>NC_087516.1:59064070-59392054 GCF_963921805.1 Phalacrocorax carbo
AAAGGAGTTTGTGCAACTCACCTAATGTCATTACTTCTGGAGCTGGACTAAGGGACATCATCTGATCCTTCTGTGATTTGGGCAGTATGTCACTGAACCTGCATGAGGCTTTGGGTTCGCTTCTGAATCCTGTGTGCAGGGCATTTGGGGTGCTGTTAGCAAGCGGTATATGCTGATACACAGAAAACACACCTTTGAATTTGGGATCTGCTCTGTGACCCAGGTTACAGAGCTGGAATCACAACTGAAACTGCTCCAGGAAGCTTTCAGGATTTGAGTTGGTGTAGGGTCTGAATTTGGTGCAGCTTGAGTAGTCTGCAAAAAAAGGATATTTAAATGCCTTTGCTAAACATTCCTAGATTGTGCTACAGTTAAAGTTTATTTAGATTTGATTAAAAAGCCCGAACAGTGACAACTCCCCACCCCGAAACCCTGCAGTTCTGCACTAACACTGACTGTCATAAGATTAAAGCAGAGGTAGGTAAAGTATCACAGTGATCTAACGTGAGAACCCACAAAAGAGGGGTATGGGGACCCATATTTAAGGAATCTTTACAGATCTGAGATAAGCTCTTCCTACTTCAGCTAATCTCCGTCATTAAAACATGTGAGTTTATCCTGGATTAATACGTATCATGCTGTGAAAGCCTGATCCTGTTAAAAAAAGGTAATTTGGCCCTGATAGGCTATCATTTCAGTTATTTAAATAATTTTAATTTTTTTTAAAAAAATAATTTTCTGTAGCTCTATGTGTGTATTCAATGCAGAGAGCCAACCAGAGATCAGGGAAATGGGGGACTGAGGAAAGATAGTAAGACACATTCATCAAAGTTTTCATTGACAGGACAAATCTCCTTTGCTGAGGCTTAGGCTAAAAGCTTTTGCTTTACTTTCCCCATGTGGATGGTCCCTGTGGTTCAGCCGTGTGTATTAACCCATTTAACTGCCCAGATGCATCTGTTTCTTGAAAGAAGGGAGAAAAGCGCTCTCTTTCCCTTTCCCCAAACGAGAGGAGGCGACATGTGAACTTTGTTTGGCTTAGCCTGTTTGTAATTGTATTTTGCATTAGGAAAGGAAAATTTATGTTTTGGGGCAGGTATGAGTGGCAAAGCTTTGGGGAGACTGTGTGGTCTTGGAGGATCTGAATTTCGAATTGTACTTTGCTGAAGGTTCAGGGGTCTCCTGTCCACAGTGATGCCCTGAGTGACTTGGACGGAACCAGGGGCTCCCCTGCCACTGTGCTTTGAGCATGTGGGGACACCTTGCTCTTTGGCTCTTGGGGATAGGGTACCGGTGGGGGGACAATCCCATCCTGCCCTACTTGCTGGATCTGGGGCTTGGACAAGGGCTTGCCTTTTCTCTGGGGCCATGTCTTTTGTGCTTGCAATGTCATGCTTTGGCTTCCTCCCTGCTCCAAGGGCTGGTGAATGCCATGAGGGTCATGCAAGCTGATGTCTAGCTTTGCCCAGCACACAAGGCAACTGCAGTGTTTTACAGCCCTGGGAGGGATGGCTTCTGGTAAGTGGCCGTGCATGGAAAAGCTTGCTAGAAAAGGTGGTCTTTGGCTTGACTGAATACCATAGGCTCTTCCTCTGGCCAGTGGCCGGGTGGGCTCAAGGTAACTGGCCAGCATACACAAGGTTGTACCATGCATCTTCCTCCTGGCACAGGGTCCTGGGCTGTGCAGCCGGGCACAGAGCTGGCTGGTGCAATGGAGCAGGAGAATCCTGAGCAGCTCAGATTAACTGTGTAATTCATGCAAGTTGGTTTCAACATACAAAGAACTATAAAATGCTAATTAATATTACGACTTGTCTAACAGCCCTTTTAAATTTGCTGCTGCTGTTTTCTCTAGTGTGTGTTTGTAAAGGGCTTCTGGCAAAAGGGACTGTTGTTAACATTCAGAAAGGAAAAGTTTGGTTTAGGTGTCCAGTGCTGTCTTGGAAAAATTGTATCTGATAACTTGCCCAATTAAAGTGAAACCAAATTAATGGAGCAGGGCTTACATTAATGGAGCAGAGCCAGCTCACAGCCTTTGGTCTGTGAGCCCTTTTGAAATTTCTGGAAGCATGTGGAGCCCCCAGAAAACTTTCTACTTCACTAAATGCATTTCAGTTATGTTTCTTAAAGGAGTGGTAGCTCAGTGTGCAATATTATTGGCCTAGATTTATATTTATAGAGAAAACACTTCCATCCGAACTCTTAAGTGCTTAACTGATGTTAATGAATCCTGGCTGGAGAGAAACATTATTTGTATATATGAACAGGGCATGGAGGCATGGAGAGAGTGAGTTATTTGTGTGAGTTAATGCATTAAGCCTGTTGCACATCCCAAAACAGGAACCAGGAGGCTGCTGTGAGAAGGCCTCACCCAGCACTCATACCCCTCTCCCTGGAGCCTCCCACAGCACATCAGTCTCCGCTGGTGTGGGAGAGGCCCCTTGGGGGCAACCAGACAGCAAGGATTACAGGAAGGGAGCTGTAGCTTGTGCCTGGACGCAGGGACTAGAATAGTTCTTCCCCCCAACTCTTGAAAGATTGAATTCTCCTACAGCACTAGCAGAAAGGCCCTAACATCCAGCCTACACAATGTGCTTTTCTTTGTGGCTGCATTGACTAAAGCTGGGTGGCTTCTAAAATCTGCCTGTGGCTCGACAGCGCACTCATGGATCATATTGACATTAACCCTCCTCTGTCCTTCTGTCCTTGTCCTCAGTGCTCTCACACCTAAAGTACAAATGGCAAGCCCTTTCAAATATCTTGCTGCTTCTGCAGATTTCATGGTGCATTTTCATTGCTTTCAGTGGTTTCTGGTTGGGCTGGAGCTTCTACAAACAGCTACACATGACAGAAAAAAAAAAGTCACTTATGATACTGGGAGTTGTGACTAAACCAGAAGCACTTCCCAGCTCCTAGGTCTCCTGCTTGCCTTGGCCAAACCTGTCAGCATCTCTCAGTGAGACCTGCATGCACCCATACTCCTGGAAACCTGGTTTTTGAGCGACAGAAGGTGCACAGGAGAGAAAGGAGCTGCAGAAGCCTCAGCCAGGTCCCTGCGTAGATCATCAGGGCAACATGACCCTGGGCCACGCGAGCAGCACATCTGCCAGAGGGAACAAGCATAGTCAGAGAGTCATTCAGCAGCAACTCGCTGAATCTGAACGTAGTTCTCCAGGCCTCTGGTTTCTTTTTCATCTGTTTGACGCGTATCTGAGGAAGCTCAAGGGCTTGTCTAAGTGAGGCATGGCAGGATCACAGCCTGTGGGTGACTGTTTAGCAAGGGAATGGCACAGGCTCTCTTCCAGCAGGTGGTTTTCTGTGAGCTCAGGGAATCAGCAGAGAAATTATTTGTAAACCACTGTTATTGGAAAGGTGGCTATTTCTTTTCTAAATCCTGTCCCTGGTTTCTGGGTTACCGCTCTAAATCTTCTGCATCTGCAACACAGCCGGAGCATCAGAAAGATTGCTGTGAGTCAGCAGCCAGATGGATTGCTGTAAAGGTAGTGACACCTCAGGTGTTTCACATTGGCTTTACACTGCAAACTGTTTCCTACCTTGTTTTGTCCTTCATTTTTTTCCCAAGCAATAAGCATTCCTGGTATTAACAACTAGCATGTCAAAATGCACAAATTCAGCTTGCAAAACGCTGGAACTTTCCCTTTGAATCTGTAAAATAAGGTATTATTAAAAGCCCCAACCTGTACTGCTGCCAGATATTGCTGTTAAACAGAGATGTGAACTAATTCATATCACTTTAAAACCCATGCAGTGTTTCTCCCAAAGCTCATATCAAATCTTTGGGGAAGTGTTGGGAGAATTTGGCAATTTGACATACATTTGAGCAAATTCATAGTAACAGCCCTGAACGTGTTCGGGAATTCATGCAGAGATTTTTTTCCTTTTTGGGAAAGGAGGGGAAGGAGGTATTTACAGCATATTTTTTTTGTGTGTGTTATATGCTCCCCAAATTATCAATTGGGAAGAAATTTGATTAAATGTGCACAAGAGGAATAGAAACTAGAACTGTTGTTTTAATGTGGCAGGTATGAAGGTGAAGAGGTAAAGAACTGATTTAATTTCTCTCTTGAAATGTGTAACTGCAGAAAAAAACCAAGAGGATTTGGGGGGTTTGGTTTAGAAATAAGTTCTTTTTCTTACAGGAAAATTCGAAGATTCGTGTTCAAAACATTAAAAAAGTGTTCAGCCACAGCCAGTTCTTAATCCTATGGGCTAATAGGAAAACAAGTGGGTAAACCTTTATAAGGTTTAAAAACCTTATGAAGAGATTTGGCTAGATATCAAGAGCCTCTATAAACTGCAAGAGGCAGCATGGTGACTGTGTCAAATGCTGGGCTCTGAGTGGTGGCTAAAGGCTTTTTTGGGAAAGTAGGACCCCACTGAGCAGCAACCTGGATAATCTGTCCATGGACAGCCAGGAGTTAACTTTATCTCTGGTAAAACTAGCTGTTTAGTTTGCCAAGGGGTTCAGTGCCTCTCAAGATTTCAGTGTGTGTATCTTGCAGAGGGGCCAGGAACTTGTCTCTAAGCTCTGTTGGAGGCATGTCATGTAGTTTTTATTTGTAAGAGAATTGTGTGCTGGGGTTTGGTTTGGTGCATTTGTCTTTAGTGCTAACATCTTTCGTTTTATTGACTAAACTAAATGCGAGGTTTTACACAGATTAAATTAGGATATAACAGCCATTGTTTGGTCTTCCATACAAAAGTAAGTATATTTAAAGAAGCCGTAGCATTTAAAGACAGGAGAGCAATGAGCATATACTCAGAGGAACTGTCACTTCAGATAAGTGCGAGGGCAAGTTCTGTAGCGTGCTAACATGGAGAGCTATTTTCTTCATGTGTTGCTTCTGCTTACTACTTGATACAATCAGGAATCCAGGAGCTGCTTAACCTGACCGAGTAGAATAAAAGCTATATTGAAGTATAATGCTGATAGGTATTCAGGATCTAAGATATATACCCTATACAGAGGGAAACAGGCACTCCAATCTGCGTTCAGAACATAACAGTAAACACAGATCTGGTTATTTACCATGTTCTAAAAACATATATATTCAGGTTAACATATATGCCTGGGTTAATCTTTTCACCTGGATTTATGAATCTGTTAACAAGCCTTCCTATTCTCTCTGAAGGAGGCTGGTATAAACACTGTGATTTAATCATAAAGATTTTGACCTTAGCAGTATCAATGAGAGGCCTTGTTGCTGGCTGAGGGTGTATAGCCATATGCTTGAAAGTGGGTATTGAAAAATATGTTTGCCATGAATTAACATTTGAGTGAATTTTGGCAGCTAGTTTTATGTCTGGTTTTGTCTGTTGTCTGGTAAAAAACTTTATTGGGAAAATACTGAGAAGAGTTAAATTCAAACTCAAATGCAAAAGTATTTAGCGAAACAGAAATACATATAAGCCACACAATCATTTTTACTCTCTCAGTCAAGGGCTGGAACCAGTTCCAAGCATGACCAATAACAGCTGAGCAAGCCTCAGTCTGGAATGTTAAGTGTTTATTTACAAGCTGATTTGGTAGATAATTATACATATACTATTGAAATAATTGCTAAATTAAACAGTTGCATAGATGTTTACAGGATGTTCATTTAAAACTGAAACTTTACAGAACAAAATAATTCTTTTGGCAGTGGTAGAACAAGAATACATTTGAGGAAATTACAATTGGTCTCAAATGTTCTGCACATGGAAAGAGACTCTGACATCAAGGGATGTGTTATTTGTTGAGAACGAGTTGTTCCATCTCCAACTGTGGATGAAAGACAGAAGTTAAACTGATTAAAAATTACACAGAGCCATAACTGTGAGGTTTAAAATTCAAGTAGGTGAAAGTTCAGAAGTGAAAAAGAGCTATTGCCACATGGCTGAACTGAGATAACGACTTGGGATGAGATCCCTTTGACACAGTCTTGGTCCAAGCAAGAAATTGCTTGGAGGGAATGAAAGAGCAAAATTTGTAGAGTGCACAGGGAGAAGGCAAATACAAAAGGGTAAAGTTAGCTGCACTGTTTCAGACTTCAGCGAATGCTTTGGAGGCCAAGAGGTTGAGTTGTGAAAGCTGAAAGCTTTGGTCTTACTTTCTCCTGCTTGATTTTTCTTTTGTCTCCCGTTTTAAGGAATTTAAAGAAGGAACTTGGGAAATGTCATGTTAGCTAACACTGCTGACCCAGACTTGTGAGGGCTTTTTGGTCAAAAAGTTGGTGAGCTTTAAAAGTACACTTTGAAGTGGGGTTTACTGATCTGTTTGATTTCCACCTGGGCTCTGAGATCAGCTGGTGGAGAGAGATATTGACTACAACACCAAAATGGAGAACAGTGCCTTTACTTTTGTCTTAGAGGGGTGGATGTTCATTTTTGGAGCAGAAGCCCTGGTAAGAGTGCTCTGTAGTCACCTCTTTCAGGATACTGCTGTACCCTCACAATCTCAGAGTATTTATCCTTGTGAAGGTCTGATAAAGCAGGATAGAACTATTATTCTCATTTTACAGGTGGGGGAGTCAGGAAGAGAAAGAGTAACTTTTGCCCACTTTCACAAAAGCATATTTGAGGCAGAAAGCTTAGTCTCATTGTCTCACGTTTTGCCCACATGGAATGCATGTTTCGGAAAATAAGTCATTTGAGGACTCGGATTAATATACTTATTTATAATGTGTTTGCCAAAGGAAAGGGACATTATTTATTTTCATTGGTTTCCAGGTGTGATGGTTCACAGCAAATAGTTTGGACAGCTGTATGGACTTCTCCTCCAACCCTGTAATGCTCTTCTGTGAAACTGCGCCACCTCTTCTACACTGATCAGTCTCTCTCTTCTCCCATATCTTGATACCCCTTTCCCATTTTAAACTGTGCTGAAAATGTTTGTTAAATTTCTTCCTCTACTAATGACTCCATATGCAAAACTATAGTTGTAAGCCTTTCCTTGAGTACCTTGCCTCACATTCTTTTCACTTAAGTCCTCACAAAATTACGGTTCTCCTTTCTCCTTAATCATATGTTTCAGCTGCTTTTTACATGCACCTTTACATTCAACATACTTGGTCTTTCCTCTCCAGTTCTTCCCTTTGCTCACTGGGGATGCTTCCTCTTTTGCCTTTGTGAGATGCTGTCACACAGCTCCAGCAAGCCACGAGTGGGAGGGATTTATTGCAAACTAACAGTCCCTGTGTTTATTTGAGTTGCTGTCGTGTTTAGTCTCTGTCAAGTCAGAGTCAGTGGCTGCATCACTGGCTCTCTCTTACAGGCCTGTGTTAAATGTAGTTTTCAGGGTGTGTTATAAAACATTGCATGGTGAAGATAATCCATTTTGTTAATTCTGAAACATGAAAATCCTCTCATCAGCCATCAGGAAGAACCTCACATAGGTTGTATAAATGACTTTGTTATGGCCAGGCTAGATGCTGAACTCATAGATTTGTATCATCGTTAACTGCTTAAGCAGAAGTGCCTGCCAGGAAAATTCACACTGACAGTAGAGCGTAACTTGGCTTACTATCAAGTCAGGTGGTAACGGCATCCAATTTTGTCCAGCAAGCACCCACTTCTTACATGTTAAAAGCTACCCATGCTGTAGACAGCAGCTCATTGAAAAGAGTTGTATTAACTGGTGTCCTAATGCATTACTGAGCACCTGGACAGGAGTCGTCCGTGGGTGCAGCTTAGATACTGGCTGGGTGCCCCAGCAAGGAGAAGGGGCAATTGGGAGTCAAGATCCTGCTGAAAGAAGGCAACCTGTAATGGTGGTGCTTGTCTAAAGAATCGGATAGCCGTGGGGACCTTTCAAATGTAACCAGGGAGGTGTTTTGGCTTCAGAGGCTCTTGGGTAAAGGGGACACACACAGCACTGAGCTAAAACAGAGCAAGGAGGCTGTAATGCTACAGATTTATTTCTCAATATCTCTCTTTGAACACAGTAAATGACTCTTTAACCTCACGTTTAGGAAAATAATAAACTTTACTTTTACTCTAGGTCTTGTCTGATGCTGAGTGATTTCAAGGTGGCAGAGCAGCACACTCAATTCACTGGGACACGCTGATTTTATTCTCCAACTTCCTGACATCTCGCCCAGTTTAGACATTCCTCAGTGTTTGGAGGATCATCTTCACAAAGTTAAAAGGATTGATAATACAAAATGTCTCTTGGGGAATGGCATCTCCCTTGGCCAGATCAAAACCTCCTTGCCATGGAGTGGGACATCAGGAAACAGCCTGAACCTTGGGAGTCCTCCGAAATTTGGTGAAAAGGTCCTCTGCTCACCTCAGGCGTAGGATAGGTAAGATGTGTGTTCATCAGAGCATGCTGCGTTTTAGAAAACCTGGCCACTTCTGTGACTCATGTTGCATTGGTCAGGAAAAGGGCTCCTTACAGAAGGGGCAGCTGATGGAGAATTGTTTCACCGACTTGTCCATTTTTTAGGGGATGATCTGGTAGTTTTTTGTATTGCTTACATGTCAGGCTGGCCCAGCAGAGGGGGCTTTTACACAGAGGAGAGACAGTTTTTTTGTGTGCAGTTCCTGACACCCAGGTGCAAGTGCTCCTGCAGCAGGAAACAGCAGTCTGACCAGAATTCACTTACAGCACTTAGTATGTAAACACAGTGGTGGGTTTATTAGATTAAATTTGTGATGCAGGAGGCATTTGGCATTTCTTATTTGTGCTTGGACCAGTCACCTGAAGATGACTGATACAATATTGTTATGTCTGATAACAAAATGTTCCCCCGTTGTCACACCACCTTCCCAATCATAAGGTGTTTCAATAACTGCTATAAAATATGCTCATGTTGAAGTGTAGCAGCAGTGATATGATCTTGGAGGAAGTAACGATCTAAAACCTCGAAAGATTTTAGAATTAAATTTATGCAGCACCTGGAACTGACCGTCTATAACATAGAATAAGCTTTATTTATTGCTCTGAATAGTCTTGTTTGATTTTTAAGCTAGTTGCCTACTCATGGAAAATTAAAACCCCATGGAATGAAAATTGGTCATTTGTGCAAGCAGTGAATAAGAGAAGATTATGACCTTGGTTTTGACCACTAAACCCCACTCCGTGCAGCCAGCCCCACTGTGGGCGTGTTGCCTTCTTCAGATTTCATTCATACACCCCCAAAATCATGTGCCAGACCTGCAAATACACCCGCTTTACAGCACTTCATGGCTCCTCCTCTAGTTAGCCAGTCCTTGTGCAGAGCCATGGGCAAACTCTTCCTTGGGCATGACTGGCCTTTAGAAATTCATCCACTGATAAATAAATAAATTAATTAAAAGAGGCTATTTTTCCATGCAGAGGCAGATCTGAGTTATGAACAAAAAAATTAATATATTTTCAGATGTTCTCAGGATGATTGAAAGTTTGGTGAAGATAATTTTAGATGCAGAGTGAGAAATGACAGTTCAGCTAAGGTGGCTTCGACTGTGGAGCGACCCTAGCTGTTGAAATCCAGACGTGACTCTCACTGGCTTTTTATGTCCCTGTGCAATGTATATTTTAATCTGCTGCTGCTTGCAAGCCATTCATCTTCTAAGATTTCTACATACTGCTGCGTATACAGGGGTAAGCATTCTGGGCAGACTCATCTTAACATCTTAATTGGGTTAATTTTTTTTATACTTGCTGGGGGGTGTGTTTTTGGTTTTGGGTTGTTTTTTTTTTTCTTGCTCTAAATGCAGGCTTTTCATTTGAACTGGTTTGCAGCCTGCACATTTCTTGGCACTGGCTCCTCAGGTAGGCTATTGTCAAATAACATTCAGCAAGAAGAAAGTATGATTTAACAGACAAATGTGAAGAAAAATGTATTTCAGCAACAAAGTGGGGGGCAAAGGACAAAGGTGTTGGACATCCTTAAATCCTTACTGAAAGCATTGTAGGAAGGCCATGGCTGCTGCAATGGAATAGTTGATAGGAAGGTGAAATCTGCATTTCATGAGAACTTCCTCCTGCAACTCACTTTCAGAGTGATAATTTTTTCCTGAACATTTCTTTGCATTGTGTTTATTATCAGTTTGGCAAAAATTTTAATCAGGAAGTCCTTATACTGACGGAAAGATCCAGGAAACTAGCTAAGTCTTTGGACGCAGGATTCTGCAAGGCAGAGGCATTTATACAAGGGAAGGCAGGTGAAATAGGTTATTTTTGTGAGCTGTCTCCACAGTGGAGAAAGGACACAATGTTGGAACCAAGATGGAATGCACTTGCTTGGGAAAAGCGTTTGAACAGTGTGAATCTTTTGCCATCCCTTCCTCCCTTTTAAGCATTTGACTCCCTGTGACAGAGTGGAATCTATATTTGTATGAATTATAGCACAGCCACAAAGAATAACAAGTTAGCACAGCGTAGTTTGTTCAACTAACCCAAATCTGACAGTGCTTCTCTCAGCTTCTTTTTTTTCTGACTCATTTTTTTTTCTTCCTACTGAGGCATGTCCAGCAGCAAGTAGCAAAACACCAAAACTTCCTCTGCAAGTAAGTAAGTAAACAAGCTAAATAAACATGTTATTTTAATATTGCAAGTCTTCGGTGGTGCACAAAGACCATGCATTGTAATTTAATATCAGACCCTATTCTTCAGGTGTAGTCCTGTGCTAAATTGTGCTAGTGGTTTAATCCTTGGTCTCCATGCTGAAACTCAGTAGGAAGACACAAGATACCTCATTATGTTAAAAAATAAATAAAAAAAGACACCTAGTCTTATACCTAGTACAGAATACATTAATGCTTGCTACTGAAAATCCATATAAATTCTGCCACAACCACTGGCCCAGGGTGACTATTGGAGAAATACCAGTTGCTTTATAGAGTTGCTGTTTTTTCACTATGATTTGCTATTGATTTCATATGTGACATATAGTTTGATTATGCTTTTAATAATGTTTTACCTAGTAGCTGCTTGAGGGTTTCTTTTGGCCATTTTCTGCAAGTACACTTTCTTGGTCATGTCTGACCCTCTGGAATAAAACCTGTCTGTTCATTTTTAGAAAGTGAACTTTTGTAGCTTTATTACCAAGCATAAAACTTGGAATCACGAGTTTTATGTTTCTTAGTAAATGCTTTGTATAGTTCTAGCTTGGAAAAAAAAATGCCAGGAAAACCCATTGAGGGTTGCAATAAAAAATATAAGAAAAAGCTCAGGGCTGAAAGGCAATCCAATAGATTGCCTGGTTCTTCCAGCTCCAGGATAAGGCCAATTACCTTTATAATAATATTGTATTCTGTTATTATATCTTCCAAATACATTCTTCAGTACCTCCGGTGATGGAAACACCACACCACAACCTTGCCGTACAATCAATCCACTGCAAACTTCTCTTACGTCTTACCACTACCCTATGTCTAACCTTAAGTGTGTGCTATAAATCCTTCACTCATTCCATGGGTGCTTTGAAATACAATAGATAAGCCTGAAAAGGTCAAACTACCTGTCTGTTTCACAAAACCTTCTAATTAACCTTGCTCAAAATGGCAGTTTTGCAAAACCAGCGTCACTGAAATTGTCGGGGCTTTCTGTTTTAAGAATAATCAGGACTATGATCAAGAAACTTGATTTCGCTTTAGCAAATGACAACATGACTGTGAGTAGTGAAAAATGTCCCCAAAAGAAAAGCCTTTATACATCCTGTGATATGAAAAATAGCATTGTAACATGCATATATGTGAATGTGTATATTTGAAAACAGAATTAGTTTCCTATTCATCTCCAGAGAGGGAGCTGCTTTGTGGTTTGCAAGGTTCAGAAGAAGCTCCACAAGTGATATTTCACAAAGTTTCAAAATGACTCAACAGCAGAGAACAAGATGTCCCACAGTGTTTAATCATTTCGACCGAAAGCCACTGTAATATTTTAAAAACTGTCGCTGCCTCTGCAAAATTTCCACCTATCCTCAGGATGCCTTTATAAAGCATTAAGGTAAAGGATGGAGACCACTAGGAAAAAAATCAGATCTCAGCTGATACATAAATAGCTAATGATCGAGTTCCTGTCTGTAACTTAGGAATAGAAGCAAACCTCTGATCCTTGTTTGTTCTTTATCACACTGAATAGTTGCTGTGTTTGGATAAATGGGAGTAACTTTTGCCAAGATTTTCTCTAAGCTGTTTTTGTGGTTTGATACTCAAAGGGAAAAATTATACTGCAGTGAATTAACAGAAAAGCTCAGCCTGCATTACGGCTTTGTACACTGACTGGGGGGAAAATACGTTCAAAGCATATCTGGTATATGACTATCAGAATAGCCTACCATCAAAATTTGACATAAAAACAGACAACCTACTTTTGGGCAGTGGGCAACTAACTTAGGACTTGTCTGTCTCATGGCAAAGCCCAACTGGCCTAGCAGCTTAGGTGAGGCTTGCAACTGCTAATTCAACACAGAGGTTTACTGCACAGACATGCAGGAAGCATCTTCAGCACCTCACGGTTTTCTGGGCAGAGCATGGCCAGAAAGATCTTACTGACTAAAACTCCACCAGTCTGGCACCGAGAGCAAAGAAACTGGAGGAGGATGAACTTTAACTGCCAAATACGTGCCCAGAGCCTGACTGAGCTGGTACAGTCCTGCTGTGTACCATCGCTGCAGTTGTACTGCCTGGAGGGATTAAAACCAAGGAGAAGTCCCTGTTTACCGGCTAAGCTCCTACAGCAGTGTGCTGCAATACCCCTAGGTATTGCTAGGGATATTAGCAAGTTAGTAGATAGGCCCAGGAGTCAGATCTCCTCCTCTTCCTCATTCTTTTTCTCTGGATTAAAAATAGAAGGATGAGCAATGCTGCTTTATTCCTGCAGAAGGGTTTTGGGCACGGGCAAACAAACCACCTCTAATTTGCTGTGTTTTACACACAGATATTGTAGTTAATGCTATGAACTTAACTCTAGTGATGCTCTTTGATCTTCTCCATTTGCAAGATCTTTACAGTCTTAACAGTAATTGAATGATATCTTAGAAAAAGGATTCCTTCTTCATTTTTTAGCATTGCCATTTTAAGCTGTCTTTTTTGATCAATAATATAGCTTTTTTTTTAATACAGCTGCTAAAATTCCATGTGGTAGTCAAGCTATTAGGAAAGATATATTTGCTTCAGTATACTTTATGTCAGATTCCCAGAACATAAATAACTGCATCATAAGAAAGAAAAATAGTGGTTTCTATTCCCAAATGAGTCTGTTTTGTTGAAACCTCTGAGCATCCACTTCACTTTTAGTGTGTATGTTCATTCTTTCTTTGATCACTTCATTAAAGATGAAAAAATGATTGATTTGCTCTACTTTGTTCCGGCCTTAATGACTTTGCAAGCTGTGCAACTGTCACAAATGCATGATTTAGATTGCTAAAGAACCACTGCAAAGGTATTAGCAAAAGTCATTTAAATATGATGTTGTAAAAGTGCAACTTAACAAAGTTCGACGACAAGGCTCACTCTATCACTTTATGGCACAATCATTTGAACAATGATTCAAAACTACCAAGACACAAATCAAAATTACCATACTACAAGATTATGCGAGATACACAAGAATATCGAGTTGCTGGGATGTGTCCAGAGAAGGGCAACAAAGCTGGTGAAGGGTCTGGAGAAAAAGTCTAATGAGGAGTGGCTGAGGGAACTGGGGTTGTTTAGCCTGGCTTAAAAAGAAGGCTGAGAGGTGACTTTATTGCTTTCTACAACTACCTGAAAGGAGGTTGTAGCGAGGAGGGGTTCAGTCTCTTCTCTCAAGTAACAAGTGATAGGACGAGAGGTTGTACCGTGGAAGGTTTAGATTGGAAATGAGGGAAAAAAAGTCTTTACCAAAAGGGCTGTCAAGCACTGGGACAGGCTGCCTAGAGAAGTGGTGGAGTCACCATCCCTGGAGGTGTTCAAAAAATGTGTAGACATGGCACTTCAGGGCATGGTTTAGGAGGCCTGGTGGTGTTGGGCTGACAGTTGGACTTGATGATCTTAGAGGTCTTTTCCAACCTTTATGATTCTATATTGGTCACTTTCCAAAGATCTTCTCGTGGTAAAAGGTGTCTCTGCCTTGAGCAGAAACCTTGAGGGTCATCCCAGCCCAAGAGGAGACCACCTCCATGCAGCCATGCTACCTAGCAGGGAGAGCTCAAAGAAGGCTCACTTAGGCTGTCATATTTATGGAATAAAATGGTTGGCTCATAGTCAATTACATGCAATGGCAAAGGTATGCACGGGGCTTCTTGTACCAACAACTTTGTTCCTTGATAAATGAGTCTTGGAAAAGCCACCTCCTATTCATGTGTTACCGGCATGATTGGTATTCCAAACTCATATGTGTCAATGCTCACTGTGTCACCCAGGTCTTTTGTGGGTTATCAGAGTGCAGATTGAAACTAGAGGAGTTCTTGGCCTGGCTACGGCTCAGGCCTTTACCTACCTTTACCAAACTACTGCTAGACTGGTTAAGGGGTCAAGTGCATCTGTCACAGCAATACAAAGACTTCTCGTAACAGAGAAAAAAGAAAATAAGAAGAAAGTAAAATTCTCAAAGTTCTCCTGGCGCTGTGAGTTGAAGCAAAGAAATTTGATTCTGACACTTCTGGTGGCAAAGCACAAACCTACAGAAACCATGTGTTTAACATCTCAGGAATCTGGTCTCTTGGCTGATGTATTGCCATGTGCACTGACCTGTCCTAACAGGAATGCATGCTATTCATGCTACTCTGCAGAGACTTTACCTGGCTTGTACTAGTCCTTTCTGGGAGGGAAGGATCAAAGATTACTCCCTGAATTCAGAAAAAAATGTCTTGTTCCTGCTAAAATTCCTTACAACATTGCACAACATTGCACAAAAAAACCAAAAGCAACACCCCTTCATCCTCTCTTGGGAAGCTCTGCTAGAAATTTCCCACTGCTTCAGTAGGAAAAAGGGAAGAACACAGAAGAGATGAGATATGGAAAGGGATGTGAAGTGGTGGATAGCAATTTGTGGTAGCTGGTCCCATGCTGTGAGATGAACTCATGCTCGCTTGAAGGCACAGTTCTAATTAGAGTCTCTGTTTGCTTTTCATGCTGTCCTTCTCCACATTTATTCCAGTCTCATGCATCTGTTTTGACTCTGGGTGAGTGGGGTTACACCCTTAGAGGATTAATCCCAATTCTGTCTTTATCATTTCCTAAGGGCTCGTCTGTCCCCTTGGGCTGCTGGCTTTCTGGGTAGCTCCTTCAAGGGCAAAGTTTAACAGGACGTTAGTAACAGCAGTATGTAATATTAATCTATGAAACATCAAGAGGTTTTGCTTGAAAAAAACTTTTAAGAGGAAAACTGAGGCTGGAGCACTTAAGTGAATGGGAAGAAACTTGTATAAGAACCTTTTTCCCTCAATGTAATTTCCTGAATCTTCTCAAGGGGATGCTGTCATCTTTGCCATTTTGCACTGGGTGAGTAGTTCCCCACTGATTTGCCAGCTGACCTGTGTTATTTATGCAACGTGAGGAAAAAATTTGTTAGCCTTGCCTTCTCTCTTTTGGGTTAGCCGCTGGCCCTATCTATAGGGATCAAGTCCATTGCTTTGATGTTATTTGCCGGTTGCACCGGCTTGCTAACCTACAAGCTTATGTGAGTACCTCCTACTCCATTACGCACTCCACCAAATCACATAGACACCACATTTAACATAGAGAAAACCCTGGTGCTAGCTCATACTTGTTTTTACTTCGTAGGTGTTGAGGACTAACCCAAAAGCATGAGTGATGTCTGGGACTGAAATGTTGTTTTGTGCATCAGATCAGAGTAGAGAACCACTGAGTTGACCCATCTACCATGGAATCTCCTCCTGGTCTGCTCGCTTGGAGCAACAGACGGGAGGAGTAAGAAGGGAGCTAGGATGAAAGGGGCGACAGGTGGGAGCGAGGACGTGCACCTGAAATGCAGTCTTAGTAGGAGTCAGAGAGGGACCTGACCCTGACACACTGGCATATCAGCTGAGAACATTTCCACCATGCTGTCAGCTCTAAGCTGAAGCAAATTTCCCAGGATTGCAGTTTTCTCTCTGGTGCTCTGAACATTGCCAAAGAAATTGTAAAGTCATGATTGTCACTGGAGAATGGTTTTGTCCATCCCCTTATGTGCAAGCAGCCAACAATCGCGTCTGTGTCCTACTGCCCTTTTCCTTAATGGGGAAGGATGCTGGCAGGAGGCACTAGGGGTGCTTCCCACTGCCAGAGCCCTACTGGGTGATCCAGCCTCTCAGAGGCACCAGCCGAGAGAAATTCCTAGTCCTCCTGCCCGTCTGCTCTGCCTGCCAAAGGCAGGGTGAGAGCAGGAGCGAGACAGCACGGCTGTCAGGCAGGGCTTTCCCAGAGGTATGGGAAATGATGCTGCCAGACCCCACTCTGCTTCATTCATATAAGACTTGGTAAGAAAAGGCATTATTCATCAATCAGGAAAACCCCCAGGCTACTAATTGAAGAGAGGCTGAGCAGAGCAGATTTTCTTCACAGCTTCTGCATACAAAGTCCTTCTCTTTTATATACAAAATATATTTATGTGAACTATGGTCATTTACACAGGAAAACCAGATTTGCCAGGCCATCAAGTGAGCCACTCCATTGCAAACTCTATCTGGTCTTCCAAGCAAAAAATTTTAACTATCTAGCAGGAAAGCAGCTATTTAATGAGTGTAAAAAAATGGAACTGAAAAATGCTTGGGGAAGCTGTGGGGCAAGTGGCACTGAGCCAGTACTTACTCGGTTCCCTTTCTCTGGATTTGTCACATTTAGTGCCTGTCACCTTGTCCTGCTGCGTGAGGATTTAGAGAGGAAAATCAGTTTAGTTAACCTTTTTTCCAGCAGAATTTCAGAGAACTCCGTTGAGAAAGTCTGCAGGCAGAAGGAGAAACATGGCTTCTTTTAAATTTGAAGACTGTAAATTTTTCTTCAAGGGACCAACTTTTTACTAGCTAGTGAAGTAGGCTGATTAGCATATTCAGGAGTCTTGCCTTCACTCATGCAAAAGGAAAACAGGGCAGCTGTCACTTTCCAGCCCCACATTGCTTTTAGCAGGGTCTTTGCACTCAGGCTGGTGTCCCATGGAGCATCCAAATTATAGTTGAGATTTCTATGGCATGTCTCAGTATTACATAGCATGACTGAGCATACTGCTATGAAAGAGCAGGGCTGCAGCCCAGCTTCATCCAACCATCAGCTGGGCAGGCACCAAGCACCCTGCGCGGGCTGGGTCCATGGCAGGTCATATTACTGATGCAGGGCTGTGGCTGCACCACCTGTGAGCATCTGTGTCATTATGGGGACTCACAGCTTAGCTGGGTGCCTCCCACCTTCCTTCTGAAGGGGGCAGCCATCCCTCCTTCACAAAGCATCCATTGGTTTTCATTTTTGATTTCCACAGCAAGATAAAATAAAGATTCCTTCCCTCCCAAGTTGTCTGCTCTCCTCCTCTTAAGTGGTATGTACCTGGATGGTGAAAGAAGGCAACAGAGACATTCACTTTCTTCTGATGACACATGTGTTGGCACAGGTATTTGTTATTCACTCATTTGCAGTCGCTTCCTAGCTCCCACCTGATTCAGCTCTCTTGTCTATAAAGCAGGAATTTTGGGGAATGGGAGTTTTTCCCCCTTATTAGATTGCCTGAGAGGGTTGTCGAACAGGTATTTTTCCTCTGGAAGCTATGCAGCTGTTAGCAGTCAGGTACTGTCCCAGACATTTTCCCTCCTGGCTTTTGCACGTTACCTAACTGTAGGCTTTGCTCATGGATCACAGAGTGCCATGCTGCATGGTGGAAGCATGCTCAGAATTACCTCTCATCCACACCCTCCACAGTACAGGTTCATTATAACACAGTGCTCCTGATGGAAACTTGCTTCTTTTACTTTCCTTCAGCTTCTGTCCAGGAAACCTCAAATAGGCTTATGTGTGAAGGAAGAAAAGGAATATGTAAGAGAAAACACTCTTTCCTCCCTGCCATGTCCCCACTGAGTACCTGTGTGTTTCCTTCCATCAGGGCTAACTTTCCAGATGAATATCCCTTTACATACTTGAAAGCTCGTACAAACGCAAAAATAAAACAATCCCTTTCCAGAACCTGAAGAAGTATTTCTTCCTCCATCCTGTAACTGAGTATCATGAGACAGAGTATGAAATGGCATCAGGGCAGGGAAATTAAAGCCCTCTAGAGGCTTGTGCACTGGCTTGCTTGCTCTCCTCTGGCAGGCTGGCCTGCCTAAGCTATTAATTTCCCCCTGCAGTAGCAAACCCGGGCCTCCTGACTCCTCCAAAAATAACTACCTCGGGAGTTTGGCTGGAGTGCTTGCTTCCTCTCCTCCCGAGCTGCGATAGCAAAAGCCTAGGCACTCTGTGATTTTAGGATCGGCGCCCTCTGCTTTTAGCCAAGAGTTCAGTAGCAAAATGTATTTCTAGGAAGGAAAAAGTACTGGCTGCTGAAACTGAGGGCTGCTTTTCCAGCCTGCAGCAGTCCTCACTGCTACGAGCTGCGCCGCTGCTACTGCTCCTCTTTGCTCAGGGACTCAGTGACGTGGTCTCTGCTTGCAGGCAATGGATGGTCTCCGACATGCAATGCCTTGGCAGTGAGAAGCAAGACTTTTCAAATGCCAAGGCATGTATTCATGTTGACCAGCAATTTCCACACACTTTATGTCTGAAGCAAGCATCTCTGCCAGCAGGTCTGTCACCCCACTTGCTAGCTGCTCACCCAGTCATGACCTAGCAGCTACCTGATGACTTCCTCCAGGGGAAGAAAAAGTTTGTCCCAAGCAGGAATAGAGATTGTTTTCCTTTCAAACCTAAACAACAATGATTTTTTCAGAGTTTCTCTTAAATCCTGGTGCCGGAGGAATGGGAAGAGGAGTTAGCACAAGAACAAAACTAATCTTGCCTTAAAGTTCAAGCCCAGAAAGTTGAAAGTAGCTTAGGATCCAAGCTTGCGATGATTGCTGTGAAATATTTTTCTTGAAATGGGAGATTCCAGAATTTTTTTAAGATGGAAAAAAAATGCTATTACAGTTTCTGTGTCCAGCTGGCAGAAGGAAGTTAAATACCCCCTCATTCCCCAAAATACCATCTCTGGAGGGAAGGAACTTGTGAAGAGCAACAGTCACTGGTCAGCCAGGTACAACCCAGATGTAGGAATGCAGGCCATTGCAGAGCCCACTCTCCCTTTATGCTCAGCACACGAACATGCAGATTGCAATATATCCAGTGCCTTTGCCTCTCTGTTGTGGTTTAGCCTGGCAAGCAGCTAAACACTGCATGGCTGATCGCTCACTCCCTATCCCCCCACCTCCCTCAGTGGGATGGGAGACAATAAAAAAAAAAAAGGTAAAATTAATTGGTTGAGATAAAGACAGTTTAATAGGCCAGAAAGGGAAGGGAAAATAATAATAATAATAATAATAATAATAATAATAATAATAATAATAATGATGATGATGGTAAAAGTGTATGCAAAATGTGTGATGCACAATGCAATAGCTCACCATCCACTGACCAGTGGCCCGCCAGCTCCTGAGCCATGGTTTGCCACCCCCTGGCCAGCTCCCCCGTTTATAAACTCAGCATGACATCACATGGTATGGGATATCCCTTTGGCCAGTTTGGGCCAGCTGTCCCAGCTGTGGTGCCTCCCAGCTTCTTGCTGGCAGGGCATGAGAGGCTGAAAAGTCCTTGACCAGTGTAAGCACTACTTAGCAACAACATCAGTGTGTTATCAACGTTATTCTCATCCTAAATCCAGAACACAGCACTATGCCAGCTGCTAGGAAGAAAACTAATTCTATCCCAGCCAAAACCAGGACACTCTCAAATCCCATTTTTGGAGGGACTGGAAGGAATAGAGAAAGGCAGGTCAGTAGAAAGCCTACATATGTACTGTGCATCTGTGTAATTTTGCACTGCAGAGCAGAGACTGGTAATACCAGTCTGGTCTCTTATAAACCAGGAAAGGTTCTTTAAGGCATTTCTTGTGCACATCTTCTAGCTGGCCTCCAAATAGAGAGCTGCCAGGCTAAGTGAGGACAGCCATGTTCAAGTGAAACTAAAGGAATGAGCGGCAACAACTTTGTTAGAAGAGGGTTTATGCTTCATGAGTAGGTGGCACAAATACAGTAATTTTGTACTACCCTTTAATTGAGACATCAAGATCTTCATTTTGTGTCTTTGAAAGCAAGTTTAAGAAGTGCTGATGCAATAGTTACTCCAAAGTTTAGGATTCATAAATAAGCCCAGCTGGTGAAATATATTTTCTTTTTTAAGGAAAACATTGGTTCCCACTCTACCTTTACATAACCAATGGAGAGATTAGCTTTAGTTAAAATACCAAAATATTTTCTTCTGGGTCTTTCTATATATTGGCTGTGAAAGCTTCCCCAGTTACTAATAATTATGAGTGTACTCAGCTCAAACTGCAACTGTGGAAGATGCTTAAAGAACGAACTTAGGAGTCACTCTTCAGTGAATGTTACTTTCTAAAGTAAAAGTTTTATAGTTTAACTTGACTTTGTTATTCTAACTCCCTGTACAGAGTTATAATCCTGGCAAGGTATATATTACTTAACACTATGAACAGTCTCTATGAATTCAAGAAGGCCTCTTTGTACTAGTCTTGCACAGTTTATGACTGCTGCCATGGACAGCAGTAGGTACAGGGAAGTGTGACTTGGAATAGCTCAATCAAACAGCAAGCAGGCCTGAAGTTTCACGCTTGCAGGTCTTATAAAGAATTATGAAAGTCAGTGGACAATATTATCTTACTTTTTGGAACCAGTGAAAGTCATCTAAATGGAGCATACCAACAAAGAGCAAATGGTGAAATAAAGAAGTAGCTTGTAGATACCTGGGCAGAACTTTGAGGGAAAAGTTAAATAAGTAGTTTAAGCTCTGGAGACCCAGAGAATTACAACCATTGCCTTACACAGATTGTGTCTGTCTTATCTAGGCAATTTCAGTAAAAACTACAAAGTCTGAAGTGTTTAACCTGTGTAATTAACACTGATTGTGAGGGTAAAGATAACTGGGTTTGGTACACTGATATAAATGGGGCCATCAGTGTTGAAAGCTCATCAATAACTGCATTTGAGCCCAGTGTTATCAGGAAGAAAAAAAATAAAAATAATCTATTAACAAACATATTGTGGCTAACAGCAAGCTCACAACTGACCAGCTACAAGCACTTAGCACTTATGCACATCTCATCAAGAAGTCAGAGTCATTAAGCCATGCATATAAATAATCCTACATCCAGTTTGGTAAATGAACTGGTTCAGTACGTTGCAGTGCCACCGTCACAGCTCTGTAGGCTACAGCACGTGCAAAGCCTTTGCTTCTTGTTATTCTTAGTACTTTCATTTCTGTGTTTTGTCTGGGGACATGCCTCAGACTCACTTTTTCAAACTCCTCCCAGCAGAGAGGATACAAGTGCCCAGCCAGCCCAGGGCGTTTAGCAGTTGGGGCACCTGCTTTGAAGACGTGGATGTCCCATTTCAGATCTCCCGGTGGCAACGAAGTGACCATGAGCAGCCTCCGTACATGACCCCCTCAGACATGTGAAGCAAGTTCAGGTGACCCTTTTACTCTTTCATCAGGCATCATCTGGAAAAGCAACTCATTTCCTTTCCCCTTTTTCCCCTTTTTTAGACTTGCCAGTGTGTTATAGAGGAACTAGACTGGAGAGACATTTGATCAAAGTAATAAACACAATGCCAGATGAACCCTGTGTGCTTCACTCCTCTTCAGCAGGGGATGACTCAGGAACAGGAGGTCATGTGTAGAATTACACTGGGTAAGAGTTTTCAAAGGAAAGTCTACATAAGTGTAATACAGATAAACCTGGAGTGTCTGCCATAGCGTAACATTAAGTTTATCAGTAGGAGTGAAGAACAGTTTACTTGAAGCAATAGCCTGGACTTTTTCTTTTAAAATGCCATTATTGTTTAACTTTAAAAAAGTGACAGCTGCAAAGAAACCAAGTTGTTGATGTCTGATGAACACACTTCACTCTGCAGGCAGCTGACTGGCACTGTGGGTTTTTAACTATTGAGGCCTTTCCCACTGGGAGAGTGAATTCATGGAGGAGAGGCAAGTGCATGCTGCATACAGAGTTATACAAACCCTTTTTGAAGGCAGCATCAGGAACAAAACTGTACTCTGTAAACTTACTTTATACTTTGGTTGCCATTGCACAGCTCTGCTTGCAACACTTGCAAATTTAAAATTTGCAAGGGATACTTTCAAGCAGTGAGCTGCCTTTCAAATAAGTTATATGTTCCTTTAAAAATTTCCTGATTTTAAGAACAAACTCAGTTGCTACCTTTTAAGAAAATTACTCCAAAACCTTCTGTACATCATATATACACCTATGAGATCTTTGCAGTTAAATATCAGTATTTTTATATATAAATGCACACATACTTCTGATGATTTTTCTAGATTTTTACAGAATTTGAGCAGTAAAGTTAGCTCCTGGTGCCTTATACACTCGCTGTCTTACACAAAGGTGGATGAGAAAGTGAAAAAAAGAAAAAAGAAAATTAAAAAACCCCACACAGCTGAGAGCAATTAAGAGCGTCTCCTAGAGACCCTCATACAGCTTGGACTTACTGAAGCTGTGTGCAGTTGAAGTTCACGGCTTTAAAAGACGGGAAACCTCTCCCCATGGAGGAGCGATGCACACCGGCAGGCCCGGGTGGGCAGCAGCCCCAGGTGGCCGGAGGGCCCGGCGTAGGAGCCTCCCCTGGGCACGCAGGGGAGCAGGCGACGCCGGCTGTACCGATGCCGAGTGCCGGGGACACGGCAGCACGTGCTGGTTTTCCATGCTGTGACAGAGACTTTTGGTCAGATATGCTGTATCTGCAATTACAAAAAGGCAGGCTCAGGAAAGACTGTCCAGGTAACGACGACAACTTGTTTGTCCTCTTCCAAATACCAGCAACTTATTTTTTTTCTGTTTTACACCTGACATCATTTAATTTTTTCAGCAGTTTAGTGCTTTTATTTCCCTGAGTAAGACCCTCAAGCTCATTAGCACTGCTCTTCTGAGGGAGGTGGAAGGGAAAGGAGGCCTTTTCTTGCCCAGTTTTTGACGGCTCCTTCACTAGACCCTCCCTAGGGTGTTGTATGATGCTAGGAGACAGAGATGTCTTTGTTTCTGAGGCTCCTGTGCAGTATTTCCTTGCCAAGCTTTCTTTCTCTGAGCTGTGCTGTTTTATGCACGCGGCCTGGGAGCCCCTAGCAGTCCCACAGGCAGCGCACAGGGCCTGCCACCAGCTCTCCTGCTGCTCTCCGGGACAGTACGCAGCTTTAACACAGCAGCCACCTCCTTCATAGCTATAAATCAATCATCTCTTCTGCTCAGGGCAAAGCCCTTTGCCTCACTCACTGATGCAGAGAGAGGGGTCACATCTTGAAGTTGCACAGCAGGGGCAAGTTATATTTTGTCAAGGCAGCGCAAGAAGCGAGCAGCCCCTGGGTGCTACGGTGGTACTGCATGTTGCCCACCACCTCCTACCACAGCAGGGACGTGCAATTTAGCAAAGGAAGGTCAAAGCTGCTTACAGCTGCAGGGAAGAAAGCAACCTGATGCCAAGGCCATGTGAGCCCTCCGTAGCTGTCTGCCAGGGATTTCTATCTGATCTGCTTACACTGAGCAAGCCAGGAGTTCCCAGCCACTACGTAAATCCATACAAGCCACCAACATTATACACCACATGCAATGATCCTGGCCAACTGCCACATCTCATTTCTTGTATTCTTCTTTTGCTTGAAGGAACAGGTTTTGCCTGATTTAATTCAAACAAATCTAAGATCAATCAAAGAAAATATAAGCTCAAAGGTGTCCTCTTGAAGAGTTATATGTTGCACAGGAGCAGATATTCTGGAAGTTTGTTCACTGGGTGTAGTCATAAGTCATACTTAAAATGTTTAACTCACACATTTTCCTCCTGCCTCACAAGATGTGTCGCACTGGATGGTTTTGTAGTGACAAGGCTGGCTACAGTGGTGGAAAGTGGGGTGGGAGTTCACAGAGAAACTCAGCTAGAACCAAGGCCTTAGGCTGGAGTCTTTCTAGTTTTCCCAGTTTTCTCTTGGATGCCCCTCAGCTAAAAACAGCAGATCCAGCTGAGAAGCCAAGTTGCCTATATGTACCCTCCTTTCCTGTTTAAAAAAGCCCTGTGAGGAATATGACCATCTACACTGTCCTCAGCATACTACCAGCGTTAGCAGCCACACACTCAAATTGCATCTTACAGCTGCAGTCATTCTGTGTGCGTGGGTCAAGGTCATCTTCTGCCAACTTAAAAAAATGGCTGCATGGGGCAAGCCGAGGGGCAGAAGTCCCACCAAAAGCAGCCTCCAGACCATACCTCGTGATCAGCCCACTGGCCAAGGCTGGCTAGTTTTTCTCCAGACCCCCTGGAAGCACCTGCCTCCCCCTCTGTTGGGGAGTCATTGCCCATAACTGGGGCCAGGGACCTGCTGGGATGGGTATTTCTCACAACTGCGGGATGCTAGGCCCAGCACATCTCCTGCAGGTGCACTCTCTCTAGCTTTTGTGTGTGGCTCCAAGCCCCACACTTGCATGATGCTGGTTGCAAGATGTGGGGCAAACGAGGTGATATTTACTTGGGGCTTGCAAAAAGCTCCACCTGAAGCAACAGGTGATGTAACGTCCTTCCAGCCTAAAACTCCACAGGCTTTGGTGGTCATGAATTAAACTCTGAAATGGCACAGAGTTGCTTTAACGAAATGCATAACCCTCTTAGGTGATAACAGGCCCAAACTGCTTTTATCTCCGCAGACCTAACCTCTGTTACACAAGAGAAAAAATGTTCCTAAGCAAACAGCACTCCCCCAAACTGTTGTGACCTTACAGACAGATAGCTTGAATGGTCATCAGCTTACGTGTGCTCAGTTTATCTTATATAGATAAAGTCATGTTGAAAGAAAAGCTTTGGTGAGAAAGCAGAAGAGGTGAACAGTGAAGTCTTTGTTAAATGTATTTAGCTGTCTGTCTAATGAATACTTGGGAAAAAGGATTTGAACACCCTTAGCAGTTCCAGTGCCACCATTTGGGTCTAAGTGCCAGCATTGTACTGACCAAACCTAGGATCCCTGGTATTTCTAGTAAAATTTAAAAGGAAAAATACTGACCGCAAAAAAAATTGTCTTTATGTGTGACCTTTAAGGTTCTTTTAGCAAAAATAAATTATTCTATATAACACATTCCAAAATCAATATTTTCTATTACTGTTTCCTTTATTATAACTTCATCTACTACAATTTCTATGATTATAGACGTAAAATACACAAGAAGCCACGTGGCTCATTTTTAGCAGATGAAACTGAATTTCTGCAACATTTGATGCTGCAGCTGACACAGTTATGTGTTGGTACTTCAGTAGTAAGTTTGCATTGACATGCAGTATTTCTATTAATGGTGAATCGCATTAACATCCCTAAACCAGCATGATCTGAACAGGTGACACCATGCTCTGCAGTTTCATTCCTACTGGAGGTGCAAAATAGGATGTGGAGAAGCTTAGCGCAATTTTCACTGCACTGTGGGTTGATGGAGGTGCCAGCGGTGCTGGGTGGCAGCAGCTGAGCTGCATTGCTGGGGCGTGAAGAATTACAGTGACTGCAGTGGCAGAAAGGACTTGAGCATTGAACTGCAAATGCAATTCAAGGAACTGCAGTGGGTGATAGCGGGATGGGGACTGAAGCTGGTACCCTCCCACGTAGATGGAAAAGTCCTCCTATGCAGCTAGCTCAGGGCAGCTCAGGAATGAAGACAAATCTATTGAGCAAAGCAGTGGAGCTCAGCCTGGACTGAAAAGGCAGACCGTCAGTATCCTTGAAGCAGAAGGGCCCAGGGCTGTCTTTAGGCTCAATGCATAGCATGGAGAGGGAAGCTGAAGAGCAGTGCAGATGAGAGGCAAGAGAGAGCACTGTACCACAGCAGAGTTCATCTGGCTTCACCTGTCTTCCCCAGATCAGTAATTTAAGCAACACAGCCTACTCTCTTGCTGTGAAAGATGTTATAAATAACTCCTTTTAAGCCTTCTCTGGTGAGCTTGTGACAGAGCAGCAGCAAGGGTTTGCTCCCTTGCCAAGCCCTTAGGCCTCTGAAGGGCTGGAAGGTGGCAGAGCAGGTGCAGCTGAAGGTGATTATGTGGGTTTTTCCTGAAGGGATTTTGTGGACACATCACTCTGAGGCAGTACAGAGGGCACCAAGCCACTTGGAGGAGAACAGATGAAGAATGTTTATTCAGTGTTTTCACATTAAGTGATGTGGCAAAGCCTCCAGAAACTGCTTGGCCAAGCCCAGCATCACTGTGAATCTGTGTTTGCTTGCATGGACTTACCAGCAGCTTTGTGAAACATTTCAGCTTTGTTGTTGAGGCAATTGCTACGCATGAGGGGCAAAGCATAGCTGGAGGCAAGGCTGCACTGTGCTCTTGGACAAGCAGGCGGGAGAGCAGCAGCTACGGCCCTGAGGCTCCCTTCTGCTGTGGCTGGGCTCCTGCACAGGGTAAGCTTCAGTCGTTCATGCCTGGCATCTGCTCCAGGCCAGAAAACGTTTGTTCTTGCAGGGATTGCAACATAGTGCTGCTACAGCCACATGGTGATGGATACCTGCCTGGCCACGCAGTGCTAAAGGACAAGCATGATGCAATTCCTTTTGTCCTGCTATTATCTTTCTGGGTAATTGGCAGCCCATATTTGGCGGGACGTCAGGATGACTGACTCTGCTGGGGACTTTCAGCACAAGGTCATTGCAAGTCATGGCAGCTTGACAGAGGAAACTAGAAAGGAGAGTATAAACGATGACACACCGTACCCATAGCCTTGCCAAAGGTACTGGCAGGTGTGTAGTCTGTACCCTTTTGCTTTCCTCAAAATCTTTATAAAAGAAGGACTTATATGTTTCATCTCTGCTCCTACCTCAAATACAGCTGTAATCCAGCCTGGGTCACAGGCAGCTGTCAGAAGCATAGATAGGTGGGTAGTGGTGCCAAGGAAATGTTGTTTCTGCCATAAGCCTGAAAAAATCCTATACTGCCCACATCCAATTTTTTTTTTCCCCCCAGTTATTGTTAGAGTTCTTCCCAACAGGAGAGCTGCACCTACCTTGGAAATCTTCCTCTGCTCTGCTACATTTGCTCTTCCACTCTCCCTGTGATAATCGTGAAGATGGTAGGCAGCACTTCCCGGTCCATATATCCAATTCCCTCTTCTTGCTGCTCCACTTCCAGGCTGCTCCTTGGGCTGGTTCCCAAACCAGTCCTCAGGAAGGTCACCAGGGTCTCCCACAGCCCCATCACTACCCATCGTGGGCTTCCCACTCTTACGCCTTCCTCCACCTCCAGCTCACGCTGCCTTTGCTCAGAAATCTGTTGTGATGCTGGAAACCTTTCGAGGGGGAGAGCGGTGGGGTTTCAGCAGGGATATGCTGCAGCCCAAACATGTACCCTTTGGGTCCTGCCAGTCTTTGGCTAGTCCTGCTGGTAGGTGCAAGTCACCTTATCGATTTGTGTATATGGGACAACAAAGCTTTTATTTTCCTTTGTAGACTGCTTTGGTTTAACTACAAAATAATAAGAGGAAAACAAGCCCTGAAATGCTCTTGCTGTGGAGAGCGGGGATGGCTATGCCCATCATTCATTATGGGTGCTTGTCTGCATAGTTGTGCTGCAGGCAGAGGGATGGGTAAAAGTAATGTTCAGGGAGCAAAGGACACATGATCATTCAGAAAAAGCCTGGTGCAGAAATGTTACAGAGCAGACAGTGCCATCGGGAGCTGTATGACAGTGCTGGCTGGGCTTGCTGGCGAGTACGGCTGTGTTTGTGTGGTCCCCTGCTCAGAAGGTATCATGATGGAGAGGGATTTTGTTTCTTACCAGAGATGCAGAGATTAGGATTTCCAAAGCGTAAGCGTGTAGAAACAGGACACTCAAGCACTGATTATCTGTATGAAGTGCACCCATATCATACAGACGCATGTGCCTGCATATATAAAACAAAAACATATAATGCTTCTATGTGGGACACAAAAATATGAACCTGATAGAGATTTGCTGTAGTTTCATAGCTGGAGAACCACTTGTCTTTTTCAATAGCTGGACTTGGTGGCAGTATAGTGAACAAAATGGACATTACCGATAAATAAAACAAAGAGACAGGTTTTATTTTGAACCAAAAGTTAAAATTTTATTTGGAATATCAATATACCCCAAAAAAATAAAAATAAAAACTTCCTTTTATGTAGTGAAATAGCCATTTGAAAATGGTAAAATAAAGATATTTCTCATATTATTCTCTCCTAGATATTGTACACATATTTAAGGTTGGTTTTTTTTTTCTGAATATAAATCTAACTTGAGCTTTAAGGCTCCAAAAAGCCCAAAGCATGTAGTGGCTCTTTTGAGAAAGCAGATAAGTCAATCAGAGCTGTGTTTTTTCAGCAGACAGGCCTGTTTGAAGCTGTCCAGGACTGGACAGAAGTGAGACTTCTCAGGAAGGTCACTGTTTCAGGGGAGTATTATCTTATACCCATTGGGAAATACACTCCAACCCCACTTCATGCAGCATTTTATTGAGCTTTATGATGCACTGGGGAGGCCCCTGGTTCTCCTTAGCTGTTGAGTTTCTGTGCAGATCCAATCTTATTTGTGTTGGTAGAGTTGGTTTAATTTAAGAAATCAAACCCTACCCTGTGGTGTTTGCTCTGCTAGAAAATAAGTCTGTAACAAGGCACTGATCCTGCCTTTGCCCCTGTAAGCAGTAGGTTTCTGTGCCCACGTATAGCTGCGCTGACTGCAACTGGGCGTTTAAAATTGCAGGATCAGGCACTTGTCCTTTAGCTTACTTTTAATAACATAAATGGAATGGAAAATGTATTGAAATAAAACAGTAGAAACCCACCGATAATTCTGAATTATAATTCTTCCCTTTTAGAGGGCTCATTGATGCTAGGCTGGATAATACGACTGAAGACCCACGTCAAGGCCTGAACGATGCCCTGAGCAGGTCATGTCACCACTCAGTAAACAAGGGAATTTAGGTCTTGCATTGCCCTCTGCAACTGGGCTGCAGCGGGCTGAAGCAATGCTCCTCCCCGAAGTCACTGGACATCTCACCAACAATCTCACTTTCAGTAGGCATTGGACCAAACCCTGAATTATGCAGTATGGTCTGCAATTTGCTTTGATTTCTTCCTTAATCAAACCCATTGTCTGTATTTATGATTTGTATATAAACATGTTATACTTCTGTTACTGGTTCTGAAGTACAGGATAGACTACAACTACTAGAGATACTACTGTGCTAATATATCTGGCCCTGCTTATGAAGGCTGCTGTTTCAGTCACAAAAATTGGTGTCTTGTGTTCTTTGTTGCCTGAAAACCACCTGAATATCGATCCCTGATGTACCATTGCTCTCAACTAAAACATTGTCCCAGATTTTTACTTTCAGGAGAGGCAAATTAAATGCACCCAGGTCTTGAAGTTCACAAGCTGTTAGACTTGTTTGTTTCGATGTTCCTCCAAACAAATCCACAGACCCACGGTTGCACTCAGGGAGCCATGCATAATAAACTTCTGCAGGAGGGGCCCGTTATGCCACCAGCCACCCCAATCACGGGCACCTGGCATTATGCAGCCCACCCTCCTCCAGCTTTGCCTTTCCTCATCTTGGGAAGGAGTGAGCATGGAAATACTCTCTCCCGGCATATGGAATAGGTCTTCTCCCTCCATGTCTCTCCTGCAACTTGTGCTCAATACTTTATACCTACTACCCAGCTTGGCTCTTTTGAATGATTTATTTTGCATGCTTTGGCCCTTATTTTGTAAGTAAAAGCTTACATTAGCTTACTGTGAGATTCTGGTGAGACGTCTCTTTTGGAGCCAGCCGCTCGTAATCGGGTGTTATCAGTGAGCCCAGCCATAAATAATTTGTGACTCCGAGTTACAGAAGGTGTGTAAGCACGAGGGGTTTCTTTCTCACACAGGCACTATTTAAAGAGTTATCCAAATTTTTGTTCTTCCACTAACTAGTTGAAGATATTTTCCTTGAAGTGTTCACTGGACAGAGGTGTTCAGAAAGAGACAAATTCTGCTCGCAGCTGCCTAACCATAAATCCATACCAACCTTTCTGGTTTTATTTCAGTACATTGGATTAATGTGTCAAAACATAAACCACAGACTTTGACCCTGGCAGACTGATCTTATCACCAGTGTAACTTTCCTGACTTTAACAGTGAATCCAATAACAGCATTCCCAGCATCTGCGGTGGTTGTCACAGGTGTAATTTATATAACATTTGAGTTCCTCATGGTCTGTGGGAATGCAGCAGAATTACAACTTTCTTGAATATAATCAGGAAAAAAAGTGTTCTGACAGTGGACAGAAAAACTTGAAAGTGTGACCCCAAGGCTCAAACCAGGGGAAATAAATAGGACTCAATTAGCTTCGTTTATGTCGTGTGGCTCATACGCCGGTACAGCTGGAGTATTGTTGAGGTGTCTTTACATTAGGGTTGACTGGCTCAGTGTTTAAGTACATGCGAGTGGGTTAAATGTGATGTCTAAATATCACGTGTGCATGTTTTAAGAAGGAAAAAAAAAAAAAAGAAAAACAGTATAAGTTGGTTTTGGTCTTATCCTCAATTTCTTTAATGCCAGTTACCACATTTGACTCCAGTGGAAACCCTCAGAGGAAAAGCCCAATGACACAGTAGGGCTATAGGACCTGTGTAAATGCATGTGAGATGCATCATCTCCTAAAGCAAATGACACTGTGACAGCCAATTTCCAGTGTGTCGATGTATATACCTTAATTTTCCACTGTCCCTTACATGCTTGATCTTGGGGCTCCTTCCCTACACATATGCTTGCCTCCAGCCTAGTCGCCTGCCAGGATGCCCACTGAATTCAGCACTGAGTTTCCCCTGCTCGCCAGGGATACACCTGCGCTGCATTTTGAGGCGGTTGCTTGGGCTGGTTTCTGTACTGGAAGTGCTTCCCAGGCAGTAAAGGAGGCGGCCTCACCTGCCTGGCCCCAGCTGGTGGGGTGGTGGGCACACTGGGGAGCAGGCACTGGGAACAGTGCAGAGGTACCTGCGAGGGCTTTGGGAGGATGGGGTAAGAGCGGGTGAAATTCTTGCTCCGCTGAAGTCAGTGTTGGCATTGCCAGCACTGAAATCCAGCATGGGCAGGTGTGGTTCTTTTCTCTTATGCAATTAAGGAAAATAGTGTATGAAACACAGTAGGTTGTTTGCAACCCACCCTGTTTTCCACCTGTGTTAAACTTAGGCTGCGAGTCCTTGCCTTGCTGTAGTGTTGCTTCTTATTGATAAAGTTTATGGGGCTTTTAAGTCATTAGCTGTAAGCCTCAAATTGGCAGGAGATATGTGCGGTTCTTTCCCCTTGGCTCAGATAAAAGGCAGTCGGACACACTGGCTCTGACCAAAGCAAAGCCAAGCCTCCACTGACTTCACAGGGTCCAAGCTTTCTGCTCCAGCTTCAGACCCCAGACCACTTCCAGCCCCTCTTGCTTTACTGGAGAGACCTAAGACACACAGGACTAAGGATCTAAATGGCACGATGGTGGGCTTCTACCAGTGCTTCTCATCTAATTGCAGTTGACTTTAATTTTGCCTTTGCCACTCTTAACTGGTCGTCTTAACCAGCTTCTTAGCTAGGGCAAAATTAAGCATGAGGAAAAAGGCTTATTCAGCATCACAATTATCTACTCCCAAGCTGTATAACAAAATGGTTTACACATTTAATTGGTTTTGTCTAATATTTCCACGTATACAGTAGTCCTATTAATGAATATCATAGCTTCATTACTGCATATCACATTTTGCTATTTGTTGTGTACCATAAAATAACGTCAGCACATCAATAACTTAAATAACACAAATGTAAACTCATTTTCTGCTCATTATAATTATGATTTTAGCCTGCAAAGGCTTTTTGATTTGTAAGACCATTCACATAACATGGAATGTAACTTTATTTGTTTTTCTTTTGTATATAATGAGACACCAAAAGCCCTTGTCATCTCTTAACAGGATACTAAAGCAGCTCTGTTTCATGAATGACAGCACAATTAAAGCTAAAAATCATAATTTAAAAAAACAAAACAAAACCAAACCAAAACCTTTGTACTGTACAATCTCAAATTAAAGCAAGAAAGATAATGACAATCTTTTGCATTAGCCAGGAATCATGATTCTCTGCCACTGGGCTTTTTTTTTCTCGTTGACAATTCACAGAATGTGCATATGGGTGTGGTTATAGGTGTGTGTATATCCTACGCAGAACAGCAGTCCCTATTTTGTTGATCTAGTTCTTCTAATTGTTTAGTTAAACTACCTAACTGATACAATTTAGAATACTACATTAACACATTTAACATCAAGTTTACATACTTGCGTCTTTGAAATACTAGGAACTTTTACACATTTTATTTGGCTTTGTAAGGACTGGAATACCACAGATAATGCAATCTACTTGTCTTTGAAAGAATATGGCTGTTCTCAACTAACACTCTAAGGTTCAGAGTGAAATACGTTTCTCCTTATATCTGTAGCTGACTTCAGAGAGGAAATAGTGTCTTCTAAAGTGGTCAGTCTGATGTTACAGTACAGATTCTGCAGAGAGAGAGATATATATTTTATGACGGATAATTCTCTCTGGACTTTAGAGTTAAGCTGTTGCAGCAAAATTACTCCATTTAGACTAATTTTCTTCTACGCAAATCTCAAGAAAAACCTATTCCGAGTATGTTTTGTAGTAGTATCTCCACATGACCAGAGGAGGGCACTTTGAACATCTTTGCATTGCCCAGGGGGCAGATGCAAAAGCACAGTGTTACCCAATGTCACACAGTCCTGCCACCTCTTCCTGCCCAGGCAGGTATCCTTGCGTCCACAAAAATACAGAATCCGTATTGTACCACAGGGCTCTGTTCTGAGAACAGCGGGCAGATATATCACTCTCTTCTCGCTAACTAGGATTTCTTCTGATTTCCCCCATTTAATTCAGTGTTGCTGCGGGTTAAATTGAGATTAACAGGTAATTCCTAAAAATCACTTGAGGGGAGTTGTCTCCCTCTCCTTCCTGAACATCCCTCTGCTATTAGCCCGTGGTAATTTAGCAAATATTGATTGATTTAACCCTCTATGACTTATCCTGCTGCAGAAATTCCTTGCCTTTAACTGAAAAACGCACTCTCTGAGATATGTATTGCAAAAGTGCTCCTTTTCATGTTAAACTCTTAAAACTACTGCTCCTTTCCACCTTCCGAGGGAGGCGACTCTGCGCCCCAGATCTGCTCCCCCAGCAGAGTACACAGCAGAGAAATCAATCTCTTCTTTTTTCCATTCATGACCACAGTGTGGAGTTCAGCCACCTTCCATGCAGCAAACATCCTTTTGGGTTTCATTTTGGCTAAAGGTATCAACTTTCTATGAAAAAGATTTTAATTTTGCAATCTTACTGTATCATAGACAGATTTTTTTTGTCACCTCTCTGCCTTGTTTTGTTCAAGTTTAACGCTGAAAAAATATTAGAAAGGATTTAGAAACTTTTTTTTTTAAAATAAAAGTCTCCCCTCCACCCTGGGGAAACACACTGCTTATTTAATGTACTTTTTTTCCCCTCAACATTATTCCTTTTCTCTTTTCTTCTCTTTTCTTCTCTTTTTTCTTTCCTTTTTTCTTTCCTTTTTTCTCTTCTTTCTTTTCTCCTTTCTTTTCTAGAGCAGACAGGTAAAAGAAGGAAGTTGTCTTTCATCAGCAGTCCTTTGAGATAGAGTAGAATTCAGCGAGTCCTCACCACGATAGGATCATAAACTTACTGGGTTAAACCAAGCTAACTTTCCCTAAGCTGCCAAGTTTTAGCTGCACCATATACATACATATATGTGTTTCCTTGTGCCATTTTCTTTTCTTATAATTTTGTTTTTCTTGATGACCCTGAGCTATGGCTTCTGTCTCATTTCTACCACTAGTCAACCTTCCTTTCTTTTCTGGTTTTGCCGATATAGGCCTCAAAGAAAAAATGGCAGAAGAGCACAAAGTAGCTGAGGTACATGAGAGAGGACCAGATGATGTTCTGCACGTGGGAATGGCACTGGCCCTGCTGCATCCAGGAGAAGACCAGGTAATTGATCACACAACCGATCAACATCTGAGTAATCTGCGACAAGGTGATGAACATGGCAAACTTGCGTGAGACTCTGAAGCCAGCAGCCCGCAACGCATAGTAAGAGTACATAACGGCGTGTACTCCATAGTTCATCGTCATGAACCAGCCACCGCCAGCCACCATGTCTTTGTAGGAATACCAAGAATAAAGTAACACAGTAATGTGATGGTACCAGTGTAAGAAGATGAGCTTCTGTTTCCTAAGAATAATGAATATTGTATCACCTGTAACAAAACAACAAAAAAAAAAAAGGAAAAAAAAAGGAGGGGAGGAAATGAGAAACACATTGAACAATTCCATAATTACTGCAGTGCTCTCTTCCCTTTGCTGTTGCTGGAGTATATGATATTTTGGAGCCTGAAAAAGCACCTCAGCTTTAGATCTGAGCGCCTGTCTGATCTGACAGCCAGCTTGGCTCCTAATCTCTACACAGTCTTTGGAAAACCAACGTATCCACATTTTCCTGTGTGGATAACCCGTTTTACACCCTAGGTTTACCTGGTAGCCCTTTGCTGCAAACATAATCCGTGAAAGTCTGAGGTGAGGTAGGTGGATGTCTGTGTATCATCCCTGACTGTGAGACTGTCCATTATATACCGGGACTAGAAGAGAAATGCAGCTCAACAGAGAGCAGAAAAACCAAAGGGGAAGCAGCACAGTGTCCTCTGATTCAAATGCCTACGTGCAAACTGAACCTAGTTAAACTCAGTAGACCCTTTTGAGCTAATATGCAAAAAGCTATTGCATGTGCAACCTACAATACTGAAAGGTACGTAACTGCCAGAAAAAAAAGTGCTTCTAGACAGGAATTTGGTTTATGCTGAAATGCACAATTTTTTCTGCAAATTCATGGTGCTATTGTAGAAAAGTAAATTTTATTTCTCTTTCCTGCTTTTTATTTCCTTCTGCTTCTCATGATTACCCTGAACATCTGGATTAGATCTATGTATATAGGTATGCTACTTGCTTTCTATTGTTATAGACATGGTGTTTCCAAAAAGATCCCTGAGATTTGAATCTGGGGACTTATTTCTACGTATATGTACCCCAGGAAATCCAAATCATGAACATTAGTGACGGGTGGAACCAAAACTGCGCTGTCTGCACAAGGTCTGTAATAAGCCATAATGCTACTATTTACATCATTAGCTGCAAGATGTTCACTCACATTTTCATAAGTAATCATATATTCAATTTATTGTTGCTGTGCTGTTCTAGCTGACGTTTTCTAGTTTTAACAACTACATTTCTGTGGTTTTGCAGTAATTTAAGCAGCAGGAAACCAAGGGATTCTGACACAGCAAGGCAAGTGTTGTCTGTCTCTTTCCAGTTTTTATGCTGATGAATTGCTGTCCTGTAATTTGCTGAATCAAATTCTCTGCTGAAAAGACTTATTTTTGCTGTATACCTGAACACAGTGAGTGCTGCAGCCCTTTGAGGTTTAGTAAGGGCATCTCTGAAATTAAAGCTGGCGGGTTGCTAACTCGCTGTCTCCTCCTTCCCATTAAACCAATCATTTCTTACACTTATAAGCCATGGGATGAGAACACATGCAGACTGGCTATTAAGTTGGCTTTGGCATCTATATCATAAGTATCCTTACTAAAAAAAAATTGCTGGAGAGTCAGGATTTTATAAGAATCAGGACTGGAAAAGCAAATGGTATTATGGGAAGTTGGTTTCTATTTGGAGGAAGCAGACAGCCACAGCTTTCAATGTTTAGGGAGGAAGCATACTACTGTTCATAATTGTACGCCTACATGTGTATTTAAGGATGAACGCTGCAGAATGGAGGCAGAACCTGCCTCAAAGCTTCTTGCTGACACAGCTGCTGCAGCCCACCCTTCACTTCTGTACCCACCAGGTGAGCGACTACCAATTACGCTACTTGTATTTGCCTACATGTAGCTGAGGAAGAGGTATGGACCAGATTGCTCTTACCTCTTGACTTCCCTGCTGTGTATAATCACTGCAGTTTTTTCCTGGGCTGGGAATGGTCTTATTCAACTGCACACTGCTCTAACTTCAGCCAAGCGGGACTTAATCTCTAGAGACTAAAACATGCAGAGTTTGGGCTTGGTTTTGTTTACTTAGTTTTTCTAAGACTAAGATGAGATTTTGACAGCATCGACAACCTTCTTGTGCTTCCTGCACAGATATTTCTGCTCTAAATATGCACAGGGAGAGAAAGGGAGAGAGGGTACTCACCTAGTTCGGGTGCTTTGCTTAGCACAAATGCATATGCCCAGAATTTGCTGACAGGTCCAATGTAAAAACTCTGGTCACAGACTGACTGCTTCAGGCCTTTGGTCATCAAAATGTACAGCATATAAGCACCAGTTCGAACAGCACCGAATATACTTTAAAACAAAAAGAAAATGAAGAAAGTTGAGCGGACACTTGAAACCTACGTGCCATCACTTCAAATCAATATGAGAAAAAGGACATAAATGTGCTGAAATAAGAAGTTTGAGACAGCCTTAAAGGTGGAGCAACTCTGCTGGCTTCTGGGAAGTTATTCCGAACTCAGATTTGTAAACTGGACTGCAGCTGTATCCCCTGGTGAAACTCTGGAATGATAACATCAATGGTTTTTATTTCATTACTACAGGAATGATCCTTCAGTTTTCAGGAGCAGTGGGAGACACCTACTTCAGGTGAAAACAACGTGCAGAGTTTTGATGTTGACGGCTGGGAGACTACAAGAAATGAGTTGAAAAAGATCTGTCATCAACATAATCAGGACCAATTCCCCCTTCTGATTTCCTCAGAGCTTCCCCTTGTCTCTCCCTATGTTTGTTATACCCACGGGAGCTCTGAGCACAGACAAACCCAGGTAGGGTGTGCAGATTTTGATGGGGGGTCTCAGTGAGGGCTGGTGTTTCGGTGCACGTGCCGACTCCATATTTCATCTCTTAACAGGTCATTGCTAACAGACGAATCGACTCATTGAATCAAGTTGTAGACAGCAGATTCACCCTCACCTCATCAAAGTGCGGTGCAAGGTAACGGTGTTCTGTAAATATGAAACATCAAGAGACTTGCAATGGTATTAATTAGTGCAGTTACAGAGGGGATAGGTTCAGGCAACAAAAGACATCCAGCTGATGTGAGGAACAAAGGCTTCTGTCTCAGCAGCGAGGAGCTCTGCAGAAGGAATTGCCTCATGGCAAGAACATGCTTGCCCATTGTCTAACATTGTAGTTTGTTGGTCCTTCAAAAGCTGTGATAATACTGGATGAAACAAGCAGCTTTTAGAAAAATGGAGCAAAGAAAGGCCCAATCTCCTTTGGGGTTGAGTATATCTTACTTTACGCCGCTACCCAGCTCCATCTTATCTCACCTCTAACTTCTCTGTGACCTTGTCCTACTCATGAATCCTCTGGTTCCTGCTCTGCCTGGGTGCCTTTCATGACTATCGCCTGACAGCAAGCAAACCAAGCTACCTAAAATTGATGTGTAGACACATGTGGGCAATGCAAGCTAACATTTATGCCAAATGTGTGAAATAAGGTACAGTTCATCTGAAGTTATGGATTCTCTGTTACTTGTCCTTGTCTTGTGAAGTCAGTATTTTTTAAAAAATGTGTTTTAAAATCATCAAGGCAGCCTAAAAAGTCGAGGTCTATGGCAATTCTATGACACTTGGTTAGACTAGATGGGTCAAGTAAGCCCACTGAGCATAAAAACTGTTAACCTAAGTTTTTATAATTTTTGGACAAAGTAGTTGGATTTCCAAATCTGCAGCATTGATATACTCAGTCAAACCTGCCTGCTGCTAAGGAGCAATGCACCTTGCTCTCCCCTGTTCACTGCATGCACTCTGCAACCAAGCGGAGTGCAACGCTACCTGGTGCTCTTCGGTTTCTGTCAGTGGCATCACAGATTGGGCGCTACAGCCAGCCCACGCCCAGGGAGAAGTGTTACATCCCAGCTCCTGCACCATTACATTTTGATGCCTGAGGTTTCACTGGGCCATCAGGAAATTCAGACAACAGTGAGCACCGAAGAAGCTACTATTATTATCTGTTATTTGTATGGTGGTATTTGCTCATGGGCTCTACTGCCAGATGAGTCCTCCAGTGCTCTGTGCAAACGGAACACCATCCTGCTGCGGTACAGGTGTACTGAAGAAGTTTGGCTGTGTTTGGGTTTCCCACTAGCACTGCCCAAAGCAATGCACATATTCCCACGCTTAGGCAAGACAGCCATTGCAGTCTCTCATGTTCATCCACCCCTGCATGTGGAAGAAAGTGCAGTATTCTTAGCATCCACACAGCCCGTGTAGGATTGTTCCCTCCCAGAAATGCTCTCAGCGTGCTTTTCTCACATCTTTTGGGGATCGGTCCTTTTAACTTGGCAGAGTGTGCCGAAGCCTGCAGGAGGAGTTTTGAAATGAGGTGCAACTCGTTCTGTCTTCTCTCTGGTGTTTAACACATGCCATTTTTTTTTTCTCAACAGTTCCATTTCTCATTCCCAAGGAGACAGGAGATCCTGACAGAGATGTGATCTGATCGCTTCCTGAGGCAGTGAACTCCTCAAGCTAGCCAGGGCAGGCTGCTGCTTGCTCCTATGTTTTGGGTGGTGGCAAAACTGGGTGGAGGAAGAGCAGGCAGAATATCTAATGATATGCTGGTTATCCTATGAGCAAATACCTCAGTTCTGACATTAAAATGGGGGAAAAAAGGGAAATTTTAAATGATGAAATCAAATAGCTACAAGCAACATGCCTTTCCTGGTACAGAAGCTGTATTGCTTTTCTAAAATATCATTTATTATTAACGTTTTAAAACCAAAGAGAATTCTGTGCCATGAACACAAACACAGATGAGAAGAGTTCTTGTTCGGGCAACAGGCAAATGTTGACTTAACTGTAAGTGATTGAGTATGGACACCCAGAGATTTCATCTGGACTGATAACAGAGCCAAAGGGTACTTGAGCTGTGGGGATTACAGGGTTTCACTTCGCTGTCCTTGAGATTATAACAATGTAATTCTTCCTATCTTTCCGTTTAGGAAATACTGCAGAGCTCTCCTTGGAGCGCGCGAGCACACACACACACACGTGCGCGCACTCACACTCACACACTTACTTTTCTATGATTTCGCAGCACAGTGGCTTCCTCTGGTTCCATGACTCTAGAAGTGATGCCAGCTGCTGCTCTACATGGTGTGAGTTAGTCTACCCTGAATTTTTCATCAGTAAAAACCAAATCACATTTTTGCACAACTCACAAGGGAAGGCTTTATAAGTAAGGAGGATGGCAAACTGGAAGTAACTGATTCAATTACCTAAATAGACACCATGAGCAGGTAGCTGTTTATGAGAGGCGCTGCATGCCAAAACACTATCTTGCCAACAAGCACACGCCACCGGAGACAGAAAAATATCTAATGCATGCCTGCAAATGTGCCTTGGACCCAGAGAGCCAGGACTGCTTTTTGTGCCTCTGCCACTTAATCTTGTTTGCTCTGTAAGGTAAGATCAGCCAACAAATTTCTGTCTTGCAAAGACATGATGTGCAGCAGAGTGATGACATTGCTTGCTCAGTAAATCACTTCTGCTTCATTTTGTCCTTGCCATGCTCTCTGCTATAGCTTTTGTGAGATATTGAAATGAACTGCTTACCAAAGCAGTCTGTCTGGTGGGAATCATCTGCAGGGATTTTAGAAATAAGGTAGCAGTGAATTACTGTACAATTACAGCCTTGTGCAACTAGAGAGACTAAGCAGAAACAAACTGCACCAGCTAATGCAGCTTTCTCATCTATTCAGACTCAAAATGTCCTACATTCTCCTCCCTTCAGGCAGTGACTTCTCTGGTAGATTAACAAGTGCCCAACTGATACTCTACTGCCCATAATATGATCAAAACATATCCATGAATAAAATAAAAACGAATACTTTTCCCTTACAAACTTGTTTTCAAACAAGGGCCTCAAAACACATCCCGTGCTAGTGTGGGCTAGGCACAGCATTAAGGAAAGGTAGCTGATGGGAGGACAATGCAGGCGTTAGTTAGCCTATTACCACTTTCTGTTCCCTCCATCCTACTTACCAGGAGGGAGTGAAGAACTTGTTTCTCAAAGGCCTGAGGGGGCAGCTGGTAGCTCAAGCCTCCAGTTCAACCCCTGCGGACTTTGTAACAGGCTCAGCTCCTCCTCGCAGCAAGGACGACACTGCCCATTTTTGCTAGGGCTGCTTTCTATGCAGACCCATCACTGCACTTGGTTCCTGACACCTCTGGACATCCCGGTCCAGGATCAACACTGCAGAATTGAGCAGAGAATGTGACTTCCATGTAAAAAAAAAAAACCTTAAAAGTTTTGCACAAAATATAGCAACATTTCCTAAAGGATTTTATTGCTGTGATAACCACAGAGCAGAAATTCTCTGCTCTGGTCTGCATCTTAAAAAAACCCTTAAACTAACCAAACACACCATGCAGACTGTATCCACAGAACTAGGTAAAGATGGCACTGAACGGAATAACAGGTCAACCATGGCTAAGGTGAATGTAAAATATGTCAGCTACAAGCTACATGTCAAAAGTGGAGTGTCTTTATTTTTGAAGCATGCCATCCTGCGTACGCAGCACCAGCAGAGAGCAGCAGGGAGCCCTCGCACAGCAAGACCCAGCTGTGCTGCACAAGATTAAGGCCTGGTAGGGAGTTCAAGCAGCGATCTCCTTTTCCAGGCCCACAGGCTGTTCAACATGGCCCAAACCACGGGTGCCCGGCTGGTTTGACCAGTCTCCGTGGTGTCAGACTATCTCCTGCCGTAGGTGTGCTGGGCTAGTCTGGCAGCGAGCCGGCCGGGCACCCAGCTGGAGCTCCCATGGGGCTGGCTCCAGCTCCCAGCCCGGGGCCTGGCTGGAGGAAAGAAGAAATCTTAATTCTGCCCTGACCTGTGTACATGGCGACTCCAGCAAGTCCCAGCAGGTGAGCCTGTGCCCCAGGAGCACAGGGAGGTGGCGGAAAGCATGTGGTCAGTCTGACAGGTCAGAGCAGCAGGGTAGTCTGAGAGCACGCCTAGAGAAAGCACTTACTGGAAAAGGGCAACAGAGTATTTCTGTGCTTAGCCGAGCAACAGAAAACGTGTGAAATATGGACTGATACTGGCAAAATGCACGGAGAAAGCATCTATAAGAGAAACAACTCTGTGAACTAAGTTTCTTGAAAAGAAGTGCAGCTGAAGCCACCTTCATCAGACAGCTCTGAACGCCCCAACTGGGCGGTTACCCCCAAGGCAGTAAAGAAACTCAGAAACACCTGGTTTTACCAAGCAGCAGGTGCCAAGGTGGGTGAATCTCCATATGAATATCTTTCAGCCATTCGCTCGCTGTGTTCTTTTGATTAATTCCTAAAAATAAGTTTGTAACAAAGCAATGTTGCAACATGACCAGTAGGTTTGTTTTGTAGTTCTTTGGAAGTATTTGTAGAGGCTTTCTTCTCCGGCTGGTAAAGACGAGCTTCTTTCAAATCACTCTTACCTTCTGCCGTCTCCTGAAACACACGCTGAGAGTACCAGTCCATCAAGGATATGCACCAAGTGGATGAGGCAAAAGGGCTGGGTGACAGCTTTGTTAAGAAACTGATGGATTTTGTTGCCAGAAATTAAATTGTGGGAGACTTCTACCTGTCTCACACAGAACCCCGCTTCAGCCATGTGAGAAGAACAGTAGATTTGGCTACCTAGAAAAACACAGACGCCTCCGGAGGATGCAGGTGTTGAAGGGACCACTTGTCTTGCAACCCAGGAGAGGGAAGGTCTTTTTCCAAGGTTGATGCAGAATTCTTTTTCCTAGGTGACTTCAGATAAAGTTGGCAGACCAGTGCTGGGAAATGGCCCTCTCCTGGGAGGGAGAACACAAGGATGGGTCCTAGCAAACAGGGCAGGAGTTCTGGGAACATGCGTTTGTATGTCAGATCACAGTGTGCTTGCTGCTTTGCTCTTGCTGTGGTGATTATACTAACAAACCAGTGGGAAAGACGGAAGATTTAATGAACTGTTGGCCTGCTCCCAACCTAAAATCCATGCTTACATTTTGCAGTGGCTTCAGGTCCCGCAGGAGCAGGGTACTCTGGGAAACCGCTAACCTTTCTGTCAAGAAGAGAAGACTGTCAAACAAAATTTTAGTAGCTAAATCAGGAGGTTTAGTGGGGTCTGCCCTCAACTGTTAAAAAAAAAAAAAAAAGAAAAAAAAGAAACTGCATTTTTTTCCAGGATATTGCTGTAGTCAGGGTAATTTGTTTTTGAAGTTGAGCTGAAATACTAAGGAATGTCCAGGTTAAGGTGGTTACCTGGATGGTGTCAAATGAGGAAAGGATATTAGGGTCTGGTTTATGCTGACCAGAATTATGAACGAACAGCTTACTCCTACCGACTTCTACTCGTGTCTGGGTGCTTATTTGAAGCCTATTGTTCCAAAAATCCTTTTGTGGGTAGACATGCCAGGCTTTTTCAAGGCTGGGGGAAGAATTAAAACCATGAGAGTAGCCTTCCCAAGAGCCTGCCCGACAGAGATGGCATTCATTCCACTGCAGGGAGGGGACTGGTGAGACCTGCCATCACACACCAGCCTTCCAGCATATGGAAGTAAAGGGTGCATGAGAAATACATTTCCTGGTTAATTAAGTTTCCTTAAAAGTCCACAGGCACATGTTCACAGGGTATCACAGAGAGCGAACACAGGTCCCGTGGGACCCCCTTCCGGGGGGTGGACAAGTGTAAGAACGTAGCGAAGGAGCAGCACAACACCAGAATTCGCAATTGCTTTCCCCTGCTTTCTGACACCCAAGCTGCTCTTCAGTGTTTGTGGACTGGCTAGATTTCATTGCAGCTCTTCCTCCCCTTCCATTTTTTAAAAAATGAATCACCTCTTAATTCTTTTAATGTTTTTTGTTTGTTTGTTTTTTCCCAGTGCTGTGCACATTCATCCACATCTGGGCAGCTTTGCTGGGGGAAAGAAGGAGCAGTACTACCTTCATGGGCAGCGTGCAATGCGTGATGGTGCAATATTTTGAAAATGCTGGATTTTCCAGATAGAATACATCCTCCAAATGAGAGAAGGAAGTAACTAATCCTATGACAATTTTAACATATAGTTTCACTAGAAGGTCATCAGACTACTTAAATGTTATCTCAGATGTGACTCCTGTTGTAGTTTGCCTTGACTATATTCAAACACAGTTCCATCAAATCCTGGTTTTTTAATTTTAACATACGTAGAAACAATAAGGTTGCTTTAGGCTAATCTTTGATTGCAAAATCATGGTATTTTTACTGTACAGTGAGAAACCATACACTAAGAAACCAATCATTAAGTACAACTGAAATGGGGGCAGTGACAGAAAGATACCATTTAGCTGTTTTTCAGTGACCTACATGGAATTAATGGATCTTATTCTGATTTCAAGGAGTTAATGAGAGCTGTGGGTAAGGCAGTGCAGTATGACATGTCTTCTAATCTCACTGAAAAGCAGCCTAGAAAAGGATCTGGCACCCAACATCCTAACTGGTCAATGTGACACAAGGACAGCCTGGATGAAATTTTTATATATATTAATAACTGACTAGAAGAACCAGCTTTGTAAGTCTGCACCTGGTGATTAAAAATATTTTGCTGGGTTTGTGAAACTGAGGGTTACATTTTCCAAAAGAAATGAATCAGCTTCTTGGTAAGTGAAGGATATGGTGTTCATCTAAGTGATAAAAAAGTTTGACAAAGAACAGTACTGACTGGATTTGGTCTCTCTCAACTCTAAATGTAACATTTATGAGGCATTTTACAAGCATTTAAAAAGGAGGACTTCTTAATAGTGAGTTACCTTGAAATCCTAGAGAGACACTTGATCAAATTACGGCTGATGAACTTAGCCCACCTGTTATTTTTATAAGAAATGGCAAAGAAATTTAATGTAATTAGGCTGTTGTTTCATCATCCTTCAGCATTTCTGAAATGCTTTCAAGCAATGCCAAGGTTAGTATTGGAGAGAAGGAGACCTGATCCTGCAGAAAAACTGTTCTTGTAGAACACTTGTAAAGCACCCGTTTTACCCCCCAGGAAGACCTTGTCTCCTCATTGAATCCCCTTGTGATGAGAAGGATATCTCCATTCTTACCACAGAGCAGACCTTCCTGTTGCTGTACCAAAATTTTGGTCTTGTCTGCTTTCCAGCAGCCAAGTGACCTACCACCTCCAGCTCGGGCTGTTCCCAGAATTACCAGCGCCTCAGACCAGCACCCGCTTTAGGTCAGACGTCCCTGTGTAAAGAACTGCTAAGTACAAAGCTGTCTGTAAGTTCGGGTCTCTTCAGGTTCAGACCTCACTTCCTTCAGACTTCTGCTGGTGTTGGCACCTCCAAGGCCCTTAGCACTGTATTTGTGAATATTTCACAGCCCTTAATGGCCTTTACTCTTGTGACAGCCTTGTAAGGTGGCTAACCATAAGACCCATTTCAAAGACAGAGAGGTGAGGCAAACTGATATTTACGTGTCCTGTCCAAAATCTGGGTCTGAGCCGGGGTAAGAAATGATGTGCAACATCATGAGTTGTGGTTCAGTGCCCTACCCATGAGATCCATTTCATGTTAGCAGAAAGGGGTCTGACCTCACTCTGTATCAATGAAAACAGCATTATTGAATTAACAGTAAACTCACTCCAGTAGGAGGAATTTTCTTCAGAAGGTCCTTCGACCTACTATAGATTTTCTTTTCTGTTTCTAAAGTTACTCTCTAAACTTTCAAGTCCCAAACCCTCCATCTTAATTACCCAAGGTACACCTATATCTTTAAAGAGAAATAGTTTCTAGGAAAAAAAGCTGTTGTTACACCTCTTAATACCAAACTTCTATTGTCTGCACATCTGATATTTAGGCAGCATGCTCTCAAGACCTAAAAATACAGAGCGATGTGCAGAGAGATGTAGTGCAAGTCTACAAAGCTGTGCTGTCCTAGAAAAACAAACAGTTGAAAACTTCCTGACCTACCTGGAAAGACCAGACAAGAGCAATATGTGCCTTCCACAGATGCAGTCAGACTCTTGCTTTCCCTCTGTTTGCCCTTGATGTATTAGGCAAATACCAACGTGGATTTGGCCTGACATAGCTGGACACAAGTCTCAGAGAATGTGAACCTACAAAGTGAGTTTTTAAGAGCATTCCTGCTTCTATCTCCCCTCCACTGTCCCACCCCTTGAATTCACACAGGACTGGACTGCACCAGCCGACCTTGCCATAGAAGAAAATACTTGGATTCTTCTCCCTCATGGAAGTTTTGCAGTTGTTCTAACTATTGTAGTTCCTTTGTATTAATGCTCCCTCCTGATCCCCTTAATTGCACCAGTCATCTCCAGAAGAGACACAGGTATGGATCAGAATCGGTGGTGGCAGGTGGCTTTAAACGCCTAACTCCTTGTGGCATAGGCAGGTAGAAAAAACACGCTAGTGAGGTGGAAAATTCAATGCCAATGTTTTTAAAAACTCCTGTTTTCCTTTACTAATGCCCTCAGTTGATAAAACTACAAAAATGCAGGTTGTAATCCTGAACAACGGCAACTGGTTCTGTGGGAAGTTAATTTTAAAAGGCTTGTATTTACCCAAGTCTATGAAGGAAAAGCCTGAAGACATAACCAGTGAGTCAACCACGGCCAAAAACAGAACCCCAGACTCTCACTGTAAAATGAAAAACCTCATTATTTCAAAGTCAGTCTTGCAGAAGGCTGCAATCCTTGTTTTTTGATTGTTTGGGATTTAGGACTATCATGATGTTACTGTGCACCTAAGCTGAACTCCTTTTTGCCCTATATTGTTTGCATTTCACTGGGGAAAAAAATCACTCTGGTTATCATTTTCCTGTATTTTCCTTTATCAAAACTAACTTTGGGCACAGGTGTGAAAACATGCTACCAAGTCTTTTGTGGTACTAATGAACTATGGTAACTATTTACAAGCTCATTCTGTCTAAGGCAATTTTATTGTAAAACTGTAATATCAGAGAAGGAGGTTTGTGCTACCATAGTTTACTCCTTTGTAGTTCTGCGTAAAAAATCATGTGCTCACTTACACAATTCAGCTGCTGGCAGGTAACTGAAGCACAGTAACTCCCTTGTGCGCCTGTGTCCTCCAAGGCCTAGCCTAGTGATAGAATTATTTGGGACCATTATTTATTCTCCTACAATGGGCAGGAACAAGAAAAAAATAAGGAAAAAGTGCCCTGGTCCCATGATTTACCTTTTTTCATATGGTAAGTGAACATCTTTAAAAGCACATTTTCAAAAATTAACATAAGAGTCTTTTAACAGCACTTATGTTAATCTCATTCTTTAAAAAGAACACAGAACTCACCCCCTTCAGCCTACGTGTCCGAAAGGCCATAAGGTATCTATATTCTTCGTAATGACTATAAACTATTGTCATTAAAAGCACAGTTTTCACAAATGTTTTAGACTAAGAAATGTTTTTAGCTTCCCAAACTCCCTGAAAGCTTGACATGACTAACACTTTTGTTCCCGCTTGCAACTTTACCTCCTCAACTGAGGGAACGCATTATTTGAAAAACGTTCATTTTGTTCAGGGAGGTGTATGTGATAACTAGTGATGGGCACTCTCTGCGGCTCCTCTGCTTTGAGGTCTCGTCCCTGTGCGTCCCACAGTGAGCTCCGCTGGTCCTCCTGCACTGGGGCTACTCCAGCACTCGCTCCGCAGGCAGGCTGCTGCCTCCACTTCCCTGCTGCCTGCCCGATCGTGCTGGGTTGGCTGGTTGCATGGCTGTGCCGTTTAACTGGACTGGTGAATGATGCAGCTAAAATAGTCTCTCCTCCACTTTTTTTTTTTTTTAATGACATGATTTCATTGCTCTCAGTCGCAGCCGGGAAAACAAAGACCAGGGAAGGCAGTCTTTCCAGCCATTCATGGCTCTACAGCGTTCAAAATGCGGTGCTGTGCTCTGAGCAGCTACTCTGCTCTGGGAAGTCATTGAAAAGGCATTTAAGACACTGGTTTGCATCTCTCTGCTGGATCTTGTTTCAAATACGGTTCCTTTAGAGGGTGACAAAAAATCCCAGGACGGACTCAAAAGCTCAGAAACACACTCAGGATATGGTTGAGAATGTTGCAGGAACCGTACCGACGCTGTATTAAGCACCATGCCCATTATATATGCTTGGTACATATTCTCTCTCTATAACCCGCTGCTCTGAATAACAGAATTGGGTGCCTCCAAAACATACTTACTAGAATAGTTAGTTACCACCTCTGCAAGGGCATGAGAACACCAAGAATTTAACATGCCCCAACAGCAAAATCCTTCCTTCTACTGTCTTGCCGCTCAGCTGCTCCTCAGCCTCTCTCCCTGCCCGCCTCCTGACCGAGAAGGAGAACAGATGGGCCTTGCGGCTCACCTGCAGAGTCCTCCCTCGCCCTCCATGAAGGTGATGGAGCCCCATTCAGGGTGGAGTGCAAGCCACAGCATTGTTAAGAAAAAGGTAAGACAAGGGGGAGATGAAAAAGAACATATGCTTTTCTCAGTGTGGTGCTCACTTACCCTAAAGCCTGGAGGTCAGCAGTACTGGAAGTGTTTTATAATAGGGTGCTCTAGGTCTCAGCACCATGTGTGTGAGCAAAAGTTGTGCTGATCTTTGCAGGTTTTTTCACTCTTTTTGGCAGAAGAGTTTTCTTTGCATAAGTTCACGCATACTTTGAGGTCTGGGTTCAGTCCTATCAAAATCCCAAAGCAAAATTTGAGAGAATTCTCCTTCCGTCTCCAAAAAAACCTCCTATCGCTAAACCAAACACACAAGACCTGCTTTTTGGACCTTTCTACTGTATCTGATCCAGATGTCTCTCCAGCAAGCTTTTCAGTCCAAACCATTTGAGTTTTCAGTTGGGTCCAAAACCTGAAACCAGGCCAGCTCAGAGTGATTTTAAAATTGTGCAAATATTTTACATGGCTCTAAGAAATAATATATCATTTGTGCAGGTTTATATACCCATAAGAACATACATACATGCCTGGGTGGTTATTACTTTCCCGTGTGATAAATTCTGGGGAGAGAAATGAGGTATATTAAAATGACAGCTCACTCTGTGGTTTTCAAGTGAGGGCAGATACTGTGCTCCTTGCATCAGTCTTCGTTTTCTCCTTGGCAAATAACCACTCGACATGGAGCCACTCCCTTCAACCCTTCCCTCTCATCGACAGATTTCCTAGTCACAACTCACCTGGCTCCCAAAAAACATTTCTTTGTCCTTTTTATTGACAAAACTGGAAAGAAAGCTAGGCTTAACTTATTTCCTTCCCTCTCCAGGGACCTCATTAAGCACACCTAAACAGTGACATCTCTGCAGGGCTCTGGATCAATGGACACTGTCATCTGGAGATTTTAATCACATTAACACCACAGCAGAGTAAAATCCATCTGATTCTCCCTTGCTAAAGTGGCAAGCTCAACACTTCTGCCAATTACTGCAACTACTACTCGGAAGGCTTATTTATATGTGTGGATAAAAATCAATCCACCACGGCTACCGTCTTCCAGTCCCTCCTCACGGAACCTGAATTCCCTCTCCAGGAAATGCAATTTGATCCCCCAGAACTGCCTTCTTTATGATTGGGATTAGCTATATTCAGACAATCCTGAGGAGCAGAGTACAAAAATAATCAATAAAGCAAAGCTCTGTGAGCCAGTGGAAGAACCTGCACTGCTTATAAAGTATAGCAGAAAAACAAATGCCAGGGCCAGATTCCCACAAGTGGTCCTTGCAACAGAGGAGAAGATAACTGGTGGAGGTAAAAAGGGTTATACTCGCATGGAGAGTCTTACACAGAGCACTCAGTGGCTATACAAGGCCCTCTGGGTTATGGTAGAGATAAACAAGGAGCAATGGTCAGGCTGAAGGGCAGTTGCACTCAATCATTACCCTAGGAACATGAGAGAATAGCACAAGCTGCTTACAAGACACCTGTGTAACCATACACTGCTGAAAAACACACAACTGTTTTCTTTCAATGAATGAAAAATAATTTTTCAGCTCTACCCACACATCCCTGTACCTCTTGTCTGACTTCCAAAGACTCAGTTACAAGCTAATCAATAGTAATTACCTATCATCCAGTCTTGCCCTCCTCAGCGTGCTGTTACCTGACACTGCTCCCTGATGATCTGGCACATGGAGGGCAGCAACTTGCAGGAACAATATTTCTTGATGAAAGCTGTTATTTCTCGAGCAATAACTCACTCTTCCATCACTAAATAGAAATTGGACCTTTGTTGCAGCTGAAGATCCCTGGCAGCCTGTGAAGGCTGTATACTCGGTGAGATGTTTTTCTGTCAGGAAACATTTCCCGGTTCTTAGATATTTATTTCAGCAAGTTTGGACTGTGGCTAAATTACTAAAAAGAAAAAAAAATCAATTTGCAACTTAAGCCCTGTGTTTGGTGCAAAATCTCGTAAGAATTAAGGAATCTATCTAAGTATTTCTAAAGTAGCCCATGAGGATTCATAAGCACAGTGTACCTCTTAAGTAGTCCTTAATGAATGCTTCAGGGGCATTTGCACTTGTTCCTGTGTCATTATGGAAATTATTCTCAGCATCCAACATTATCTCAAGAAAATTTTAGAATAACTGTGATATTGCAGTGTTTTAAATGATAATCCGAAAAAAGTGGCATATCTATTTCTGCAGGATAAATTAAAGATACTTACAGGATCAAACGTATCAAGTTGGAAGAGTAACTGTCGTGTATAGCACTGTAATGTATGTATTCAGGAGTTTGAAATTATCCTAGGCAAATAAAGCCAAAAAGTAATAAAGTAAAAGATTTAGCAGAGAATCAAGCCAACCAATGGAGCCAGCCACCACTAAAGCTGTAAAACAGGCAGATAACAAAGTAAGCAAATTCTAAGTTACAGGAAAAGACTAGTATTTGACAGAATAAAGGAGGCTTAAAGAAGCTAAAAGTTATAATACAGCTGTAATGAGCTGCTCAGATCCATAAATTTAATGGCAATTACAGGCCTGGACCATCGATCTTCCTTTTTCAGTCTGTCCTCCCTGGGGCACTGCTCCTGCAAGCGTCTAGAGAAGTTCAGATCTCAGGGACTCTCCTACAGTTGGTAAATAATAAATATATTTTGTTTATTCAGCAAGCTAGGGAAGATGCTGAATGGTACAGGCATGAAGATGCACATTTCTTTAGAGGTTAAACTCATCACAGAACAGTGATTTTGCTAAACCACGGCTCGACGCCTGTCTGCAACCCTGTGTGTGAACACTGCTCGTTCTGGCAGTGTTAACACGCTCGTCCGCAGGTGCAATGCTTGGATTTGAGAGGTCGTGCAAGTTAACACCTCTCAGTGTTTTATTCCCACTGTCTCAAACAAGCACAAGCTGTTGGGGGACTTACTCAGAAGAAAATACACGGAGATTTCTGTTCCCCAGGGATTTCTGCAGGGGGGGGGACCTTTAAGCAGGCACATGACCCAAGTACTGAGGCTGAGTGAAATGCAGAAGTGCTGCCACAGGGGGACAGATGGGTGGTTTGATTTCTTTTGAATGAATTATCTACAGTTCCCTTCTTAAGCCACCAGACAGATGTTCTTTATTCATCAAATACACTTTTCAGTCTGCTCCCCATTTAAAATGGAGAGGAAAAGTCTCACTCCCAGGGGGCTCTGCTTTGAGTACGACATTCATGCTGAGTGGTGGCCTGCGAGGGCTCCCTCGGGCTGGGACAGGGTGATCTCATGAGAAAGGTATAAATCATAGTGACAAACTGAGTGTCAATGCTCTCATTGATTGTGAGAGTGGGGAGGGAATAGGGGCAAAATGAGTGCAACAGCTGCTTTCCAAATAATGTATTGAATTCACTTTGCTAAGATGTTCCATTTTCCAGCAATAAAGACAAACAAGCACGTAAACAGTCAGAGAAAAAAGTTTTTAAAGAAAGGAGGCCCAGCATAGCACTGAAAAAAGGTATTTTTGTAGGAATTTTTAGCCTGGCCCATCCATATCTCCTGTAAAGTAACTTCAGCCAGGTCTCACTGTGATTTCTTGGCTTACTTTTAATTAGGCCTGATTAGGTAAAAAGAGTAAAACCAGATAACGTCCAAAATGACTTTGGTGGACGCAACAGAGTCCACAGCAGTCACAGCAGAGCGAACGAAGAGGTGATATTTCAGAAGAGGATGGGCACAACATTTTGTCACATGGCATCCATTACAATTCTGGGAATAAAGATATTTGTCATGGGATGCTTTTCTTACTTAGAATAAATAAGGTACATATTGGAGATACATCTTGACAGTACTTTATTGCTCTTAGTCTATATATTTTTATCACCTCTACACTGTTTTTTTAATGCCAGCTAGCATTTGTTTTGCAATGTATGAATTCACCCTACACAGCACCGCTAGTATTTCTCTATGGGGATTACAGTTCAGCTCACAGAAAATAATTTTTTCTTGTTAAACTGTTAAATCTCATCCAAGGGATTAACACCATTTTGAATTCCTACTGTTCACCCAACTTTCAACTTTTGCTCCAAAGTGCTGATTAAAAGATGTTTCCAATATCTGTTATATAGGAAAATCAGGTAACGGTATAAAGATGAACATTGTCCTATAGAAATAAATTATTAAGCATTTTAGTAGTTTGGGTTCTGAGAAATGTCCTACTGAGAACATGCATTAATGCTTTACAAATATAAGGAATGTTTCACATGGAATTCACTTGCTTTTAAATTTATGAGAGCAGATTATTAATTAACCTTAAATTCTGCTTATTAATTTTAATGTTATTTGGTAAACATTGTTTTTTTCAGTAATTAATTTCCCGTCTGAATGTACTGTCAAGACCTTTATAAAATTTTGGAGTATTTTAAGATTTTGATGCGTTGCTCAGCAACATACGAAATTAAGTGTGTTTTAATCTCCATGGCAAGTATCTGTGAATGGCAGCTCTTGAGATAGGACATAAATTTGAATGATTTTTCATCAATCTTCCTACTTATAAGCATAACAACTAGAATGTATTTCAGAGCCACAAATCCAAGCAATTGAAATCCTTTCTTTAAACTTATGTTTAGTCTTTTCTGTTCAGTTCAGCTCAGGACTGAGTTTCTCACATAAAGACGTGTTTCGGACTGCCTTGTCAGGAGCTCTCTGCGGAACAAGTGCAAATCCTTCTACAAAATGTTGCTGTGCTTGCACTAACAAATCAATTACACCAGTCTTATAAAAGCAAACTGAGTCTCCTTCTTCCAGCGAGCCTTTTTGGTTTTGTCTTTCAAATATAAGATCTGTTGCTGTTGGGATACTTCGCTTTTGAGGCTCTGGTTAGCTTTGTGGCAAGCAGCTAGTGACCCTTCAGCTACTTTTGATACCATTCCTGCTAGTTCGTGAGAAAGCGTTTCCCAGGAATACAGATATCTGAAAACCCTGTATTGACATCAACTGATTCCCACCACTGCTACAAAGCATAGCTGCATCTGAATTAGAATCTAAGTGTGAGGAAAATAGCATCATGGTTGTGTGGTTTGGCTAGACAAAAAGAAATCCCTCCTCTGACTGCACCAGTCATGGTCAGGCTTAGCCTCTGCCTACAAATTATTGCATCACGTTGGATGTTTTAGCTTCTTCGTCGTCCCCACCCCATACTTCGTGACAGTATTGCTTAGGGGAGACAACCTTTTACTACTAATAGTTAGTGCCTTGACCCCGAGACTTCTGTTGGCAGCCCCTTAAGGATGGAGAGCAAATGAAAATGGTGCCATGCTGCTGTCCTGTGTGAAGATGAGGTGATCAAATATATGTTTAAGCTCCTTGATAGCAATGCTACCCATACACAGACTCTACAGCCTATAAAAGGAATTACAAAAATCCAGCTGAGATGTAATGAAAATGTGAATTAATGACTTTGTATCCTTCTGTGAGAATCCTGGTTTCAGCTCTGCTGATTCCTAGAGATGCCAGCATGACACTTTTCATATACTCCAAGCAAAAAATTCAATGAATGACCCCAACTTTATGTTCAAAGTGGCATGAATATAAAACTGGCAACTCAGATTCGATGTGTTTTTGCAGATTTCTTAACCCCAGGAAATATTCAGAAGTACAGGGCTGACTGTCACTTTGATGTGCAGGTGAATCAACAACAGTTTCCTTGGGGTCTTATGAGACTGAAAAATGAACTTGTGTCAGCTTCCTAACAGAGGGTTCCTGTTGATAGGGAGCAGCACAGAGCTGTTCCCCCAGAACCTCAGTACATAACCAGCCTGGGTGAAAACAATTAAAGTGTGCAAAACAAAAGAAAAGACTGAAAACGTTTCCGACAACAATAAATCTTCTATGCTTGAAATAAGTCAAAAAACCTGCTAGGGAGAAAAAAAACAAACAACTCAACAACCCAAAAACTTGAGTTCCCAAATTAATTAATCCCAAACTAATTTCTCAGCAAAAGATTTCAGAAGATCATGTGTTCACAGTGGTTTCCAAGTGAAAAGCAAGATTTACTGTCATTGCTTCTACACAAGTTTTCACTTGGAAGTGGTAACCTTATTCCAGAGACAAAAATGTTCAAAGCTAGTCGATGCTTCCAAAGGGAAATAAAGCTGCTTTTCTGCCTCAGAAATCCTGCTGGCTGCCAGTGTTGACACAAAACTCACTCTTGACCGAGCTCCTGAATGCTCAGCAAGCTCAGTAGGGTGTTGTAGTTGTTTTGTTTATTTATAAGCGTGGCAAGTTTCCTACTGTAGCTGCTACCACATTTAAATGATCTTGGCAAGAGCAAGGCATACAGGTTACGTTCTCAAGAAGGACCATGTCATTGCCTGGCAGGCAATTTCCCTTTTTTTTAAGCCCAAAACACATCTCTCCAGCCTCTGCTAAGTGTTACTATTTCTGAGGATATTTCAAGCAGGTAAAATGGTAGGAGTGCTAGAAGGGAGATAAACAAGGACTCCGGAAAAAAGCCTCACGCTGACCTTGAGGCAGAATACTGAGGGCTCTCCAGACAGGTTTTTCTTCCTCAGTCCAACCACTCATGGTAGAAAAATACATTACTTAGAATTTCTGCAAGGTAATGTAAAAGTCATAGCATCCCAGAATCCAAAGAGGAAGTCTTTTTAGAGTTAAGGAGCATTTTTCTGGATCCATAGTAAGTCTACAGGCAGAACACTAGCATCTAAATCTATCTGAATTCACCTTCACAGGATACAGAAATGTCTTTCAGGCCAAGTGTATGTAAATGAAACACCTAGCTATGCAAGGAGCCAGGCAAAAAAATCCAAGTTACTTGGAAAGTCTAGAGCACTCAAAGTCTAGTGCAGCTTGCTAAGAAAGTCAATAAGGTTGTGAGTGACCAATGGCCCTAGAAAGGACAGTGGTGTTGAAACACCAGGAAATGGATGTTCCAATTAACACTTTATAGGAAGTCTGCATCTCAGGTTTTAATGAATATTCTGCATTTCCTCTGTTTTCCAGGCAAGAAGTCAAGGGTTTTTGTGTTTGGGTTCGTTATGTATCGGACTGCATGTTACTATGGAAGATACAGGGGTATCATGCTCTGTCTTACTGCAAATATTTTGGGTCGTTTTTCCCCTTCCCTACTTCACTCTTCTGCATACAACTTAGCACTTCAGAAGAGCAAAGCTTTCTAAGCATAGCCATATAATTTTCATAATCAACTGGTCCCCACTAGCAAATCCAGCAGCTTATGCGCTCAGTGCTCCTGGGTAGTCCAAACATCTCACACTCCTGTTCATCCCTCCGCTCTCCACCCTGCTGTCTCATTTCCCAATGTGCAGAGGAAAGGGTGAGTTCTGCGGTGCTTGGGGAACACTTGTCCCTGAACAGTGCTATTGGAGCTGATGGAGGAAGCAAACCCGGCAGTGGTGAATCCCTCTCAAACTGAAACGTGATTTTAAAATTCATCCTAGACACCTTCTGCAAAGGTGTCTTGTCTTTGCTGCAAATTCTGCAATCATTCCTCCCCACAGCTTGGGAATTAAACTACAAATGTTTTGCATAAGTCAGCTACTTACTTACTTAGCTAGTGTCTACATTCAATATGAAAGTGTAATTGAAATATGCATTTTGGGATTCTGCTGGCTACAAATCACTTCACAAAGTGATCCACAAATGACATGCCATCTAGGAACCGATTCAACAGCTGCTGAAATTGAGCCATTTCTGGAACAAACAATGACAATTGCTTAAAGGACCCTAACAGCAAAACTATGTTAGACACACAGCCAGAAGTACAGCGCCAAATGCAATCAGATGGAAATTATAAATTTTCACAGTGTTAGAACTTAACTCAAAGTTATCCAGACTGCGCAGTTTTGTCTGCACCCGGATATTTTTTTAAAAGGTATTGATGAATTATTAAAATCAGGCGAACATAAAGTTCTTCTGTTAGCATATCCTAGCTGGATGAGACAACTTAGAAATACAATTCATCTTCCCCTGTCAGAGTTTTAGAAAGTGTCAATGTGACAGAAAAATTTTGGAGGAAGAAAGGACAAGCCACGAAAGAAAGCAAACTTCTCCATTCCTGCTTTATTTTACTCTGTAGAAACTCTCAGCTCAAGCTATTCCCATCATGTGAAAAATCATGAACCATTCACAGCTGCTCACTACGCAAACCTTGTCTATATACTTGTGAACTAATATAATCAGTAATTATTATATTGATATTAGAAAAAGATGCAGGTATCAATGTTTGGTAATGATTTGCAAATGGTTTCTATGCTGTTGAGTGAACTGTAACTTACACTCCCATCAGGCACTGAAATGAAGGCTAATCCTCAGGTCTTGTGTGTACGCTTATTAGTAGATTGTACCAAAGGTTTCTGTGCTTGTAAAGGCTAGTTTTATAAGCATTTGTTCATTCATTTATTTACCTTCAGCCTCATTAAAAATTAGCACATTAAGCAGATAAAGTGGAATTCAGGTTGGTCAGTTTTACTCCTGACTTCAGCAACTACCAAGAATCTGAACCTGACTTTCCCCATTCTTGATGATACAGAGTGAACACACAGCTAGAGAGATGCACATCACTAAAAAATAGTCTTTCCCTGTGGAGCCACACTTTCACTACATTCACAACCTCTTTGTGATGGAATAACCAGAAGCGAGATTCTGACTTCAGTTACAGTGGCCTAATTTAACCATCATCAAAGCAGTGACTTTCGGTTTACCTCACTGTAATGGAGCTCAGAGCCTTGACTAAATGTTCCATACATGCACCCATATAAATGTAATACTAACTAGTAAGTGAGAACAAGACTAACATCTTAACATGTTTATTTCCATTTGTAGCTTGCATGGTAAGTTTATTGCAATGATAAGCGCTTTTTCTTGTGTCCTCTCTTTATTTTCACCTTCGCTCTTCAAGAGGGTTATTGATTTCTCTCCTTTCCAAATCCCGTATGATCTGGCAAGTCAAAGGGGATCATATCAATGGTGAGAAGTGGATCAGGACATGACCCTGAAATAGCAGAACTAAAGAAATGCCATTTCTGGGTGAGCTTGTTGTCACGTTAGCAGTGCTGTTGTACGTGAAGAACCCCAAACCCTCTTTATGGAGTACTGTCAAAGGCAGTCGGTGTGAAGAAATGCCTACCTGAAGACGGCAAGGCTCAGGGACCAGAGCACTAGTGGTTTCCTCAGCTCGAATTTTGCTCGTTTGTTCATTAGGTGCCGACCACCAAATATAAAGGCAGCATACAGAGCTGAAAACAGGAATGATTTCTTCCTGCAAAACAAAACAAAACAAAAAACCCTGTCAAGTAATTAATTAGTATTAGATACGCAGCAGAGTCACACCTGGTCATAACTGCCAAGGGCTTGTGCATTCCTTGAAAGGAAACTTTTGAAGACACTCCTGCAGCCCACTGAGATTATCTCCAGCGTATGAACCTACAGGCCTGCACACAGGGCCAGGTCCAGGTGCAGGCAAAACTGACCCTGGGGAGGTTCTGAAAAAGGACAGCCAAATTTGGCTCCCATTCTTCCCCAGTTTCTGAAGACTGAACTTCTGTGAGGAACAGAATAGATATTGCAGACACTTCTGCAAGCACAACACAGTTGCTGCTTGAACCAGGTGATCACGTTTTGTGGCTCATTTATCATTTTCATATTAATTTTTGTTTCCTGCAGGCTTCTTGCTACCTGGCAATTTAGTTTCCCATTGTTTCCTCCAAGAAGACACTTAAAGATCTTAGGCACTGCAACACAACATGAAGAGCCTCATGAAAAGCGGAGAACCAGCAAGAAGAGGTCAACAGCCCCATTAAGCAGTGACCGTGCTGGGTGGCATCGCCCTGCTGCATAAGCCCTGTCTGTGAGTGCCAGTAAAGGAAATCCAGTGAATTTGCTGAAAGGTCAAGCAGGGCTCTGTTAAGGAACTTCAATGATACTCTTAGAATTGCAAGTTTTATTTTTAAAATTGCCTGATAGTAGTCCAGCTCAGCAATAATCAGCAAACACTTAAACTCTGCTACTATAACTCATTGTAAATCAACCATTAGAGGTCAAAAATAGATTCAGCCTGGGATTCCTTCCCACATAGCACAATATTACACTGACTAAGACTTAATGAAGTACAGCATTAATGGTGGCCTAACTGGATGGGCATGTATTTAGGAACATATTTTCCCCTACAAAATCTATGATTATATTCAAGAACATCAGCGGACTACGGCTTTGCACTAAGAGGATCTGGTTCTTTTTGGACTCCAAAAAAGAAAGACAAACACTCACACGAAAGGTAACTACTTCCATTAATATCCCAGAAAAAGGTGGCAGCAAGCTACAAGATCTTACGTTCCATCTGACACTGGAACCCCGAGATGATGCAGCATCAGACAGACCTGCGATCAGGGCACGGCCTGCTGCTCCGACTCCCCGCGGGGGCAAGGTTCACCTGGATTGTGGTCTTTACAGTTTTTATAGGATTTTCAATTGGATGTTTATATGAAAGCATGTTGCTTCACCTCAAGATAAATGCAAGGATGTGCTCGTGGTGTCACCACTGGTGCCAAGTAGGTGCCACCTGCAGGCTCTTCCACTATGATTAGCCGGCTGAGGGTACCCCATGGCAAGGGATATAGGCATCACAGCACGGTCCTGAAGGCCAAGCACTACATGCAGCACAGTAGGGCGCAGCACAGCATGTGCCTGTGCCTGCTCAAGGCAACTGGTACATGGATCATGAGCTCCTCGATGGACAAGGGTCTTCCCATGAGGTCCATGAAAACTCAGAAAAGCTGTAGCAGCACATCTGATTGGAAGTACGAAGAACACACATGCAGCCTTCATTGGAGATAAATGAGTTTTATAGGAGTTTGAAAGCTAAGTAAAAGGGAAGTCCAAAGAGACAGAGGCATATCAGTATGCCTCCAGCGGCACGCCATTTCTGCCCACCTAGGAACTCCTCTCTTTCTATTGTCATGCTTATAGCTCTGTGTTGCAAACCATAGGTAACTGCATGAAAATGCGACTGGTGCTCTGCACTGAGAAGGGAGGACCCGGTGACTGCAGTCCCCTGGGTGAGCTTTAACATCTGCACTGGCAACAAGCCCCAGGAAGACTGGGATGACCACAGAGCTAATGCCTTCTCACCTTGCACACTGAGATGGTCTAATTGCCATGGCAATGTTTATCAACCAGGTTTTGAAAACGACAAAGCCTCAGCCCTTACTCATCTCATAGCAAAGAAAAAAAGCATTAATTTTCACTTCTATGATCTTGAATTTCACAGTCGGGGAGGGGGCAGAATTACCACATTTGATAGCATGATTGCAGTTTAGCTTGGCTGGAGGTCAGTAAATGTTTGTTAACCAGCTTGGGTACTGATGAACCACCTCAAACCTGCTCAAACCTAACAACCTAACTGAAGAGAAGATTTATGGGTTATGGGAGAGGAGCAGATTCTCAGTGTGAGGTTGGACCGCATTCCCATCTCCTTCCCTCTGCAGCCTCTTCAGCAGCGGTGTGCAGAGCAGCCCGTCGCCAGCCTGGGCATGGGTTAGGGAAGGCAGAGGGAGTGTGATGGGCTGTACCACAGTCTGCAGTGTTGTCCTGGCTGCCCCAGGACATCAGGAGAGACGACCACTCTGCATGCTTCTGCCCTTTCAATCCACAAAAGTCTGGGCTTACAGCGCTCAGTGCAGACAGACAGCAATGCACACAACGAAGTATGGAGATATGCATACACACGTATGGCCGCTTAAGCCAGGTCACATGCCCCGCAGAGGGACCCTGCAGCCCCACGCCACAAGGGAGGTACAAAACCTCCACCTTACAGCACACTGCGGTGGGAGTCCCTCACGCCAGAGGCCGGAAAGGTCTGTCCTGCACCGATCCATGCATGGAGCTCCAAAGCAACCAAGAGCAGTGCAGGACAATACCTCGGTGCAGAGGAAAAGAGCTGCATGACAGTGCTGCCATGCAGCTGCCAACAGGATGCGGGCCTCGGGGGCTGGCATGGGAGGAGGTCAGGATTTAAGAGAAGTAGCTAGAGATACTTCGTGGGAAGGTAGGCAGGCAGGAAGCAGTTCAGTTCTGGAACAAATACAGACAAGACTTCAAAGTAATGGTTCGACTTAAGTTCCAACTCAAGAAAAAAAGACCAGGGTGAATGAGTTAGCAGCTCAGGTCTGTGCTGTGTTTGACTTCCTCCTTCCTGGGCAAGATACCTTATATATTTACACCAAGAAACATTTCATTTGCTTCTTATTACTGAAATTATTTTTTTGAGAGTTCAGTCACTCTATTGAGGTCAACAGCTACCTTATACTAATTAGAACAGATAAATTTTAGGTCACTTTTAACAGCTTTGTAATGAGTTCAGCATTATTTGCAATCATGGTAAATGGTATTCCCGCAGTATACAGCTTTGTATCAGCAGTGGCAGACACGAGAAGATTTGACTGTACGCGTGATGTGACCTGCACAGAGCAGCCGTAAGCAGTTTCAGACAAGGAGGGACACAGTAGTATTACCTCCTGTCAGAGGTAAGCACAATACTGAATAACGATTAGGCTGGTTTTGAAATCATGTCTCTATTTTGACACCTGCTGACAACTTTTGATAACTTTTTGCATCCAAAGGACTTTGAATTTTTCCCCTCTTTGCAGCATAATAATGGTTAAAGGGACTGGGTGGTCCAGGAGATATACAGGGGTTGCAGAGGTATGTACTTTTAAGATAATCTATTTAACTGCATTAGACTGGCATTAATCAGTTTCCTAACAGTGTTTTTATGATGCATTTTCCTGAATGGTTCATGACTACTGTCTGTTTCCTGGGCTGGTGACATAAAGCAATGGCAATCTGACAGCATTCAATTATATCAGATATGGTTTTAGCCAAAGGAGGCTAATATCAACTGAGCATTTTTAAAGACAGAATTTTGGAGTTGTTGTGGAGGACTGTAACTTTCCATTACTATTATCTGAAGAGAAACTAAATAGAGCAGAACGTTGAAACTAAAAAAAAAAATAATAAAAAATCCCCCAAAGTAATTCAGTAGCAGACTCACATCCAATAACTTCAACGTTAGCACATTCATATGTTTGTCTTCAATTCTGTTCTGCAGGGTAACACAGTAGACATAAAGACAGGGCTGCCAAATCCTCCACATTTTTCTGGCATTTCTGTTTCTCACAGTTGTCTCCCACCTTCCTACATTTTCAGACTTCAGGGACTAAGTACTATCTCTACTGAATACAACTCCATGTTTCCCCATCGAAAGTTGCCAGCTCTTTCCCCCAAAAGGGAAGCAGGGGAATTTTCTGGAGAAAATGTGCTCGGGCTGGGGCATACTACAAGAAAGGGAGGCAAGAGTTTGGGACTACAGGCTGAAGATGTGAGGCAGATCTTCCAGGACACTAGCACAGAGGTGGCCATATCACAAGGCAAGGGGAAAGGCAGAAGCAGCTGACACGATGGGAAAAACAGAAAAGAAAGGATGATTGGTAAGTATGGCAGCAAATGATGGGAGCTGGCAGCCAAGAGATGGACATGATGCTGGGACAGTATGGAAGGGAAGGAGGCCTCAAGGCCTCTCTCTGCTGAAGCCTCTGGAGGGATGCTTGTTGCACCTATGGGCACACCAATGGGCTCAGGGCACCCATGCTGAACACAGAGCTTCAGTCACTCCCGCAAAAATCCTACAACAGGGACAGGTGGTATTGTCATCCCCTGGTCTACAGCCCATGGGTTCTGCTTGTCCCTCTGCACTGTGTAAACCCTAGGCAGGTGATGTTTTTATCGAGGATGGATGAAGGTTTGGGCATTGATGTGCTTTTTAGAAACTGGAATCAGTTATTACGTCTGCCCTATGGCAGAGGAATAGAGACAGGAAAGAAGAAAATGAAAAGAAGTATAACTGAGAAGAGGGGGCAGAAACTGGGGCTGATAAAGGAAGACAGAGGAAAGCCATTCTACCAGGAACAAAGCTTCTCCTCATTCGCAGCCAAGGAGTCCCACCCAGGAAAGTCCACTCGGGCACCAAGGAGTGACCGGGAGAGATCAGCCATCCAGCCTCAGGCAGGAAAACACAACATGGAGAGGAGCAGCAAATAATCCAAAGAGGAAAGCAATGGTAAACAGATGGCTAAGGAGTAAGAAATCCTGGCTCCCCCAGAAGCAGATGATTTATAAAATACTGAAAGTATAAGAATTATACACAGTATAATTATACTTAAGAATATAATATAATTAAGAATTATACACAGTATTCTAAAACAAGGGGCCAAAGCCTGAGGGTGAGCCTCATGCGCAGCAGCGTGAGACATCCTGGCGTCTCTGATGCAAAGTGAAATAACCCTGAATTTTGCAGCGCTGCTGAAGGAGGTGGTTTCAGCCCAGATGCACTGTTGTCATTTTTCCACTGAAAATAGCAGCCTGAGTCATTATTGTAGAGTTCTCTGATGTTAATGAGTAAACTGAAACAGATATATATATCTGCTACAAAATTCAATATTTCCATAGGACTTTCTTTAATCATTAAGGAAAATCCTTATAGAAACGCACAAAGGACAACCTTACCATAGATCTTTTAACTATATCATGTAATGCAGGATTACCCTCGTAACAGTGTTCAGTAGGCAAGTAGTAAAGTAAAGCAATGTTAGCCCCCTCTATTTACATTCTATAGGGTTTTAAAACCTTTTTTTTTTTAATCAGGATGTATTTTCTTTGCACAGGCAGAGCTTATTCTTAAATTCATTACCACTTCTTCATATGTTCTAAAGGAGCAAAACAGGTGAAAAAAAAAATCCAGACCCCACTGCAGTTGCCAGAGCAGAGTGCTTCTGGCATGTAAACGGGCAATGCCAGGTTTCTTGTTTTTCTTTTGGCTTCATCACCATTTTATTGACTTAAAAAAATAGATCTTATTGAAAAAAAAGAAAAAAAAGGATGCTCGGTAAGATGAAAGATAAGGGACTTTTAGTACCAGTTTCCCCCAGCTTTCAACAGAAAAATACTACCACTCCTGTTTGTAATTGAAACTCATAACTTGAGAGTCTAATTAAAGTGCTTTAACCTGAACCAGTGTAAATCACACAGCATACCCGTGTCCATGGCTCACAAGCAGTGGTTGGTAGCCTTGGCAAAGCTACTTTCTCTCTGATGCTTATCTAAAAATCACACATTCTGTATGTATAAAGGGTGCGAAAACCTGCTTATTTAAAAATCGCACGTTCTGTATGTATAAAAAAGGGTGTGAAAACGCTTCTCAGTCTCTCAGTGTTTCTACCTCAGAAATACTGTCAAAGCAAACCTTTCTCTCTCTCTTACCAGATATAATTTTGACAGAACCAGCAAGAAAAGATCCAATGTGTGGATACGCCATATCTGCATATGAAAATATAACCTGTACTCCTGGCTTTGAGTTTCTGCAGCTGTTTCCCATTGGCCATACCAGCCTTAACAACGGAGAGAGAAGGACATGCAGAAGAGGAAGACCTGTCTGATACATGCATGCCAACACAGCCTGACTTATTCCTACAGCTCAATATCCTTTGACATTTATATTTAGAGCAGCAATGACGACAGTCACAAACATGGGTAGGTGACTCACTGATGATGGTCTTTGACGAAACAGGCTATCATAGAGTAAACAGGGACGTATCTCATACCAATCATCTGATCCCTTGATTTCTAAAGCCTGCCTCCCAAAAGACCAGCCTCCTTGTGACAGATACTGTCGTGTGCACAGGTCTGTGCTCCCCGCAAGGCCACGGCAGCTCCCCAGGCACCCCTCTCCCGGCTGGGCGCAAAGGAAGAGGAGTCAAGGCTCCAGGAACACATTGCAGTCAGGGACTGCTATTCCCCCACATTTGTCTCTTCTCAGGATGTTTCCAGCACCCAATTCATGTCATTACTGACAGAGAGTACCTGTATCATCGGCTCAGCTCCTTAACCCATGGAAAGGAAGGAAACATGGTGCTGGGAGGCTGCCAGAGGGGCAGTTCTGTGGGAACTGTCCCAGCCTCGACTGGGCTGAAAAGGATAGAGGAGAAGGACTTGCGTGGGCACTCCTAGCTCCACCAGTGCTAACAGCTGAGCCGAGGCATAGCCTGAAGCCCAGGTCCGCCACTGCCCAGGTTGAAGAGCTGCAGGGCCAGCCATCTCTAAAGAGTATAGCAACTATTTTTTTGTGCTCTATCACCAGGTCACGGCCTGCTGTGGTCCAGCCAGAGGCCTGGCTGCAGAAAGCCCCAGTTCCCCACAAGCCAACCTGCATGGGCATCCTCCCCGGGGAGCAGGGGGCTGTGCCCACACAAGCCTCCTCCCACATCGCATTCAACGAGACCCAGCAGCAGGAAAGCACTCCCAGGCCATGCTGTTGGCAGGGCAGGCAATAGCCCTAAAATTACAGACAGTAGAAACAAGGGCACAGCAGTGTGGAGGCACAGGGGAAGGTGGCTCATGTCCTGCACCTCCTGATGGCTGCATTTGTGTTGTCGAAATATGTTTGCCCATAGTTCGTCACACTCACGCTTGTAGAATATATGTGTTACAGAGTATTAGCCATAAACCAAAATGTGTGCAGTTAGGGATGAAAACAGCAGCAGCAAATTTTTCTTGCTTTCCCGTTGTAGTGGTAAAATGTAAGAGAAGTGTAAGGGTGAGAAAATGAAGTTAAAATTCAGGGACAATTTATTTTTCAGATAGAAAAGGCGAACTCAGCTCTGAAGTATATGAAGTCCCTTGCTCTTTCTAAGCTCCATACAGGCTTAATGGAAAAAAACATAAAACCTTAAAACTCCATAAGCTACAGTCCCAAATATAAGCAATGTCACAACAGAAAACTTCCCCTCAAATGGAAAGCACTTCAGAAAAAAAACAAAACAACCTCCAAAACTTTGGGTTTTGAAAGCAGCTTGCCAAAATTTTGTTACCTTTGAAGGCAAATCAGCTTAATCTCTGGCTCTGCCCCACCTTTCCTCCACTTTTAAATTACGCTTTGAATGGGGACCCACCCAGTGGACATGGCAGGTGATAGTGTGGTTGCAGTCAGGCAGCCATCCCTGAGTTTCCACCTTGCATGGACAACAGTGGAAGTTGCAGCCCGCTGGGCTGGATTGCTGGGGTGAGCCCCATCGTACCCTCCTACCCAGCTGGCGTCCCAGGTGACGCTGTTCAGCCTGCACTGAAGCCTGGGTCACCCCATCTTTGATGCCTCCACTCCTCCCCAGGGATGGGCCAGCATCTGACCTCACTTACTGACGATGATCATAAGTAACAACCATTTTTGCACACACCCCCCAAGATTTATGTCACCAGTGCTAAGAACTGAATCTAGCCCCAGAATAGTCATAGGAGCCTATAGGCAAAATGATGACCCTCTCGGTCCCTGTTAATAGTCTTCATAGGAGGTCAGTGTAGTCAGGGAAACTCCTCCTCTACTGGGAGCCTCTCCTAAATCCACCTGTATCACACTGACAACATACCTAGTTCTTAATACAAAGACTTGGGGTTATAACAGGTAACAAAGTAGGGCGTCCCGGTGTCCCCTTGGACCCACCGTGGGTTTCTCCAGGCTTTGCTGGGACTTTCAGGCAGTTGGTAGAGAGATGGCAGAGAGCAAGGAAGCTAATGTAGGTCATGGGCACTGCAGTTCTGATGAAAAGCAGCAGTACGTTCACTTTTAATTTCATCAATGTAAATTGAAACCTCTGGCCTCCACAGTAAAAACCTGGAGCTATCAAACACAACTGCAACTGAACTTGGGGACTACTAACCTACATCTCTCCAGTTGAAGTCATTCTGTTTGTACCCATGTCTCGCCTGAAAGTGGTTAATGAAGATGCTAGTGGAGATATGTCATATAGGCATAGCAAGAAAATTACTGGATCTCCATAGTGCCTTACTTATTTGATCTGTTTTATCTGATCAAATCAATCAACGGTTATGACATTTAATGTTTACACTTAAAGGAGTACATCAATATAAGGCCTTCAGATCCAGGAAGATCCCTGAAGCAACTCGCAAATGTTATTTATATTGACAAGTGCTGCTTTTTTCACTGCTTGGGGGATAGATGTTTATTTAACAGTGCACAAGACAACACTGCAAGTAACACATCGATAAGAACGCTTTACGAAAGCTACCTTTGCCCCTGTATCTGCAGGAAAGCCACAGTGGCATGGTCAGGTCTCTCTGCCAATGCAAATGCAACTTGTAAACAGTCTAGGAAATAATGTCTGTTTGATCTAAAAAAAATATTTAAGTAGGAAAAAAGCAGTTATTAAAAATGAAACATGGAAAATGCAGGGACTGAAAGCGAGCAGTGTATTGTTTTTCTGTCTATCCGCCCTAAAAGACATTCCAGCAGACATTGCTCCCTTCCAGCCTTCTCCAATATGACCTCAGAAAATGATGTTGCTGCAACTGCCAGTGGATTGCAAAACACAAACAAACAAAAACCATTCTGATTTTCCTGAGAGCATTCCCATCCAAAAAAGACATGCAAGATTCTCCTGTGGAGCAGAGAACAACCTTAGAAACAGGGCACCCAAAAGCCTTGTACAAATAAGTCCTTACAGCTAGGGCTTGGCGACCACCTTATGGAAAGGATCACTTCGTATCTCTTTCAGTGCCGTAAAACATTAAATTAACCTGGAGGAAACCAAACTGAGGGGTTGTCTGAAAAGCATAATAAATTAGAATATACACTTACCACCCTTATCCTCCCCATCTAAAGACCTAAAACTATATAGACAGATTGGAGCAAGCCAGCAATGACATTCTGTGGCCTAGGTCTGATTAAAATGGGATACTGGTACCAGTGACATTGCAGTAATGGAACTGCAGAACAGAACGTCTTGCTTTCAAACCCTGTAAATGCTCACATGCCCTGTGGAAGAGAAGGCAGTGACTGGAGCTCATAAAAAAGGACATTTTGGTAGAGAAGCAAATGAAAGAGTATTTTCCAGCATCCCTTAGTGAAGAAAAATCAGGTCATCTGGAGAGCCACTGCCTGCTCTGACTAGTCCTGCAGTACTTTTTGATACATGATGTCAAGGACTGCTTGATGTATCTAATAAAATCTTCAAGGGCATCTGACCTTTGTCTAATGTTGAGAGACCAAGTGACAAAGGATACTAATGGAAATGCTGCAGCAAACCTGGACCTAACCCTTGAGTGACAGGAAACCAGCAAAATCCAGGAAAAAAAAAAGGGGCAATCTTGCCGTAATCTTTTCAACCACTCTCCAGAACAAAGAGCCCTGCCAAACAGCCATTTTCCATCTTAACCAACTGGGAAGCAGGTCGGGACAAATACAAAGGTGCTTCAGCAGTGCTCGAGACTTACAACAGGGAGCAGTTCGGAGTAGCTAGGGGGCAGGTTTACATGCTGCTACCTCCTTACAACATGATGCTTTACAGCTTGCCCAACACATCCACCAGCAGAGACGGTAGCCCTGTGCAGTAGCTGGCTACGTTATCATTATCAAATGGCATCTTCATGAACGAAACCTCACCACTACTTACATAAGAATTTTATGTTTTTCATTCCCAGTGGAGGCTTCAGTTCCCAGACTAATCTGCTAATAAATTTCCCAGTACTTTCAATCTGTCACGATTCCCATGTCATTGACCTTGACCTATAGCTTCTTCCTTAAATCCGGAATTACTCTACTTGAAATCAGTCAAGGCAGTACCTTTAAAGCAGACCCTTTCAAAGATAAAGGAAGAGGCAAACTGGCCTGAATCCAACTAAAATTTTTTGAGGAGAGAACATAAAACACTGTGGGAAATACCGTGAGCGATAAACCAGTAGAAGTAATTTTCTAACTACTGTCAGAGTTTTCAGGATCTGATGTGGACAAAATTTAAGAGGCAGGATGGCATTCCTAAACCTGTAGTGGAAACGAAGATGGGACAGAGGAACATAGCAAACATTGTACAATCACCAGCACTTGGCACCTGTTCCTCACCTAAATAGCATAGCCTGGCCGTTTTTTGGGCGTTTCCTGCAGACATCCCACTTGCAGTCCTGAACCAGCCCAAAACAATCAGAATAAACTAGCAGGAGTGGCACAAGGCAGTACAAAGTACACCGCATTAATGTAGCTTATCTCTGTCCTGTCAGCAGTATGTTTGTAACAGCTTGTCCTGGCTTTCCACCCCTGCCTACTTGGCATGGTCACCCTTGTCTCTCTCTCGAGGTGGCAGGACCCGCCAGCTCTCCTGAACTAGAGAGTCTGGGTCTCTCTTTTTGCCTGCAGCCACGAGGGCTCGGCTGACTGCGTCCTGCCCTTAGCCACCCCCTCACCTGATTAGATGGGATACTAAACTGCTTAGTAGTACTTCACTTTCCATCGTGGTATAAAGGGACCAGGTTACTAAAGGATTAGCAAGTATAACATTATAGTGTTATATATACGCAGAGAGTTGCCTGTCCTAGTGTCTGCTAAATCTTGGTCACAGGGGGCCGGTTAAAAGATAGGAGATGCCAAAAGCAAAGAACCCACGGACAAACAAGGCAATGGATCTGGACTATGCTGGATGTGGCTGTATGTCTGACACCATGAGAAGGAAAAGGAGCATTACTAGGAGCAAGCAGTAATTGACATTCAGATCTGGACAGGCAGACAAATGGAGCAAAAGAAGGAAACAAGTACGTTTTTAAACAATTCAAATACAACAACCATCAGAACTTAATTGTCATGGTGGTTAAGGGGCAAAAGGGAGAACAAGATTACTGCAAATGGACAGCAAAGCCTGTTAGCATGTCAGCAATACTGTTTTAGATTTTTTTTTTTTAAACAGAAAGTAGCCTCCCATGAAGGTAGAGAAATTAAATAAATGATCTGACCTTTGTTTTTTTCCAAAGGTCACATAACCAAAATTTGTTTTACATCTCCAAACATATTCCTTTTGCTATTCTTTTTCTTAATTGGATTGTCCACCTCTGATTACCTCCATAACTTGTGGATTATGCTCTAACTTCGCCCCATGGCAGATTTGCTAATTTATGGCTGGCCGATAAAGAGGTAAAAAACCCCATCTGTTCTAATAAAAAGCCAGGCTACTCCTAAACTAATTGCTGTATCACAGAGCTAGTATAGTAGAACACTGTCTAATTCTCGTCACCTATTCCTACCACTTTTCTTTCATGCAGAAGTTGTAAGAGCAACAATAAATCTGCCTCTTGCACCCACGCACTGTCTCTGTCATGTTATGACCAGATGTCATAACTACACACGAACCTGTTTACATCAGTATCTCATACAGGGATGCTTTGTTGCTTCTCCCATTTGCAAAGGGAATACGAGTCCCCTGGCACCTGTAGGCAGGATCTGGTGGGCAACAGCGAGGTGGAAGAAAGTGATCTTCCCAAAGATACTATTTTCCCAGCAGATGCTGAGAGGTGCTCCAGCACTTTGCAGCGCTCCCACCACAGCCTGTGCCAGCAGCTGAACTGAAACCCGCACCCCCCGGCACCGGTCACCCTCACGCCCCTGCACCCAGCTGCCCTGTCACATAACTCGCACATGCTGAGGCTGGGCAGCTTGAAGCCTTCTGCTAAAACCAGCGTGAACCAAGCGCCTACCGTGGTCTCCACAGGCTGGGCACTCCACTTTCTGTGCATTAAGTACACATGAACAATAGCTTGCCTTTACAAGCCTCACTACTTGGGAAAGGTAAATGATATCTCTTTGACGTTGGTAATGATCAATGCAACTGCAGAGTTGCCACCCAGCTAACCTAAGTGCCCAGAGAAAAAGTTGTAACACTGTGCATTCAACAAGTTTTTCCACTTTCATGATACCCTAGAGCAAATTAAAGTTTGCTAATGTTTACTGCTTTCAGGTGTTTTTTTTTCCTTCAGCCGTAGCCTTCTTTGAGATTCACGAATGTAAGCACAGTATAAATACATATCAGAGAGTTTCACAATTACCCTGTGTTTGGACCAAGATTTCACTCCAGCATGTTTTCCAAAAGGCAGCAAGTCTTGTATTCAAAATGCCAATGGGAAAGAGTTTATTCATGTTTTAGGGACCTATGGCAATGATTCTCCTCCATTCCAAGTATTTTTCTACTTTATTTTCTCCAGCTCTCTGGGACTCCAGCCCATTGAAAACAAAAATATTTTAGAGACCTTGACCTGCACCAACAATGACTGACAAACAGAGACATGTGCCCCTGCGTTCGCCTGCGTCCTGGACACGGTACTGCTGGGTTGGGGTCAACCCGTACCTGTGCTGAGAGCCAGTGGTAATGCTCTTGGGCATGACCTCTGCTTTGCTGCTTTGGGGCTCCAAGCTGCTATCTCCACGTGGCCAGTACAGTACAGGGGTGCACCGACTCACGTGGAAATTTCCACCGCAGCCCTTCATCTTCCTCCTTCTCACTAGCCTGAATCACCGAGGTGACTGCATGTGCAGAGGGAGGAGTGGCGGAGAGAGGTCTCCAACAAAAAAATGTTCCCTCTCTTTTTCTGAGAAGGTACAAAGTACATGTTCCAGAATCCCCTTCAGTTCAGCAGTTTCAGCCCTGTCAGCAGTGCAGTGTCCCGCTGGCGCAGAGCCCCTCCGGAGTGTGCAGAGTCCAGTGTGCTGCTCCAGTACCCCGACCCGCAATCCCAGCAGACCTCCTGCGTCCCTCACCCAAGCAGGGGCTAGCAAGCATGACAGGCTGGGCCAAGCAAAAACATATTTAGTTTTGTGACTCATTGCAAATTATTTGTTTTCTGCCTACGGTTTATGTTTTAATCCCTCTAGCTACCAGGTATATCAGCAAAAAGAATCAGCATCTCCCTGCCTTAAACGTTTAGTGATCTCACACGACGCTGGTGACTTGTTCAAAGACATATCAAACCTGCATTTGCAAAAGTTTGTTCTTTTGGGGATTGAATTCTTATAAATATGGCTTTGAGCTTCTCAACCACTTTTCTGAAAAATGCTGGATCTGTGCTATAGCCACCACTCCACCCATCCCGCCCCACCCCTGGCAGCTTTTCCCCTAAATAAAACAAGGGTGTTACGTGGCTACAGAAAAAATTATGGACTTAACTAGACTTCAGTCACAACAGTACCAGTCCTTACTACTTAAATCAGCTTGTGCTTCTTTCTTCTTCTGTCTGTGTATTTAAATATTTTGCTGATATATACCAAACTCCCTATAGTATTGTAACACATTTTATTCATGTCTCAGAAGTGCTCTTGTTTGCTTGGATGGCGGGAAGAATAAATCCCACTTCTACTTCCCACTCAATCCTGTTGAATAATACCAATAGTACTGATAAAACCAAACAATACTGATAATACTACTACTGATAACATGCTAAATGATCCTGTTAAATAATAATTGAAGAAACCGGGTTCACTCACAAAACAGATAAGTATGCGAGAATGTGGGCTCATGTAATTGAAGCTTAACCCAAAAGCACTGCTACATTTGCATTCACAGAAAGACTGTAAAACTATATTCAAATTATTTGGCTAAATGTGGTGCTCACGGCCTGTGCTAGGCTGACACCTTCCTGAGAAGTCTCGAGGAAATGAATTTGTTCTATCAGATCTCCTAAAATGCACAGATGACAGGAGGTGCTAATGAGCAAGAGTTTCGGAGCTCCTTGGGACCAAGAAAAGGCTGCCAATGATGGGCCTATCTGAATTTAGTGGCTGCAGTTAGCCAATAGAGCAACAGAGAAAGGTTCCCAAGCAGCTGCTTCTCTTTCCCACCGTGGTATATTGAAGCATTAAAGTGGTTTAAACCATAGGGGTGGCTTATTAAGCAGCCTTCTGTCCTGCAGCCAAAATGAAAATGTGAAAGCCCTGGCATGAAACCTAATCATCCTGCAGCTAATATAACTGAAAAGTGACAGAATGCAGTCTTGATGTCCTGAGGGATGCTGGCAAGGCTGGTTCTTGCATGCTAGTCCATTTTGGACAGTGTGAACAGCCCTGGAAAACCGTCCACATGTGGGGCTCCCTGAACCCAATGGGACCAGGGCTCCTTCAGACAATGAGGGCTCCTTCACTGGATAGGTAGTTGGTCACCCAGCAAAACTCATGAGGTCTCCAGATGCCCTCTGTGGGGGCACAATTTTAGACCAAGAGCTGTAGTTCTTTTCTCACGCAAGTCAAAACTCTGCATGAGACCTTTCAGCGACTTCAGATGAGCAAGGGCAGCTCATCTAGCACTGCTCGAATGCTCCAACCCCCATTGCCTCTTAGTGTGTCTAGAAAAAAACCTCTCTGCTTTCCCCAAATTAAACATTTATAAAGAAGTAAACTAGGCTGGGGAAATAGTCGGCTCTGACAGGTCTAAGGAAGAGGATGGCAGATGGGCAGTGCGAAGGTTGGGAACTGAAAGTCCCCACAGCCACCTGCCAGCAAGGGGCACCCACCACTGCTCCCTGGGCTGCAAGTGCACGTCACACGAAATAACTCCATACCTGATGCTTAAGTTTCTAAATCAGCATTTTCATAGTGTGCCTGGGGCAAAATACAGGGCTCTGCCATCCTTCCTGAAGCTGTCAGGAAGGGACTAAAAAAATGGACGAAAAATGTGGAAACAAAAATCTGAAGGAAACTAAATTCAGATCATGGCTGTGAGTTGGGTCAACCAGCTATTGAGTAAATGCAGGTCCTTTTCTTTTCTTTCTTTCTCTCCTTCAATGCCATACTTGTTTAAAGAGACTTTCCCCGGTGAATTTTCTTTTATAATTAAAAAATGAAAAGGAAACATGCTTCTCTGCATTAAAAAAAAATACCGCAGCTGCCTTACACAAGTCATTTCCATTTTTAAGACTGGGAAAAGGCTTTGCTGCTGCTGCTGCTGCTGCTTAAATACAGTCTTATTTTTCAGCCGTGTTTAATTTGGGAGGGAGAGGGGGAATGAGTGAGTGTCTTGAATGACTGAGGATTTCTGCATTCATATTAAATTATAAACACTAACAAAATAACAGTGAGAAACAGTCTCTAGCACACAGGCTGGGGCAAATCTATCACAACAAACACAGCGGGTGGCTGATCTTGCGAGGTTGGAAAGACTATCTTGATCCTCAGTGTGTGCTAACCACACACGCTTTACACTTTTGAAAAAAATAAAAAGGTCTCTTGATGCCTTACATAGGCTCACACAGCTCTTCCCTGCTATATGTCTATTAAAAAAACTGGACAGGTTGAGATTGTTCTCATGCAAGGCGGAAGGTGAGGAAGGTATATAATCTCTCCACTTTTCTTGGCACCAGAACAAACCCGCAGACGCCAGCCACCACTACGCGTAGGCAGGAAGACAACTCCCAACCATTAGGACATCCAAACTCTGGGAGACTCTGCTGTGCAAGTGCAAAAAGGTTTGCTGCCTTCAAAGATGGGGCTTGGCAAGTTTGTGGAAAAAAAAAGACCGACCAGGTGAGGGGCTGCATGACCCTGCAGGTCACTAACAAAACAAAACTGGGCTTGGGCACTCCTGCCTGAACCTTATCACTTCCAGGATGACTGTACTGTACTGAAAGTGGTCACTGGGAACACAGATCCAGGAGGGGAAAGGCTCGGTGGTGTTTGGTATGGCTGGGTGTGATGCACGGAGGTGGCAGAGAAGTCTCACCTCTACCCTACCACAGAGTAGAACAAGCATGCAAGACTGGCACCTTTAATTTGCAAAAGCTTCTCCCGTGCTTTCTGGAACTTGCAGTGCCAACACAAACCCTCCCAGACTGCAAGCCTGGGACTTGTTGAGTAAGATGTACACAGTGAAACTCTAACTGAGACTCCAGCACAGCACGACAGCATAGAAACAACAACAATATACAGCCATCCTCTGTGCAGGCACCTTCATACAAACTGCATCCTGAGGAGAGCAGCAGAGTTATTGCAAGGAAAAGAAATTCAGAAAAGGAAGGAAGGAAAGGAAAAGCAAGTTTGCAAGCATTAAGGGACAGAGAGATTAAGTCTGCCCTTGCACAGCCATATAGTGAATGTCAACCCATCGCAGTCGTTATATCCTCTTCTGCATGCCTGTAGCCCCAGTGGCAAAGGCTGGTCTATGTCCCAGGGCCCCTGAAGACCAGGGCTGTCTAAACCACTCCAACAGAGCCCAGGAGCTGGGAGGAGGCCTGGGGCATGTATCGTTACTCTGGACCCTGAGATGGGCTGGACCAGCTGCAGCTGCTCTGGCAGCTGGGGCAGCAGGGATCCCAAAGCGGTCCCTGGCAAGGCAGAGAGCCTACCTCCGGCACAGTGGTCTGTAGACCATGGGGTTCTGGCTGCATCGATAAATGCTGGTAGCTCAAACCAAAACAAATAAATTAAAATGGACATTCCACTGGAGCTGACTCATAGCAGAACTGTAGCCTCTTCACTGGCCTGCGCTTCCCTTCCCCCATGTACTCATCTCCCTCGCTGGCAGAACGATGAAGCACTGCAGTTTACCTGAGACCAGGCTCCCACACCACCCCAAGTCAAGCCCAGCGTTGCTCAGCACTCTGCATCCCTGTAGCTACATAAACAGTTTAAAGGGCTCTGGTTTAGAAGGCAACTCAGAGCAAAATGTTTAAACACCTCACTTGGAAAACCTCACGAGGTGTGCCCATGCATGGATACCTCTTCTTTCTTTTTGTTTATTTCGCTGAAATGATTTGATGCATCAGTGCGTTGATTTGGCTGACAACAGTGTATTTCTGGGAACTCAACAGGAAATTATTTGCTAGCTCATTTCTAGTAAATATGTCACTTGTAATAAGGGCACATTTTTGTTTGGCTTGGTTTGGATCAGTTATGCATCACCACAGAAGAGGGTAAAGATTTCAGGGTTTGGCCCTACACTGTGCGTGCAAAAGGAGCGAGAAAGGGAGCCTGTCTATTAGAAGTAACAGTATTTATCTGAGCTGGAAGTCTTAGTAACTAAAAGTTTTGACCAACTGATGCGGACAAGTCTTTGGTAGTCTCAATCCCCTTCCCAAGAGGCCTCCTAGAGGACAGCACTGCACTGATGGTACTTGGCAGTCTCGGCCACTGCTGCAGTGGCCGACGAAAGGGCTGAAGGGGAATTAACTGAGTCACTTTTTCACTCCAGGTCAGGTCAGCCCAGGTCATGGCTGAGGTGGTGTGGAGAGACCTGCACGGATCAGCTCAGTGTAACCTGGCAAGCCAACAGGGCTTCCAAGCTGGTGATTGCTCCCGGTTGTAAATTCTTTCTTTTTGTGAGTGAGCACACTGTGCTTTTCCACATAATTCTCTAGCTGTGACCACACATGTATCAAGAAAAAATATCAGTAGCATAGGTTACTGCAACTTATTGGGCAGGGAGGGGAGGGAACAACCCTTGCTAAGGGCATAAGCCGAGCAGAAAGCATCTATTTCTACAGCTGGGAAATACAGCTCAGCAAGTCCAAGCCAAACATAACTGCTGCCGGCAAAGCTGCTCTACTGCCTGTCAAATAACAAACGTATTTGTATCCTGTCCTTTTCATCTGCACAGAGCCAGTGGGAAATAACAGAGTGAGGAGGCCAAACACTGCCATAATACGTGGTGAAACTGCATAGAAGCTAGGAGAGATTGCACCTCCCACTGCCACAAAAACGCTTAGGTCTGGTCCAGAGCTCAGGGGCATTAATGGAGAATTCCCTACGATTTTAGAGCACTTTGGAAAAGGTACACATTAGTTGGTGAATACTGTTTTTCTCACTTGCCATCCCTAACTCAGACAGCAAAACTTGACAGCTTTAACAATCTTATTTTATTTCTTACTCCTCCAAGTCCCTCATCCAATATATTTTGTTGATTAAGCAACCTTTCTTATGGGACAGATCAGCTTTCAGTGATCTCTCCTTCTGTGTGACCTATTCACGGGCAGAGGTGCTTTGAACGTCTGTTCCACTTCCCTAGGGTTCCTTGTAGTACCTCTACTGTTCAATACTGTTCTTTGCTGACTTGGTTGGCAAGACCGCCACTCCCTATTGCGGGTGTGTTGACTATATCTATATCGCTTACTAAGTAAAAGCTACATTTGAAAAACCTATTCCTCATCTGAAAAATTCACACAGCCCAGCTTCCAAGAATGAGTTAAACAAAGTTATCTGAAGAGGGGAACTACCCGTGTTCCTGGCTTGGTCAACCACAAGAGTCAATTCAAGCCATTTAAAAACTCTGCATTCTTACAACACTTGTTAGCTGGAAGCAAAAGGGGATAGATATCACTGCAGGCTTGCCCTCCTGGTTCCTGGAGATCATGCTTGTGTGACTCTCACTCACTGCACACAGGTGGTGTCACCCCTGGTCCCACTATGGCTTAGCTTCCTCTCCAGACAGGCTGAGAAGACCCCAGGCTGCTGAGGACCATTCCACTTGAAGAGAGCAAGGTGCTCTCTACTGAAGAAAAAAAATATTGTCTCTTTCTATTAATTTTTGGCCTGTCCAACACAGCTGAGCCCATTACAGTTCATTTTATCAGCATTCACAGCAGTGCTACACGACCATATGTGCACCGGTACCAGGTTGCCTGTGTTGTGAATCTGCACTAACACCTTCATTATAGTTATTCCAGTGCAGGTTTCTCTAGAATATGTCTGAAGAATAGAAATAAAACCAGAACATACTAGGAGCAAAAGTAACTGAGCTTCATCTTTGTTTTACAACAGCTCACTGGATACAGCATGTACGTTACCTATGTGAGTACCGCCTCATTAATATCATTGTAGGTCACTTGAAGTATGCCAGTTTAGTTGCCTCAATGTAAAACAAATATATATAATGACACTTTCAATGTCTGAATTGTCATCTTAAACTTTGGAGACACTGTCTCCTGCAACATGTCTGGTGGTCAGATCTCCTCAATATACCCAGGTTTCATTTCTACATATCCAAACTAATCTTGCTACTGGGTTGAGTTTGATTTTATCCAAGTCAATGATGCCCCCCAACCTTTTTTATCCTACAGAATTTTCAGTGTCTGAGGGAGGAAATAAGGCACAAAATATTGCCCAAGACCCTTCCTCTACTCAAACACACTTCTGATTATTCATGTCATTAATTGATTGCATTAGGGAACCGCAGCACCAAGCACATCGCATTTAGGACACATCTGCATTCTCCTTTTTAATACCTCTTCATGATTTGTAATGTATGTCTCTCATTTAGAGGCAGAATAACATTTCCTAACGCAGACTGAATTTATTCAGAAGCACAGAAGTCAGTTGCCTTTACTACTGACAGATGCACTTCAATGTAATTAGTTTCATGACTATTAATGAAATAACTAATTTGAACTTTTGCCAGTAAAATGTTAATGAGTAAGACCGGATAGTGGTTTGGTAATGGGATATATAGATCCTTTTACAGTTTGTTAGTTCAGATCTGGCCCGTGTCAACCATGACCAAAGGTCATTAATACCTGAAGACTATTTGATAATCTGCGCGAGACAAGTTGGTAGCATTAAGCCCACGCTTAGCAAGAAACAGCCTTACAATTTGCTCTCAGCAGAAAAGGAAAGTGGAGAAAGGTCACTGCAGTGTGCTACTTTTATGTAGCTGTGGTCAGAAAATTTCAGTCATTAGGACTGTTCACCCAGCACCTTTCACCAGCAATGAATTCAATGCAGGTGGAAGAGAAATCATTTGCGTTGAAAAAGCTTGTGGATTTTTTGTGCCAGATACAATTAGCCTCTCTGACTCACTGCCACAGATTGTTTGCTTTTCGCACACTTCTGAAGAGAACTGGAAAAATAAATAAATACTAAACCCATAAAAGATCATACTCGGTGTTTCTAAGTCACTCATTAGGTCCAGAAAAGCGTTTCAGGGGTGAACCGTGTTATTCCTGGTACACTGTTCCCTATCGCCACTCCAGCGAACCAAAGGGTCATATATGACCTTCAATGGTGGCCAACACACACTGCATCCACTCTTCTAAAAAATTATGCTCTTCTGTTTGGGTAGTGATATAATTCAGCCCATACATAACCACATCCCAAAATTCATAAATTCACCCTGACAGCACACCAGTGCAAGCCTTGAAAATTATGGCTACCTTTTCACAGACAGTAAAATGTGACACTCGACAAAATTATTTGCTCAAGGACTTGGAGGAACTCGGACTGATTAAGTTTTCATGGGGAGCTTTAGGAAGGGTAGGCACAACATGATTACTCAAACAGAAAGTGAGACACTGCACTCAAGCCGGCAACCCTTCTCTTGTGACTGCACATGGGCTCGACCGAGGTTGCGTGTCTCACTAAGAGGATGATACCTCCAGCACCATATTCCTTCGCATTGCCATCCAGCTCCTGGCTTTACATTAAGTCACAACACAACAACATAACGAATCCTGAGCAAGCCCCATCCTGAAGTGCCGATTTTGAAACAAAAAGGCAATATATGCCATAAATATAGGCAATACATGCAATAAATGCAATTCCCTAGCTTACCTTGGCTTTCCCCTTCTTTAGTCTCCTAAGAATATGGTTTTATTTGGATTAGATTATCTTCTGCAAAAGGTCACCAGTGAGAGATCTCACAAACCCTCACCATCCTTCTTGGCTGTGGAAAATGCAATTAAACTGCTGAGTGGCACCCAGGCCTGTGTGGATTTGACACTATGATGAGGGCACTCTTTTAAACTTAGCTTTGGGCTACAGTCTTGAAATGTCCATATATGCAGATGTAACATAAACAAAATGCTTGTAGGGGACTGGTATTCCATGAAATTTTTATAACAATGATCAAGACTTAGGTTTCAATTTTGCACTAATTTTTTTGAGAGTGACATCATATGACATCGTAATTCTAGCTTTTTTTTTTTAAAAAAAAAAGGGTTGCAGCATGGATAAAAATCAGTAACTCATCAAACTGGGCAGCTGTCAAATATTTATTTACACATACATATACATGTATATGACTGGACATCAGCCATTGACAATACATGAAACAGCCCAGAAGAATTTATTGAGCAGTGTTGTCTTAGATTTCACAGGGGACAGTGACTGTACATGCCTGCAGTTTTCAGATACCAAGATCTTTGTAGCAAGTCTGTGTTCTAGAGTGGAGCTCCTCAGTAGTTTTTGCACACCAGACTGACTAGGAACCTACTGGAGAGGTATTATTACCACTTTGGAAACCTTGACCCAGCTGCTCCATGCTTTCACTTGACCATCTCCAGCTGGGATATGGAGTTACCCCTGGGGCCCTTGAGTCCCTGACTGCACCCAGTCTGGGACAGCCTCTCTCAATAAAGATGAGACACTAAAGACACTAAAAAAGGCTCAAACCAAAAAACCTTTGACTGACTACTGTGTCTTGATGAGTGTCTAGTACTCTCATCTAGGAAGCCATGCTGTCAGTCCGTGTTGTCATCTTAAGTACAAGGGCATTGAAATTATTTGTTTATTGACTTTAGTACTTAATCCAAACAGATTGGATGGCAGTTTCCAAAACTTTACAGGTTATAGGTATGAGGTAAGACCTCAATGTAGCAAAACTGAATCTGTCTGAATTCAGAGACTCGACAGGAAAAAAATGCACTTTTAATAGCACTGCTTGAATGCTATGCTTTGATTCTCTAGAAATGGGGCATTTTATTATGTATTTATATTTTTCCTCAAACAGCAAGCTATGGTGCTGTTCTCCTATTGACAGACATTTTTGCTCTTTGCAATGATAATTTCTTTCCTTTTTTTTTTTTTTTTTTTGTGTATTTGGGATTCTGCTAAAGTGGGATCTTCTGCACTTCGCTGTGACATTCCTGAAATAACTTTGAAGAAGAAATAATGAGCCTTCCCTTACTTTACAGGTTCTCTAATACAACATAAGCAGCTTTACAAGGCTTAGCTAGTCTCTGCTGACCTAACTGCATATTCTACTCCTACAATAAACTAAAATAAGCAGCCTGCTTCTACAACAATTGACTAATTAACATTGTGATTGTTAGTTTCTTATTAAAAATAAATCCTAGTCTTTCAAAAATCAGACATATCAAATAACAATGGATGAGATTACTAGAAAGAGGGATAGAGACAGATATCTCAATAAGCAAATCAATGTTGTGCTAAGGTTCTTATGTGGGGTTTTTTATTTTAATTTCCAGCAATTTAGTTTTTTTTTTTTTCTTTGCCTCTGATTCATTTTCTCAAGAGCAGACACTGTGTTCAAATCCCTGCTGGCTGCTGTGTTTGACTGCTCGCCAATCAGCACTACGGTGTTTATATGGGATCTGTCTGCTACTGAGTCACTGCGTCCCTGCAGAGAGCATGAGGTCACTTGCTGCCAGATCTGAGCACCAGCAGGGACGGCCCAGAGCTGAGCCGGACTGCGGCAACATCTTTTACATAAGAGGCAGGCTCCTCTCCTCTGCCCACCATAAACTTTCCTGCCTTTGCTCCAGAAGGAGCCAATAATGGGCTTTTTATTAACATATTTGGAAAAGATAAGCTTGTGGAATTTACTATCTGGACCATCTATGTCTCTTGCACTGTGCGAAAGGGATATATACACTGTATATACACTATATATATATTGATATCAGGAGGTACTGGGTTGAGAGGGCATTTAATTGGAAAAAAACCCAAAACTCTCTTCACGACTCAGCTCATCACTCCTGTAATAGCAAAGAGCATTTAGACGTGATGCCCCCAACCTACCTCCTCTGTGTTTTCCCACAAGGGAATCAGTAAAGATGCCTTTAAACTGCTATTATTAAACCTCAGAACTGGTGCCTTATGGAAAAGAAACTAGGAAGCACTCAATTCAGTTCAAGCTATCAGCGAGAAAATTGCATGTTGATGCAAACTTTAATAATTCTCTTTTCAGTGATTTTGTTCCATCAGATCTGAAAATTTGGTTTCTGAAGCCCCAATGGCAGCTCTGAGGAGCAGTATTTGATCAAAAAAACATGTAATCCTTTGGCTTTATACACTGCCATCACTTTTTGCCTTCAGAGGAAAAACGGTTTGCTATCCATAACCATAGCTCAATGGCCACAGTATTTTTCCATTCCTCATTTTCAGAGCTTCACCTTCTATCTGATTAATCTGGTCAAAGGTATAAGTAAATGAACATGACAATCCAGTAGGAAATGCAAGGCAATGGTATCCATAAGCATTGTTACATCCATAGCATGTAATAAAATTATGTAGGTAATAGACTGAACAAACACTGAAGCTGATCCCAGGAATGACAGTGAGTAAGAGCAAAGAGAGAGACACAGCTTGTTTCCAGCAGTTGTTTATGTGGCGCCAAGCCTTATCTCCCAGAGATGCCACCATCAGTGCTGATAAAGCATGGAACACTATGAATGAGAAAATGTACGTGGGAGTGAGATTAATACGATTTTTTAATCTTGTTTCACTCAAGAAATTCCAGAAAATCAACATTCAAGGCTTCTAGGTAGGGACTTAAAAGAATACATGCTTTTTCTAAAGATGTGACTATCTCAGGATGAACTGACAGGAAACACTGCTGAAAGGGCAAAATCTTCCAAGGTGCCACAAGCTTTTACAGCACTCTCATTACATAGCTTTCCACGTGTTTTACAAAACCAGTTGGTGCGTGTTTATATTAGAGTGATCTGGACAACACTTCCAGTTCAAAAGCAGTCATTTATTAACAGCTTAAAGGCCAGAAGGGACCATCATCTCATCTGACGTTCTGAGTGTCTCAAGCCCTCACATTTAACTTAGGAACTCCTACACTGAGCTGAAGCAGCTAGGTTCGGCTAAGGCATATCTTCCAGGGAGGCATCTGCTCTTGAGAGGAAGAAATCCAGATACGAATGCACCAATTCCCTTACTAATTTGCTCCAGTGCATATTTATTACTAGTCACAATTGCTGTGAACAGAACTTCACCTCCCAGGCACAGACCGTTGCTCAGCCTCCCTTTTCAAGATGGAAGAGCTCTTTAGTGCTCAATATTTTTTTCCTTTTTAGCGCCAACATGCTGATTTTGGATAAAATCAGCAGATAAACACTTAAATTTTTCCTCAGAGGGCATCTTCAGTGGCCCTTGAATCATCTGCGAGCTCTTTCACAACTTCTCCAATCTTCCCAATAACATTGTCAATGTGGAAATTTGCATAATGTTTTTTTCAACATCCAAAATAATCTTTCTACTTTCTTCCATGTTTGCCTCTTTGGACATCAACTTGAGCATGTTCTGTGGACGGAAAAACCTGACCTGCCTAAAATAGTAACAGCTGATGCACAGGCACATCCTCCAAAAAAGCTGTTTGAAATCACAGTACCTCCAAGCACCCCTGTATGTACCATTAAAGCCCACAAACGCTGGCTGTGTGTGCTTGTTTCCTTTACAAGGCACTTTACCAAAGATTAAAAACATCAAGAAAAGCTCAGATTTCTTCCTTCTTGGCTATAAAAAACAAATACTGAAGCACTCACCGGCTGAGCGGCACAAGACAGACTGAAAAATGGTTAAGCTACCCACAAATGTTTTACTGGAGGTCATTCTCAGCCCTTGGGAAGAAATATCAAAGAAGAAAAACTCAGGATGGCTACAACCAAAAGCACAACCTAAGACCTTCACCACCACCTCATCAGAAGTAAGCACCGCGGCGCAGAAGGCACCCAAACAAACTGCAGCTTAGCACCTGCTTAACACACATTTTATGTATCCTTCTTGGGGTAAGATGGCTGAAGAATCAAAGGAAAAGCTGTGCAAACAACTCACTACACAATTTCGAGGTGAAATTTTTATCGCACAAAAATAAAGGCCTTTGGCTTTATCATTACAAAACCAGTTTTATCTTTGTCCTCTTGCATGTTTGAATTGCTCTTGATTGTGCAAGTGAACACACCACCTGGTTGTGCAAGTTCCAGCAAGGTGACATTTATTCAGCAAATATATGTAAGAAATTGAACTTCTAAAATGCTAGATGCATAGATGTAATTGTTTGCTTTCCTGTAATTATTCTACATTGTAATTTAAATACCATCCCTCCAATACAACTATGTAAAAAGATAAATTCCGCACCATGCACATAGATTTGAAAGGCATCCTTTTCTGTAGCTGTGGATATATTATCAATCCAATCTCATATTTCATGTTGGATGATCATAAAACACTTTTTAATGAAAATTTATGGGGCAGAAGCAAAGTGGTACTTCACATAGAAACTTCTAAGCCCCACCACATTATCTTCACACATGTATCTCAATAATACTGAGAAGAATCACCTTGGCAAAGAGTACGTGAATCACCAGCCAAACAAACAAAAAATTGATTTTGAGTAAGAACACGGTATTTATTTGTTCTTTCCCTTTCTGTGGTTTACAAAGCATTTTTTTGGCAGTAATCTCCCTACTGTGTTATTTCATTTTTTCGCCATAAAGATTGCCTTTCAGAAGTTTACATATATGCATCCATCCATCCATCACAGCTACATATGCTGAACAATCCACATGAATAATCTAGCAAGTATTACAAAACCCTATAGTTTTTAATTGCAGACTTACAGCGGGACGTAGAGAACCATTACCTGTGTCTTGTTCTGAATCAGCCCTACACAGTTCTAGAAAGATCTTAGTCCTCTTGGGCAATCCCAGAAGCTTTCAGCCTCGAGTCTATGCAGTCAAATTCCTCTGTTGGATGCCTCAGAGCTAACGCACCTCTGAGGCCAAATGAAAGCATGGTACTATTCTGAGATCTTCACCAGTGATAAAACTTACCAGTGGCATCTTGGGTACAGTTTGATAGCATTTAAACCTGCCTCTGGTCTCGCTTCTTCTCAGTCAAGAAAATGGACTTGCCAGGGAGTTGCCAAAAGAAAGCTGAGACCAATATTCACCTGCTGCTCTGTTTTGGTTACTGCTATTAATTATGCACAAATTCCTTGAACTTTCAAGGGTTTATGGATATCTTGGTGTCCTAGTTTCATTTCATAGGCACTTATTAAACTTTCAAAGGACTTGCCTGCCTCAGGTGGTCTTGTCTTCGTCTGATTTGGAGCTACATCATTACTACTGCAACATGGCAACAAACAGGGAGCCCCGAGGCAAGCAGAGCAGCTCATCCTGCAGAGCTCAGAGGATTATACCTGATAATGGTTATTTGTGCAATACACACAACCTCCTGCGTAACGAAAGGGCTGGGGCATGTAGCTTGGGTTCCCCAACCATGCAGTGTGACTACCTGCAGCCCGCACAAGCTGTAATCATGCCAATCCTTCTCTGGGAACGCCTACAAGGAGCCCAGTACTGAGCCCATACCGTCCCACCTCCCTCCGGTGGCTGGCAAGACGGCCACAATCTCTCGGCAACTTCTCTTGCATAACCAGCCACTGAATCCAGCCCTCAATATTTTTAAACAGCAAACCGAGCTGAAATACTTTTCGTTATGTGAGGTGGGTTGCCTGAACTGGTTCCAAGCAGGTGTGTGGGGGCATCAAGTAAAGACAATCAACACGCCTCATACAACCAAGGGTGCAATTAAGGGGAAAATTCCCCGATGGCTCAGCCCTCAGCTTTGCACAAGAAACGCAATGGAAATATAGCACCACCTTTCTTCTCTAATTGTTTCCTGTTACATGAAACCCAGCACTGAAGGAACCCTATGAAGGCAAACACTGCAATTACTAAGGGCTGCCCAGGTTAATCAGGTCTGCCAAGTGAGGTCCATACTATGCCTCAAAGACTGTCCACTGCTTCTCTTTCAAATTCTCTCTGCCCTGGACTCAGAGGAAGAGGTTTCAATATAAAAGGCCCTTTTCTACCGACCATCAAGCACATTTAGGTTTAGCTTTACACTTGAGAGCCATGCGGAGTGATCCAAAAAGATTAGACAGAACACAGTGAATTCCGCGTGGCCCTGCAGGAAATGGCGGCTTGAAGTCCCTTACAAAGAAGCTAATTTTCTAAGCCTTTGAGATGTTGACCAGGAGGTTTTGGTTATATTTTTTTTCCTGGACTCATTCTCCAGTCTTTCTGCTTATTTTCCAGTTATTTTAATTGCCTGAACTATACCAAATTGAACTAAATCTAACACAGAATTATGTAATCATCCTAGCAACAATTAAAAAGTACAGAGCCAGCTGATTCATTCAATATGATAATCTAAAATTACTTCAGAATTCGCCTTTTGTGAAAGCTGTGACTGACCCTAAAAACATCACAAACCTGCGATTTTTCTCTCCCCACATAGACATTGAAGTGCAGAGAAGAACAGATGGATCTCTGCGCAGTTCTGCAAACATGGGACTGGGGAAAGAGCACCCAGTGTCTACATGAGTTTGCAGTTGGGGTTGTCCATCGTTCTTTTACTGACGGATAGTAAAGAACAGTGTTACTGTAATTCTGTATTGAATACTCCCATCTGGTCACACCAAACCATGCAGGTTACTGCATCACCTGTCGTTACTGAGGAATAGCTTATGTAAAAGCTAGAGATGAGATTTTATCACATTCTAAAAGGTTACCATTTAAATAAAGAGCTACGTCTGTCTCTACACTTAACTCTCATGTGAAGTCCCATGTAGAGCATCCAGATTCCCACATGTTATGTGTTGAAGTTTCAATGCTCTCAGGGACTCCGATGTCTGATTCTACCTTATTTGTTCTGTAGGAAAACCTTTGCTTTGGGAAAAGACTACTGCAGCTAAATTTGGTCTGTTATGCCTATTTTATGGTTAGCACAGCTATTATGGTCCCATCCGTGAAGAGCAAAAAGAAGCAGCACTAAACAAGAGAAGGCCTTGGTGTCCCAAGTAAAATGATTACTTTAAAACTGAACAGTAATTGTATTAGAGATTAGCTATTAGTAGAGAAAGCACAACTCTACCCACAGAATAACCTAAAGACCTTCCGATTCTCTCCCCTGTCCCACCGGTGGGGGAGTGAGTGAGCGGCTGTGTGGGGCTGAGTTGCCAGCTAAACCACAACAGCGATATTTCTTTGGAGTGCTTTTTCTGCAAGGTGAGAACATTTCACATCTCATTAAAACCTGAAATTGTCTTCTGCTTTTTTTCTTCTATAAGTCTGTACTTATGCTTCATTTCCTACTTATTTGACCCAAAACTTGGTCCTGGCTTATGAATCTACCTGCATAAAAGCCTTAAAGTGAAAAGCTGAAAACTTTGCTACTGTATTCCAGCCCAAATTGCTACAATTGCACAGATTTAAGAATTGTCTTATGTCTCCCAAATTCACCTCTTATTGGACTTGGGATGGTAACACAAGTGACACCAAACATGTACTGTCCTAAAGTACTGCTGGAGAAGTTACAGAACAAATTATATAGAAAATAACAGTAACAGTGGTCATTCTACATTTCTCTTGGAAAAAGTGACCCTGAAAGTTTTGAAACCTTCTTGAACTTATCCGAACTCTAAAATGTACAGCATGTTGGGGTTTTAGATCTAGTTCACGTTCACTGTAACAGATGAATAAGAATCAAAAGCAAAGATTTGCAATATTCAAAAACTCTAATACAGTTGAAACCTGGGCCTGAATCTTTCACTTTGTGCATACAGATTGGCTGGATCTTCATCCTGAGATGAACTGGAAGCAGCTCCCAGAAGTCAGCGAAAGGGTACCACCTCACGCAGCACCACAGTCCAGGCTGGTATCAAAAAAATGCGACACTGTAAAACACAGAGTATATACAACACATAGCAAAGTGGAAATGGGGGTTTATCCCCACATGTCAGTGACTGCAGGTGTGGGAAGCGCTCTAGAAAGCAATGCTTGTTACATTTGCTTTTGAGCAGTGCAATAAAATTGAGACACTGCATGATGCTACTCAGGGATGGTACTATTTTCTACTCAAGGTGATAAAACAATGTTTGTCATTAGTGTGATTGCAGCCTACTGGATAATGCACTAACCTTTGGTGAAGAGTTCAGATACAAACATACTTATTTACCTAACTCAGGTTAGAAATAGGATTACCATTTAAATACATTTCAGCGTCTACCAGGATAAGCTATTCACAAAACAGTTACCTAATGGCATAACTGGACACTTCCCTCCACATAGCCCTGAACACGTTACAGAAGTGCTTATTGCTTTTGTTTACAGGCCAAAGATCAAAAGATGTTTTAAGCTAAACAGATCATAACCTGAAAAAGGTGAGGAGCAAGCCAAGAAAGTCATATGGACTGAGCACTGACACCAGGAACCAAAGACTCCAACTTTGGTTAGATGGGTTTCATCGTATACACCTTAACCCCTGAATTTAACCAGTGAAAATGCTGTAGCCCTTCCTGAACTAACACAATAGACTGCCAGGAAGAATTTAGAGGCATACTGATTGTGGTATACTTGTAAAAAACCCAAAATTGTGTTAATATTTGCAGAAGAACAGGTTTAGTACAACTTCCACAAAACTGCACAAATCTGATGGAAAATACCCGAACTGGTGCTTCCACTTGGTGCAGACGTATTCTGTCATAGTTGGGGAAGAGTTAATGAACAAAATCTGTCATGTGCAGGTACCTGCAATATGACTGCAATATGTCTGTGGGGTATCCACACCAGCGCCTCCTTAGACTCAGATTTAAACAGAAACTGAGAGGTATTTACTCATAGATCAGTCAAATATGTAAATCCCAGGATTTGCACACATTACCTCAAGTAATTAGATGATAAAAGCTGATCCAAGGAAGGTCAGCAGGCTTTTAGTGCCAATGCATACTTAAGAAAGCAAGAGGCAGAAAAAACCTGACAAAATATTTTGGAAAATCACACAAGGATTATCTCTGCAAGAGAATCAAGTCTTTATACGGCTTAGAATCTCTTCCTTTTTTAAGTTAGCATTCTTTTACAGCTGCTAATAGTGAAAAAGAAAACTTGTCCTACAGCATTAGTGAAAGCTTTGCCTCAGCAAAGCACGGCAGGGCCAGGTTTGGTAGCTGAAACACAACAGCAAAAACATAGCAGTCACACACACAGATTTTAAAATCTCCTTTTGTACATGTTTCTGATACCAAACACAAAAGAAAGGTATCCCTCCAAAGGGATGAACAGTCAATTGGAAGATACTCTCTGACTGCTTTGCTGCACTGATACACCTGCAATTCTGAATATACCAAGAAATCATGAATAATCTTTATTTTACAGAGGAAACACTGATTCTAGTTTTTAAATAAAGCAGATGTATATGTAATGTGCATTTAGTTTAAAACCTGATTTACAAGAGCAAAATGCCTGAATCCTGGAGCACCACCAAATCCTAGCTAGATTAATTTTTAATCACTGCAAATCAGGATAGAAATTGCCAGCTAGAAGAGGGCAGATTAAATGTTAATATAGTCCAGAGACTCTGAAACTTAAAATTGAATTGCTGGAGAAGCACTCTTATGCCAAAAGAAAAGATGTTTAAACAACGCAGAAAAAAGTGGTGGCTGACACTTACCCTGTTGTGCTGTAACCAGCAGGATGTTTCTCCCTGGGGATCTGAAGAAGGCCAGAAGCATCCAGAGTTAGGTTTCGTTTCAGTGAACAAGGTTATATGGTCTGTTGGGCAGCTTCTCAGACCTCCTTGGCTCATACAAGGTTTTATTCCTCATTTGAGCCAAACCAAATCTGTTTCTCGCTCTCTCCCGATGCCTCCCACCCGATGCCTCCACCTGGCACACACATACAGGCCCCATTTTCAGAGTCAGCCAGTGACGCTGCTTACAACTACAACATCGGGCTCCCTTCTGCAGATGGTTTCAAATTTTAGTCCAAATGCAGAGCTGAAGTCTACGCTGGTTAACAGCGGCAGAAAGAAATTCATCCAAGTATCTGGGAAATACAAGTACTCGTTCAGCGAGCTGCCAAGTCTGAAGCTTTAAAAAGTATCAACATACCATGTAGGCCAATAAGTAGTACTAGATTAAACATGAATGCTACAGGTCTATTAAAGACATTAAAATTAACTTAACAACTTAGACTTAATAACCTCTAACTGCATTGAGATGTCTCAACATGCTTGTAAAATAAGCAGCTGGAAAATCTGGCCTAACTATCCATATAACTAATATATGGATATTTCCTTGACTCTGCCCACAGCCCCAAGCATCTTCCAGCGGTACAAATCTCTTCCCTTATCCTAAACAAAAAGCCAAGTGGCCAGTTTTGGGCTGGGGAGGGGATATGGCACAAAGCTGTATGGCCAGCAGTTTGGGGGCTAACGAGGGTGGGAGCAGGCTTAAGGCTTCCAAGCCTGCAAGGATACTCTGGTAAGGCAATGAAGCCTCCTCCCCAACTCTCTAGAAGAGGGGATTTGAAAGTTGGGTGGCAAAGTCCTGGTTTCCATTTTAAACTCTGCACTGAAGCAGCTATTCATCCCAGAAAGTCATCATGCAGCTGCACAAGGGGACATAATGTTACCAGGAGCAGCTGCTGCAGTCTGGAGGTGTAGGAGACTTCGTCTGCTCCAGTACCACTGCTCACCCTGTCCTGTGACAGAATGCCATGCTGAAGAAAAAGCTTATTGCTCACCTTAGGTGACAAACACAAAGAAATATTTTAGTAGAGCAGATCTCAACAGAGACAAGGCATCTTTTTAAAGCTCTCATATGATTGTCTGTTCTGGGACTGGTTTTTGTTTACTTGGGTAAAATAAATCTAAATTTATGATTTACAAATAGGTAATGCCAGATGCTCTTTGCCATTAAAAATAACAAGAATTAGGAGGAAGCTGGGATAGAGAAGATGGACTAATTTAATGCAAAACAGCTCTGCTCATCATTTAGTCCTCACTGCATGGGTCCAAGGTGCCAGGCACTCCTTCTGAGAATCAGTAAAAATAAGTGGGGAGAGTACAAGCACACCCCCTCCTGATATTGTCTGCGTATGATTTGGTCCAATATGTATGCAGAATCTGTGACAAAAATGTAAATCCAAAAGTGAGCAAAGCTGGTCACAAGTCGTTAGTATTGCCGCTGAAACGCCTGGAGGGCTTTCAGAGCTTGGTTCAGGAAGCTGACAGTCATTTCCACGATGAAGAAACAGCTAACAGAAGACACCAGAGAAGCTGCATGTTTAACGCCCTCCAGTACTTACACGAGTCACAATCAAAAATGCCAAGATTTTCAAACCTAGAATTTCTATTTGCAAATGCTAAATATCACTGATCTCACTGAACCGGGAATACTGAAACCTGCAATAAGAAGTGCCATAAATACTGGTTAGCCTGAAAAAAATCAATCGTGCCTGAAAGAACCAGAAAGACAGCCCTTTCCAGGTTGAAGTTCCTTAAATCAAAGCTACCGTGCCCAGGCACTCAGAAAGCTGAGTCTCTTCAGCTGCCACTGCTGTGCAGAACTGGTGTGCAGGGTGCGTAGTTTCAACACAGGGAGGGTTTCGAAGGCACTGTCAATGCTGGATTCTGCTCAGTGACGTTGGGGAGTGCCACCTGCCTGCTCCCAGTCTGACACAAAACTGATGAACAGGAAAAGGTACAGAGGGAAAAAGAGCGCTTCTTTCACAGCAACGCTGCTGCAAGGTGATGCTGTGCGCTGGAGTCTCCTGGGAATGCGTATGTAATGCTCTTTGAACCATGGGGGAAGAAGTTGTCTGCTAATTAGTTCCCTGGTAATTGGCCATGCAATGTCATTCCTTGCATGACGACTGCTGGGAAAACATTGGACATCATCTGATTAAAAAACGAGAAAAGACCATTATGTGACGGCAACTTAATGAGACGGGCTTCAAACTAGCCCTAAGCAAGCTGGACAGGAAAAATAAATGGAGGCCCGCTCAGAAGAGATTGAGAAAACAAGATAGTTGCAACCATCTGGGATAACCATAGACAAAATTTAGGAGCCTGGCCTGTACAGGGAAAAAAACCTGAAGATACAATTCTCCTTGGATACTAACCAGGACCACCAAACATTTTAGGAACGTCACTTAAGACCGCGGGTATTTGAGAAGACGTGCAGGGAATGAGCCCTACCTCCATAAGCACACAAACATTACACATCAGGAACAGACATCCTTTGAAGTGGCAAGAGACATGGACGCTTAATGGCTCTGGGTGAAAGATCAAAGTGGGAAAGCAAGCAGGGCTGCGAGGGTGCAGGGCTGCTGCAGCTCACCCGGAGAGGGGGAGCCAGATGAAGCCCTTCCAGGAGCACCCTGTGACCAGGGCGGGTGGCAAGCAGGGCCTTTGATCACCCACATGCCTCCTGGAAAAGCAGAACGGTGGAGACCCGGCAGCTCCATCGTGGTTCTCAGCCATGCCCGTGTACGGCTCCCACCCTGAAAGCGCTTTCAGACACAGGCTGCCTGTGTTGGTGTCTTCTACAGGTGGAAAGCACGAGGCTGAATTTAAATTAATTGGTCAAAATAGCACTGGGGAGCAGGACCTGAACAGACAGTAAGACCAAACGGAGCTGGTGGTGGGAAGCCCCCGGCAGCGATGCTGGGGACGGCCCTGCCCCGAGAGCAGCATTTCGCAGCCTGCCCTCCCACGTGGGGCAGGTTTCAGGCCCCTGTATTTTGTTGCTATTATTCACTTGTGGGTGAATTATGTTAACATTTGTATCCAAATGTAGATACCTCCCACCACCACAGGAGCCAAACACAAACACGCTGATTATACAGTGTCTGGGGCACAGCCCTAGTAACAGAGATAAAAATCAACACATCCAGGGAACAAGAAAGAAAAAGGCTGTGCAAGAGTGAGTCAGCAAATGTAAGCAATACGTTAGTCAGGCGAGCATTTCTGAACGTGCCGTGAGGTTATTCATGCTGCAGACAAAGTCACATCCCCGATAACCTGGACAACACACCACCTAGGTGTGAGGGCCCCCTCCCTTTTGCAAGGGGGCCTCTGCTTTTTCATGGTGTTTTGGGGAAGGCTTTACTGCAGATTTCTTCCATTACCCCCCGCCCCCCCGCCTTAAGTCTGGGAAAGGTAAAAATATGTGCCGTGTTTAGAAAGACGGAGATGTGAGCGTGGAAATCTGGTAAAGCAGAGGCGGCCAGCGGTGCTGCTGTGCCAGGTGTCACGATAAAGGCTGCAGGTTTCCAGGATTAGCCCGGTCACTTTGCAGGCCGTGGCACGCTCCACTGAGCCTGTTTACAAATTAGCCTGTGGTCTGGCTCATCCTCCTGCCAGCCCACACTTCTCTGCAAAACAAGTGACTTAGTGCCTCGGAGTACGTCCGCAACGTACCGTCTTCAGCGGGCAGACCTGCCCCTCTGCAAGCTGCCATCGCACGGCAGGTCTGAACCTCTCCTCTCTCGGGTCACACAAATCACAAGCGACTACGCTGAATTCAATGGACACAGCTGCAGAGAGCAGTGAGTAGGAAGAAAAAGCAAAGTACGAGGCCAGGAAGTTTTACAAAAATCACAGGGTTTCAAATCACCAGCAAACTTATTTGCAGTTTTTCTCATCTAAATCCTGGTTTTCTGCCACTTTGAAAATGCAGACTCTAATTAACTCATATTCTTATACACTTTGGTGGCCTGAAGAGGATACTTGGTTTTGTAAATGTTATTTATAAAGCAAGAGCTATTTAATACATGCTTAACATATATCCATAACCTTCAAAATGTCTCCTATGAGTCAACACACCTGGACTCGAACTGATACTTCTTTCCCCTTTCTGTTCTGTAAGGCTTTCTCCAGTGTACAGCCGCTACCCCAAAGCATGGCAGAAGGCAACCTAAGCCCCTGCCCAGATTAACTGGTTCAACACTGGAGACAGGTAAATACTTCTGGAAGAGGAGCCCTTGCACAGGGAGGATTGCAAGTAAGCCAATCTTTGGCAGACAAGCCCTTTTCGGTTTAATAGTCATACTTTCTACTGAGCCCCCACATATTACCATTTACTCCATAGCCACATCCTGTGTTTACATCCTCTTCATTAGTATTCCTGCAGGAAGCCTGCAGGATGGTGGCTTATTCCGCCTTCAGCAGCACTCATATCTCAGTCTGAATCAAAGCTACAGCTAACGCTAGAGCCACCTCATGTCCTTACGCACAAAAATTTACATCCTCTTCCCATTCAAGTCACAGGCATGTCTCTCACTAACTTGGACAAATCCCAGACACCAATTTTAATAGTGAAGGTCCTTGAAAGTCTGTAGTTCTCCGGATGGGTGCCTTACCCACTCTTTGAATGAAGCAGGTTGAGCAGGATAGTCTAGGGACCAGACTGCAGGGCATTATAGCAGACTGTGGGATCCAGTTAGAGAGGGATGTTTGTCTAACTGACAACCTAGAGTATTTGTCCCCACTCTTGCAGCTAGAAGGAAACGGCTCAGACCGCATCGGTGTAATATTTTGGGCACACAGCCACGAGCACCTCAGCATACATGCTTTCATGGGTACTAAATACCATCACCTCCACGCCATGCTGTTTCCAGGAGTGCTTTCAGGAAGGCGATGCAGGCAGCCTCCGGGAAATGCAGCTGGAGCAGCTTGACAATTACTGCCTCCATCGGCCCCTTCCAATCTGTCGCAGGAGGTCACGGGCCCGGGAGAAGTCATGACAGACAGCCCTAGCACAGGCGGCTGTTCACCTACCTACCGTGGTGGTTGTATCTGTGTGGCATGGGGCAAAAGTTCAGCCCTGGGAAGCTACTCCTGTGCCAGCAAACCCAAGGCAACCCACCTTTGCATCACCCCCTTGTGCAACCTGGGTCACAGGCTAGCTGACATTCAAGGGGCAGAATTTCATCCAGCAGCCAGGAAAAACATGTGGTGGTACCAAGTTTATGTCTAACATGCTTTGGCTTACTGTATGTGCAATGGGAAGCTCTCGAAAATGCTGGGAATCAGTCTTGCTTACTTTTAATGTCATATAGAACATGGGAGCTAAGAAGAGAGATCTCAGCTGAAAGTCAACTAAATTGGTCATTCTAATCTGGCAAGACTTCCAGTTGCATGGCTTCAGGCAGCTCTCAGAGCAGCCCTGGGAGCTGTGCAGATCCACCACTTTCAAGGCATCCCTCCTGTTGTTAGAAATGTTACATCATAGAGCTTTCTGTCATTAAAGCATGTAACTCACCAAGAATGCGACTGTGCGATTCAGCCTAAGCCTTAGCAAAGGGCAAAGATACTAAAAAACCGTAACTCTCCATGGTAATACAGTGAACACAAGTGTCCCTCTTTCAAGATATACAGCTATTTTAACACCACAAGAGCTACTTGAAGTTCCACCAAGTCAAGACTCATTCATGAAAACTTAAACTAGGCAATGGGTTAAAGATATCTGAAGCCAAATTCATGTCCCCTGTAAACAGATACAATGCGATCCAGTCTAATAGAAGGAGGCCTACTCTCTGCCAGCAATAAATACAGATCATAATTAAGGTCAGCAGGACCCAGCCTATGAAGACAAAATGCTGGAAAATAATCGTAAAAGAACAGTGTAGGCAAGATACTTGTGGTCTGTCAAAAGCCTCCCTCAATTGTATATGCCATTTTAATTGATGCAATTCAAAACTGCTCACTGTACTCACAAGAGTTCATCAAGATTAACCAAAGGACTACCCTCAGTATCTCACATACTTTGCATGCCTACCCTGAAACCACTGGCATTTCATTAGGGAAGATGTGCCATGACACCACAACAGCTGAAGTCATGATGACTGCTAAGGCAAGAAGAGCATTTGGAAAGCCTGAGGTCAAAATCTGCGTTCCCAGCTTTAACACCGATACACGATAGACACTAACAGATCCCTTTTTGTTATGTTAGTCCTTTTTTTCTTCTCAAACAAGGGAATGTTACTACAGAAAGCATAGGGAGGAGCTCTGCTCATTCACCACACAGTAGAAAGCTGTGGTAGCTCTTGTAATTACTATTACTCCCTAACTCAGAATTGCCCATATTATCGGCGTGGTGTGTATTTTTTCCTAAGCGCAGACACAATCTCTTTTCTCTTCATACTCTTCTACCATCTTTTCCAGTTATTCCACTTACAGTAATGACCATTTCCAAATACGTGAATTGTCACAATCATTTTACATACCAGATGCTACATTACATTTAGCCAACACATACAAGTCTAGGAACTAAATCTCTTACATTGAAGCCAAGAGAAGTTTTACTGTAGACTTCATTTAGGATTTTTCCAGCTAGTGACTGGCAAGTGGCTTTTAAAAGAGAGGCTGCTTTTGTACCAGGACATGATGGGGGTTGCGGAAAGCAAGCACTCTTCTTTTTTTTGTTATTGCCCTATTCCAGAAATCAAGGACCAAGCAACTTCATCAGAAGGTGGCAGCGGGACTGCCCCAATGCAGTACTTTTTCTGTTCATCTGGAGACAGCTCAGGGCCAGGCCTGCGCTGCCCAGCTCTGTCAGCCCAGCACCAAAACACACCCCAGCTGTTTCCCACTGTGCAGGCTGTTTTACATAAGCATACAGGGCTTCCCCAGCCACCCGCGCTGCTGGCTTGACTGTTCCTAAATGGGAAAAAGATATACAGAAAAAGAAAGAGGGAGGGGGAAAGGGTGATAAAAAGGAAGAAGCAAAGAGATATCTGGGGAAAGAAGAAAATGCATGGTGGGGAAAAAAGGAAGAAGGATGGTTGGAAAGAATTATGGTCCAGTTAGCTCCCTGGAGTCTATATTTGGTGCAGAGAAGGGAGTCTTTTTAGGATGCAACTTGTCTCTCTCAGCTCCCTATTTCAGGATGAGATGACTCAGACACCTTATGTAGCAGGCATCTATGTGTGGTCAGACAAATCCCATCACCAGTGTCTGCAGGGTGCTCGAAGGACTGAATGAGTGAACAGTAATATAAACTGTCTGTAATCACCAAATACCAGGATCCCGGACATGTGAACCTCCCGAGCAGGATGAAAAGACATAGGTGGAGGAATCTGGGAAAAGCGTGCACTGTAACTACCATCTTTATACCATTACATAAGGACCACCACTCATGAACATCCAGGGCCAGGTTTTCAAAATGTTTCCTTCAGTAAAACATTTTCTTTCATTTCCTAACAAGCATGAGCATCCTGGGTACAACAGCCCTGCGACAGTCTGGCTCTAAGTGTTGCAATAGGAACACCTGGCATTGATCCTACCTTTCAAATTCGATTTTGAAATTTGTCCGTGACGTAAGCACTGATGTAGGACGGGAGCTCTTGGAAAATGCTGGAAAGCTTATGGGATATTGTTAAAAATGAAAAAAATACATTGCAGACATACTACTTGAAGTCGGTGAACACAGACATATTAACTGAGGATTCCTTTCAGCGGTATAACATTATTTTTACCCACGGTGCTTGGCTCCCTAGAGCCACCCTCCCTCCGCTGGGACAGATGCAAACTCCTCACTGGGTCACAGAGGCGGTGGCAATGTAGCTGCACAGGTCTGGCTCTCATAGTCCAAGCAATAATTTATCTAAACCTTTTAAAAAATAAGAATGAATTTTATCTGCCTGGGGTGCTACTAGTCTTAAACTAAACCCACAGGCTGTTAGGGGCAAGACAGAATTTTTCACAGCATCCATGGGCAGCACCTTGCACAAGGGGAATCTCACCTAGCATTAGACCCCCAGAAATGCAACAGTACATAGGATTTCTGGGCATTTTCAGAACTGGCAAAGTAAGATTTAAAAAATAATGGATATAACTCCACAGGATTTAGAGAGTTCTGAGACAACAAATAATGATTTAAGAAAATAAACTGATGGCCTACGTACACGGAGCCATTGCAAGAGAGATGGTCACTTTCAGACAGTTCTGGCGTGACTGGTACCAAAAATAGTATTTTCTTTACCAGGCATGTGATCAAAAAAGGGTATTTAAGCACACAGGAGCGATCAGGTCAGGACAAAGGTTGAACTAGGTCAATACCTTGTTTCAGACAGTGGCCAACAGCAGTATCTTATGAAAAAATGTAATGGGGCAATGCCCTCACAAAATAATGTAAAGAAAACATTATGTATCTCAGAATACTTCTACCTGTTAAACAACTGTTTCATCAGAGTCTGCAATCAATGCTGTGCATTCTCATCAGCAGTTCCACTGAGCACATCCTCACAGCTTCAGCTTTTACCTAGGAAATGCAGTGAATTCTCCACAGGCTTTGCTGGATTTGGGTCAGCTGCTCATGAGCACGGAGATGCCCTCACAAGGGCTGGGTCCTCATCCACACCCAGGAGAGGGGACCCAACAAGCCCCACTGATGACGAGACCCTGAGGTCTAACATGGGCCGGAGCAGCCATCAGCCCCAGAGTTACTGTGTCAATGGAGCAAAAGTCTTCGCAAAAGTGAAGGCAGGTAATGAAGACAAGAGGATCTAGACATCATTGTGGCGTACAAAATAGCTTGGAGTTTTCTGCTTGGCTGTGAAGCCAAGGAGGATGAAGAAAGAAGTAAGGAATTGAAGTGTAAGGTGTCCAGAGAATTTCCTGCTAATAACCAGTGCCTCTCTTGGTTGTGACCTGCAAAGACATGGAAAAGGAGTTGGACGGACAGCCAGCCACTCCAGGGAGAACAAAAAGGAAGAAAACCGAGGACTTGCAGCTGCCTGGAGATTTCGTATGTTGGCAACCACAAAATCCCAATTAATGTTTACAGAGGACCTGCATTCAGCAGATGCACAACAGGACACCTAGAGGGAAAATTCCCAATTAAAGCTAAAAGGAAAATTACTCAAGGGAAAAGCCAGACTTTGTAAAGATTTGTTAATAAATCCACTATCTGAAAGGAACAGTGCAACAACTTTGGCATCATGCTTTTGTTTATACTTAGGAGGATTTTACGATCACCTTAAGTATCTCTTAACAGTCCTACATAAAAAATAAAACAGGAAAAAAAATAGAGGTAGAAAACCAGACAATTTTATTAGACAGAAGATCAGACTCTGCAAAAGTATCACTCTGGTGTTTTTACTGAGATGAACTTGCCCCATTGTTTCTTCCCCTTAAAATGTTAATTGACACTCCCCGGGATTGCTCTTTCCACATGTATTTATACAGCTCAAGACATACAGGGCAGATATTTAACCTTAATAATGCTCTTGACAGACTTTTAACTTTTATGTCCAGGGGTAACTGAGGCCATCAGATATCAAAACCAACGCATTCAATTTGAGGAGCTCATAATCATGGATGATGTCCAAATCATTTTTCACTCAGTTTAAAGGCTTCATATGCTGAAACTAATTACCAACAAATTTTTAAAATTCTATTTAAAAGTTATCATCAGAAGATGTTGAATAGTCTGATGTTTTATTGGACTATTTGAAGGACAGTTCCTCTGCAGTTTAATCCCATGATACCAACAATAAACTGCCTTGCCTCTGATATTACAGCAGCTCTTCTTACTTCTCGGTTACCGCAATCACGGAGACAAACTTTGCCCCACATCCTTGGTGAGAATAAAGGATTCTTCAGTACTAGTACAAGTATAGAGCTGCATAGTAATACTGTAAGGCCATTATGATTTCTGTACTCTTTTAATGTAGTTACTCATACATGTCTTACCACCTCGGGATCACCTTTGTGACGTGGTAAAAAAACCATCTTTGAATATCCCTGAAGGGAATTGTTCATTATTTTACAGCTGAGGAACAGAGGCACAAAGAGCAATTTTCAGAGATGACAAAGATCCTTGATTTCCATCAAAATGGTGGGACTCGGGCACTTTCCAAAGAACTGGGCCTGACTGACTGATGCCCGACTTGTACGAAGCGCCTATGGCTGCATTCAGTTTGAAGTCAGGCTCCCCATGTCCTTGGAGACGTACTGATCATCATTCCCCTGCCTGCGGTGTAGTGCATAAATCATTACATGTATTCTGCAAAGCCCCAAGTCCCCTGGCATAAGATAAACTTTTAACTTGCATCACCCTCTCTTCTTCCCACAGCAGGTCAGGACTGCTCAGCAGATGCATACTTCATGGCATGTCTGCTCTGCAGGATCTGGGTCCCTTCTGTAGCCAAACCGAGGTCATAATGTTTTTGGAGTCCTTCCACCTTGCCCCTGGTGCATAAGTAAGACTTTTGGCAATCGAAGCGTAAGAGGTCTGCACAAAAGTCAACAAGACTCGCAGTTGAAGGTTTGCAGTGGAGCGTATAGTACAAGGCACACAGCAAACGGCAATATCAACCGTTGCTATTTTGGATCTGAAGGCAGCAATAACCACATTGGCAAAAGTTGCACATGAAGCGACACAATTTTCTCCCTGAATTAGCCTGGGTGCAGTCAGAGGCCTGCTATTTCCCATTCTGCTGCCGGCTTGCATAATGCTAACCTGGGTGTCCCTGCAGAGCACCCCACCAGGCTGCACCGGCCTCGGCCAGCAAACAGCATGGCTCGTCGTAGCAGCGGGTCTGGGATGGGGCACCACTGTGCTAGGTGCTGTGTAGACACCAAGCAAATGCAAAACCCTTCTGCTCTTACTCTGACCCGGGACAAGGCTCAAGCGGGCTGACAAAATAGTTCGCAAGGAAAAAAAAAAGCATTGGGTAGCAGGATGCGGGTAATGTGGTTACACTAATAGCTCACACGTTGATATAGTCTGAGTCAGTGAAAAGTTTATTTTACATTTTAGCCAATGCTAATTTACATTTAGAAATAATAACATGTTTTAACCTCTGTCCATTTCCATTAAAAGCAAAAGCATCTAAAATCTCTTGATTAAGCTTTCCAAAAAGCGTTTTACGTCATCTTGCCTTGTGCAGTCCCAGTGGACCCTGCACTACAAAATCATTCTCAAAGCCACAGAAAGCTCCATAACCACTAATAAAAGTTTACTCTCAAAGTCAAATAAGAAACCCCAGCTCTGTACTCTCCGATGTCTCCAGCTCTGTACTGACAATACCTTTGCAGACAAGGGTCTCTGCACTCCCCATCAGTCTGCCCCCCCTCCCCGGACTCCCAACGCACCAGGGGTAGCAGCCTGCCAGGGCTAACACAGTCACGAAGACAGAAATAATACAGCCTTTCCCTTACAAGTTTTTCCCCCTTTTAATCTCTATATTTATTGCTAAGAGTCAGCAGATCAAAGTCAGCTGAAAAGGGCTTAGGATAGACTCTTGAGCAAGGGGCAGAGACTGCGCAATGACATAAAGGAAGAAAAAGTACAAAACATCCTTTTATTCCCAGCACCACTATAGACGGCTGTGGAGAAGAGAGCGACAGCAAACGCAGTGCATAAATTTGAGAGTTAAACACTCAGCTAGACTTTCCTCTTCTGAGACCAACGGGAACATGACCACGTTTGACTTTTTAAAGAGTGGTAGATGTACTGGACGTGACTCCTCACTGCATTTTCAGCAGGGGGGTCAGGGAAAAGGCCAGTTGTGTTAGGCATTGCAGAAAACGAAGTAACCAAGACCCCTAATCACGCAATGAGTTACTCACGCTGATCTCCTGCTTACCCTGAGCCCCATTAAAAGGCAACATCTACCAGCACAGAGTTCATTAAAAGTCCAGGATCTAACAAATTATTGTAGCCTGTCTACAGTGTGTTTCTTACCAGATTATGGGCAACCAGATTGTGTCTGTTTGAGGGAGGAAGTGACTATGGAAGCTGTCTCCATGCGAATTTTATTCACTGCTTTTAAAGAAGACTCTTTTAAAGATTTCTAGGTTGCAAGGGACATGTACACGTAGTGTCCACCTCAGAAAATTGAACAGGAAGAAAAACCAACCTACATAACAACTGCACATCACCAAGGTATGATTAAAAGTTGCAATGGGGAAAGGAACGCTGCTGCGGTGCCTAGGAACTGCCCAGAAGCATGTGCAACCTGACAGCAAAACAGCCAACAGCAACTCATGTGCCGTCCTACAAATTGCTGTCTTCTCACTGTGGGGCAATGACCTTGGCCAAAGATGCGCTTTGCGCTCAGGCTGCAGAAGAGCCTTGTGGAAGTTGATTTCAGGTTGCACTTTTACCAGGACTGGTCAGGTAGAGATTTTACCTCGTAACCGAAATGTTATCTGCCTCATGTCATTGCAACAGCCCTAACTCCACATCCTTGGGAAGCTCCAGCTTGGCAGACTGGGAAGTTGGACCGGTGTGCAGGGTCCCTCCTCCCACTGACTCCACATGGATTCAACCAGTGAAGGATAAAGTCTGCCTGCCTGTCTCAGGATAGGTGTGGGTGCCTGTATCCACAAGTTAGCAGAAATAGCCACAGAGGTGAAAATACCATATTCCAAGGGAAAAGTTCCATGTGACTCAACAGGGCCAGGGTGTTCAGAGAAGGAAGAGACAGCTGGGCACTCTGCATCCCAATCCCAGAGGAAATAAGCTTCTTCCCACGGCTCCTCTGCCCACCCACAGAAAGCACCCTGACTGCAGGGGTTCACGCCACCACTTGCTACTCAGCCTGTGCTTGCACAAACACCCCTCTGCTTTCACAGCGTACGCCTAGGTGAGGATATGAGCTACTTTTTCAGAACTGCCAAAACAATTCAGTGTCCTACATCTCAGCCCAAAACAAAATGCTCCTGAATGTCCTTAGTCACTTTTGACAATTATGGCAGCTCCTAAATTACTTCTTGCTCCATTCTTACAAGTTTATTATTCCTACAAGCACATGGTGTTTCAGAAAGTAGAAGAGATGTCTTCACTCTCAGACACTTAAAAATTAATGAAGCAACATGATAAGAGATGTGTTCATACTCTAAGGATAGGGTGAGCAAAAGGCCAATGCCTATGTTTCAGTGCTAGGCTGAATCCAGAAGACGCTGATGTATTTATCTTCAGGGTGACATTTTTGTGCCACTATGTTTTCCTTTCCCCACCCCCACCCCCTGCCCCACAAGCACACACACAGGCAGAAAATACCTGAATTCTGAAAGGACATGAACTGTTATTCCCCATAGACTCCATCCTTGTATTTTCAAGGAGCCAACGCTCTGTGATGCTCCAATACATCAGCCTTTTGCTCAGGAAGGCCTGTGGGATGGAGGGAAGGCAAAGGAGCAGGTATTCTCTAATCTCTGCAGCACCAAAGCTGCCACACACTGGTGGCCCTGTCAGCTTTATGGCCAGTTTGCACAAGAGAGCAGCAGAAAGCCCCTCTGGGGGATGAAATGTGGAGGCAGGCTAAATTCTTGGGCCGACTGAATTTTCCTCAGGTAAAAGTGTCTCTCTATGGTAAAGAGCAACTCATACATCTTCCCTTTCAGTCCTTGCTGTGGCACAGAGAAGGACAGGGTAACTGCAGTGTCCCCTCCACATCCTTCACTGGCATTTCGCAAGAGCTTGGGGAGGGGGGTGGGGTGTGTGGAGAAAAAGTAATTTACATCAGTTTTTGGCTGCCACACACGTATGCCTGGAGAGAGACGCACACAGCCTCTCACTCTTGATTTCTGCACAAAGTAAGAGTAGCTTAAGTGGATGAGGGAAGCTTGTTCTGCATTTAAGAAACAAATCTGTCTAGGATGATGATGCTTGTGTGAATTATTAAAAGGCAAGCACGCCTTCAAATCCAAATTAGTTGACCCTCTGCTCTTCCACATCTATCTCCAGGTTTGACCAGAAAGAAAATTACAAAGAATAAATTTCTCTCAGCATCAGCTGCACTTTCTGTCTCTCACCACATAAAGGTTTCAGGTAACAAAAGGTTAAAAGTAACTTCCTGAACCAGGATGGCTTTTTTTCAAATACACAGGCATTTATACTCATCTGAGGTTTACAAAGTAAATTTCAGAGTCCAGTTCGAGTTGCCAGCGCCCTTTAAAGCCAAAAAATGCCCAGCTGCCCTTACATGGTGCTACTGTCTTTACTGAAAGCTCATCAACAAAAACAGCCACTTTCTGCAGTGGAGCCCCACAGCCTCTCTGGGGAATAACCAGCTCCGCTTTCATCCTGCTCATCCTCCTCCGCTCCAGTTTGGTTCCTGCTATTACCTGCAAGCATGCTGCTGGCTGCCAAGGGTTAAATCTTGGCTTTTCAGGGAGAAAAACAGGAGAGGCAAAAGCGAGGGGATGGAGGGGAGCCTGCCCTCGGGCAGCAGCCTGCAGCAGGGTAGGGCGCTAGGGGCAGGGACGGCTGGAGCTCTGCAGCAGCCAGCGGAGCAGCAGAGGAAAAGTTTCTGTGATTTTAGGCAAGCCCTCACGTGACGTCATCTCGCCCAGATATCTCGGCGCAGTCAGCGCAGGCCTCCTGCCTCCCCATTGGCGAGCCCCTCGTCAGCAGACATCTGAAGATAATTATTATTGGCCAGACAATTATAACAGGAACAACTGTCACTTTGTGCTGATGCCCGAACCTGGTGCTGCAGCACGATGGAGAAGGACCCCGGCGGTCACCGCTCCGTCCATGCGTTTCTGTCACTCCTGCCTTCCTAAGCACCAGCCGGTTTTTGCTACCTCACTGGCTGCCCCTGGGAATCGGGATGTCGGCACTGCAACCCTTTTTGCTGTATGTCTGACTGAACTGCAGATTTACTGCAAAAGTAGTAATATATTTATTCACAAGAAATAAAAGGACTAGATCTGCATTAATTCTCATGCAGCAGTTTAAGAGAAAAAAAAATCCTCTGCAGATTATTTACTTCATCCCTCTTCCCCCTCTGAAGAAGTCTGGAGGAGGTGCTGGGAGAGTTTGGTTTGAGAAATCATTTTAAGCAATTATTTTAATAAACATTTAGCTTAATCCTGGTCTTACTGAAATCAAACCTCCCACGGTCCGAGCACGATAAGATCAAAGTGACACTATATCTTATATCAAAAGCAACCTACCCGATGGCACTCTACGTAAATGTACATCAACAACAGCTTTCCTACAAAATAAAGCTTAAGGAGTTTTATGAGAGTAAATGGACCTGTTAGCTCTTTAACATCCTCCAAACCCGTTATCCCTTGTTTAGGGAAGGCAACTATCCGGTGGCTCTCGCCCTGACACACCAGCAGGCTGCAGTCTGCCTTTGCAGCCTGCAACCTCGTTCATGCCTCCCTGCAGCAAAACCAGGCAGCCTGGGGGCTACACCATAAGGGCGTGCATACACATAAAGCCAAGCATTCAGGGAGGCATGAAACCCATCAGCTTATAAGTATCAGGGAACAGACTATTCATTTTTCCCACGCCAAAACAGTAGCCTCTTTACAGCACTGCTAATATAGGCCCAGGTTCTAAAGATGTCCCAGCACGATGCACACTGCAGGATGGAGGCCCTCCCTAAAGTGAGGCAGGAACATCTGGAACGAAGCAAGGAGGATCTCATTCACTGCAGCAAGTCCACTTTGCCATCAGACAGGCTCCATTCACACCAGCCTCAGAGGGATAACTTCTAGGGCAGATGGCAGTGAGGAAACAAACCCTACGATGGGGGTGTGCTGAAAAAAAGCCTGGGTGTCAGCGATTGGTGAGTGCAGAGAACAGGCACGTGCCCCAGGGAGTGATGGTGCTTGGAGCAGGCTCAGAGGACAGAGGCAAAGGAGGGGAGAGCCTTGGCTGAACAGAACCAGCCACTTCATTTCTTGCACCATGACCCAGCCAGACCAACCATACCAGTACCAAGGGGTATGCCGCTACCCCTAGGCTTTGCATTCAAGCTTTTCCAGCTTTAGGCTGACGTAGTTATAATTAAAAGGGCTTGCCAGTGCTTTAACCAGCTCAGAACCCAGAGGGTATGTAAAGGGATTCATGCCCTGCCACAAACTGGGCTACATCTCCATGTGCGACCCAGTCAGACTCCAAAGACACTTCTCAAAATCCAAAAGACAGGGTCAAATCCTCAGAGTCCCTTCACCCCCCCACAACGCCCGACAGCCTTTTTTTTTTTTTTTGCTTTGTAAAAGCAAATATTTGTAAAAGAAATATTTCCAAGATAGAAGTAAAATAACAAACGCCACACCTATAGAATTTGTTTACCTCCATGTTAGGCATTGTAATAGTACTGCTTCCTAATTTAAACGGTGATTACAGCATAAAATCCTGCCACAGTCTTTCCTGAAGCAAGTCCACTTAGTCCATCTTCCTGCCCAAAAAAAGAACAACCGTGTTTATCCTTACAAACCACTACTTAACAACCTCATCTTAGGACGCTCTTACACTAATGATGTGTACATTAAGGCTACACCTGCAAAGTCAAGAAGGCAGGAGAAGCCATGTACCGCCACCAACATCTGTGTGAGCAAACTTATCGTGTCATCCCGATATAAAGCAGAACAGCCTTCTTGTATGTCTCTTCACTCCTGTATTTTACCAGTTAAGCTCCCCCGCAAAATTCAAGAGCTGGAACAGGACCCGTTTCATTAAGTGAGTGTATTTCCTGAAGACAAAAACCACACAATTTAACCTGAAACTCAGAAGAGTCTTCAGCAGCATTTTTAGGAGAAGCCTGCCACGACAGAGACCTCGGCAGGCACAGCCCCGTTTCGTTTCCAGAAATGTTCCCAGGCCACAAGCAGATCACTCACCTCCTTTACTTTCATGTGAATCAAAGGCATTAATTCATCAGTTCCCTTAGAGAAGGCAAAACTAGACCGAAAAGCGTGTGCGCATGGATCATCATGTCTCTTTAGCTGTACAGCAACAGCATAAAACTGATGATCTCTTCCTTTGAACCTGGGAAGTGCGAGCCTGGTGTTACAGGAGTCCCAGCTGGCGGCCTCTGCAGCACATGAGACTGCCAGGGAGATTTTAATAACACTACTTAGCATTTATATAGTACCCAACATCTTCACGGCACTCAGCAAACATTACCCAAGTCATCAAAGTGCCTCATGAGGGCATTTCAGCATTATTATCCCCCACCGGGCTTTCCCTGCTGGGGAAACTGAGGCCTAGGAGAGGTTATGTAACGTTCCCAAGGTCATGTCATGAAGCGCAGGAGAGCCAAGAAAACACAGGAGTCCTGTTTCCTAGTTGTGTTCTTTAACCTAAACTGCATCTCTCCTGGGTTATTTGGCTATTATACACACTTAAGTATCACCCCCTCAATCCTCTTTTACCACTTCGTCCTATACTGATGCTAGTTTTCTTCTGGAACATGGACAAAATAAGAAGCATCCAACACTTCCAGCCCAAGACTATGTACGTGGTCTGCTTTCTCCTGAAACATGAGTGACACTAGACACCCTGCAAGAGCTCATGAGCTCACCTGCAGGAGAACAGAAGGAGACATACACACACTTAAATGGTCATTCCAGTTATACTGCCCTTAAAAGTCCCCAGACAAATCACTGGAGGATACTGACAAGTCCCTGGCTCAGATGCACCTAGGACCTGGGACAATTGCCCCTTGCAAATGTAGGCACCAAAGCTTGGACCCAGAGACAGTCCTGTCCTGCCATCATCAAAAGAGGGTGGCCTAGGGAAGGTCCTCACTTGGGAGACATGGGGATGAGAGAGCCCGAGAGGGCAGGCAGCACTGCCAGGGGAGGGCATGAGGGCAGTGGGAAAGTCAGGGGCAAGGTGGGGAGGGAGACCGCGGGAGCAGCAGAAAGGGCAAGACATGGCACCAGGCGAGGGCAGCCGGGGATGGTGCAGCAGAGAGGCAAGGTGTGAACACAAGGCCCCCGCAGGCAGGCAAAGCCAGGACGGGCACCAGGTGGAAGGTGTGGGTGGGCATGATGGAGACGGGGACCCCGGCCCCGAGGGCAGCCCGGGGACCCGCGGGAGGGGGCAGGGGCAGCTGGGGCACTCCCTCCACCCTCACCTCCACGCTGCCGGCCGAGGCCCGAGAGGCGATGCGGGCCACGCCCGGGACCGGGGATGCGTGCGGGGCAGCCAGCAGGCTCCCGGCACAGCGCTCCCCTTCGGCGGGCAGGGCCGTGGGCGTGCGTGTGGCCGTGTGCGTGGCCGTGAGGCTCCGTCTCGCCGCGGCCCGGGAAGCCCCGCCGGGTCCCTGCGCAGCGCCCCGGCACGGCGGGTCCCGCCGCGTCTCGGCTCTCCCCGGCCGCACGCACACGCCGGGAAAGTTAACACCCGCACGGCTGCAAATGAAGTTTTATTAGGAGCTGGGGGAGGGGAGGGGGATGGAAAAGGGGCTGCGCGGGGAGCGCAGGCACACGCGCAACTTGTTGTGCCGCGCGGGGAGCGGGAGGGACGGGACGGGCAAAGACGGGCACGGAGGGACGGGGCGGGCAGGGATGGCGGCAGGGCAGACCGAGGGCAGCGCCGGGGCACGTGTGCGGCTCCGCGCCGCCGGGCCAGCCGGAGGGCCGGGGCACGGCGGCGGGGACCGGCGGCGGGGCCAGGGGCCCGCACCGCGCCGCGCTGCCGGCGGGATGCCCCGGCCTTGCGTGGGCGGCCCCCGCCCGGGCGCGCAGGTGGGGCGGGCGGGAGGCAGCGCCCGTGTGCCCGCGCACGGCGGCGCAGAGCCCAGCCGCGCAGCGCAGCGCCGCGCAGCGCCGGCCGGGCGCACACAGCGCGCAGCCCGATGGGCTCGGCGGCGGGGGCCCCGCGGGCGGCACTCACCAGTTCTCCTGCATCCACTGGATGGCCGCATGCTCGTTGAACTGCTTCTCGAATTCGTATTCCTGCAAAGTCAACACTGACATGTTCATTGGCCCGGTGGCTGCGGAGCCGCTCCCCGCGCCGAAATGCTGCCTGCCGCCGCCTCGGGAGCCGGGCCCCTGCGCGCCCGCCGCCGGAGAGCCCCCGCCTCTGGCCTGGCCCGCCCCGCCTCAGCGGTACCCCGGGTTTAGCATAGCTCCGCTCCTCTCCTCCCGGGCCCGCCGGTCTCCTCCTCTTCTGCGGCCGCCGCGCAGCGCCCGGGGGCGGTGCGGTCTTAGTGCCCGCCCGCCGCCGCTACTGCCGCCGCCGCCGCCTGGGACACCCGCCCCACGCCGCCCCCCCCGCCGCCGACCCCCGCACGTCCCTCGCCGCTCCCCGGCGGGCGGCGCCGCTCCGCACCGGGGCTGCGCTTCGGCCTGGCACAGAGGAACACCCACCCACCCCAACCCCCCCAGGCCGTCAAAAATAACTACAAAAACACGGCCCCCCCACCCCTGCGTTGCATCGCCCGCGACCCGGCCGCCCGGGAAATAAAAAAGCACAAGCTGAGGTTTAGCCAGCAGAGCACGCGCTCCCCCCAAAACCCACTACGCCCCCCCTACTTTTTGTATTTAAATTCAATGTGCACCTGCTGTGACCGCCGCCACCCCCCGGGCGGGCCCTCGGCCCCCGCTACCCGGCCCGGCCCGCCCCAAGGCCGGGGGCTGCAGCTGGGGGGTCCCCACGCTGAGGGGGGGGACACAGACCGTTCTACGGACGGGCAGCCCGAGGCTCCCCACGGCGCACGGACACGCTTCCCGGTGTTATGGCCCGGGTGGGGCTGGCGGAGCGTGGGGCAGGCACCCCGAGCGTTACCAACCATCGCCTGCTGAGCTCCTCTCGCAGCTGGGGCACGCAGTGTTTATGCACCCTTAATTTTGCCTTCCCGTCTCATCTGCCACATGCTGATGACTCCAGCTGAGTTCCTCCGACTCCGGCATCACCCTGGACGTGCTCTACAGTACGAACTGGGCTAAAACAGCGGTCCCAGCCCCCACTGAGCCTGCAGTCTGAAGGCAAGAGAACAGCTTTCAAGCGAGCGGATCCGGCACAGGTCAGCGTGCTCCTGACTGTCGTGGGCTCGCTGTTAGTCCTCACTGACATGAACTGCTTAATGTCATCAAACGCAAGCACCAAGAAAAATAGAGAGCCCTCAAGTTGTGGGACATCAACAGCTGACCAGTGTGGTGTTCCTGCTTGCATTTTGACTATTGTGCTCTTCATAGTCATGTTTTCATGTTTTCAAGCTTTTCCTTTTTCCTGACAATTAGAACTTTTCTTCTTTCCTAATGAGGGCCGAGTTTCTTGCATTGTCACCTGACTGTGGGTTTTAAGCGAAACACCAAGCATCATGCTGCTCACACTGAAACGGCAAGGCGGTGCTAAATTATTATTTAATTCTATTGTACCCAGAGGCCCTCAACAGATTAAGGTCCCATAGTCCCCTTCCCAAAGAGATTACAGTCTGTATAGACAAGACGAAGGGGAAGAGAAACAGTCACAGCCTTGCTTTCCAGACGAAGAAGCTCAGAGAGCTTGCAAGGGTTTTCAAAACAGCTTCGCATCAGCTTTCAGTGGCCACTGAACTGGCCAGGGGAGCGGCATTTGGGCAAATCTTTCTTCATTTGCACTCCTGCTCCGCAAGATCTGCCCCTAAGGGTGCATGTTAGTCTTCCAAATCTCCACCAGCAGGTAGTTTCAGCGGACGGGGATCTGAAGGCAGGTGGGAGAAGACAGAAGGAGGAATTTCCAGCGCAGCCACAGGTGACATTGCGCGGCTGGATGAAGCACAGGCTGAAGGGCTCCTTGCAGCTGCAATGCTTGGGCTCTGAGCCATGGGCTGCTTCTTGCCATCATGCTGGAGGATAAATGCTGCCCCATGGCAGCTATCGGCCTCCATCCCCTGCTCCTCTGCCAGGTGCTTCCTATAGGATTATACACGGATGTGTCACCTCCAGCTGAAATATCTCCTGGTGGTGCCCTCACCACAGCGTGTATCAGCACTTGCTCCATTGCTCCGCTTGCTTCAGATGATTCGGCTCATCCATCTGAACATCATCTTTAATACAAAGATGTGGAGAAATTAATCTGGGACACAACAAATGCTGGTGTATGTCAACTCTCTTTGGTTGAAAATGACTAGGAAATAAACATGGAAATCTGGATCCCAATTCTGAGACAATATTGTGTGTCTTGTACATTTACTCCCTTGAGTGACAACATATTTTTTCTATCTTAAAAGTCGAGTTCTTACAGAAAGATGGTTACCAGAAATTGAAATTTTACCAGAAATTATGAAATTTTATTTTTTTGGGGAAAAAATTCAATATCCCTTTTTCTCCAACTCCAAAATATTTTGGATTAGAAACTTGAGTGACTTAATGACTTGTCCCACCTGATTATTTCATTAGTATCTGGTGGGTTGAAGTTTATGGTCTATGGGTTTCTTTCTCCCAGAAAATGGTTGTCCACAACAGAAGTGCCCCAAATGTGAAGTTTCCAGAACGCGTGGATGGACTTTAGAAACCCTGAAGTGGCAGATTAGCCAGAAGGTTGAGACCTGCTCCCTTACACTGCCAGCTTCCTATAGCCAGTGCCAGAGCTGGCGAGGTGCGCAGGATGAAGCTGAAGGTTATAAAATGCTATGGCAAGGGCTCCTCTAGGGTTAGGCCAGCCATGGGCCTTCAGATGAGGTTGACTATTGCCCGCAGGGTTTCTCTCTGGAAATATCTACCCTGGGAGCTCAGCTACCATCCAGACTCGCAAAGCATCCGTGTGGCATTTGGCGCTCATTCAGGAGCGCTGACCATGCAAGGCATCACAAAGGAGTTAAATCCCAGCAATGCTTGAAAATCAGCTGTAGCAGTTTCAGGAAATACAGTAACAGCCTCAAAATGCTAAACCCTGCTGGGATTCATATGAGCCTCTACGGCTCACAAGGGGCTTCTCCAGGTTTTCGATAGCTCACAGGACTTCTACATAGGTTAAACAATCTGCACTGAATCCTTCTTCCCTTCCTGTCCTGGTCCCGCGGGGCTACCTGAAAATTCCCCGTGGCACGTGACTATCTGCAGGTTAATACCGAAGCTCAAGGTCACTTACAAAATCTGCATGGACGATTGAGGAATATATAAAATCTTCTTGGCCTTGAGGAGTTTGTAAGCCCTGCTTCTAGCTGCTTATATCAACAGCGGTCAAGAATGGTAAACAAAAAATATATAGTCTATTTTAAGGGGAAATAACTTTCATGTAACCATTTTTGAAGTAATTTAATTAATTCTCACGTTAAAGCAGGAACTTGAAGTGAAAGCTGTAAATACCTTTTAGGAGAACGGATGTGGGGAGAGCGATATGGTTTCAAGAGACAGGGAGTACAACCTTAGTCCCTCTGCGTGCATTCGTGCACATACCTTTGTGTCTTTTTTTCTGTTGGCTGCCCATCTCGTTCAGTAAGTGGATAGTTATTGAGCATTACTTTTTATTCCCCTTATTTAGCATGTCTCCTAAGGCTGTATAGAAAGCGTAGCAGCTAAATGCTGTATTTTATACTGGATAGGCATTAATGCCATCTCCGTCTTACCCACGACCCTTTGGTGGAATAATGCAAGCAGTGTCATTCAGGATTTACAAAGAACTCTCTAATCAGGTTGGGCACCTTACCATTATCATTCCTGTTACTAAGCAAATATTTTTCCTCCCTGTCACAGTGTTAATTTATTGCAAAAACCATTAGGCTTCTATTGCTGTAAGGAGTAATTGTGAATAGTTTGTCGTACTGATGTATAGCAAAGTCTCAACTAAACCCTTAGCAGCTGCCTGGAAATGGGATGCTATATCGCTGACAAGTCATCTTAGGGTATAGTAAGTGGCAATGAGAGTAGACATTGTGATTTAAACGTAACATCAATTACTAAAACAAACAAAAACTTGAAGGAGGCCTGTGTGCTTGAAAGCTTTTTTTCCAGCTGTATCAATCAATGCATTAAAGGATTTAATCTCTCTGTGATTTTGCTGTACTTGAAAGCAAAGTGACATACAAATAATGGAAGCCATGGAAAATATACCCCATAATCTAGAAACAATTAGGTGGTGCCCTTGAATAAGATAATAGGAGCTGGTATCAAAAATGAATAAGGGACTACTAGCTGGTCCTGACTGATCCTAACAAAAAAAGTTTCATCAAGTGCCAGGGAATAAACAAAAAATGACCAAGGGATGTTTATGGGTGGCCCAAGTCTACCTGGCAAGTCAAGCCTGTGAATCGGGCTAGTCTGTGCTACTGCATTATGCCTGGACTCAACCACAGACCGCTGGGAAGCCGCTTGGATGGATGCCCTGGTAAGCCTAAGCAGACCATATGAACAAATTGTTGTACTCAGGAAGTGTCAGCTCATAATAAATCAATAGTAAGCACTAATCAGAATTAAAATGTTATAAGGGAATTTAAAGCAGAATTACTGTGTCATCTTTCAGGTCTATAGAATAACCCATGTCTCACCGTACTCCCGTGCCATCGTGCTACAGTATCCAGGGACTTCAGCTTGATCATGCAATTAAAAATCACTTGTGTGCGCTGAAATCACCTAGATCTAGGCTCTTCTGCAATATTTTTAATGAAGCTCATGCCAGTTACAACAGAAATGACAATGGGCAGGAGCAAGCTGCAGAGTGCACCACAGGGGCCAGGCAGCAGCTCCAGGATGCAGCCCTTGTGGGTAGCTCGGACGGAAATCTGCCCCTCCTCACTGTCGGGGCCATGGCTTAGATTGGCTCGATAAATCTCACTGTGGTTGTAGGTGGGGTAATTATATCTTTGTCTTCACACGGTTCACCTCTTCAGCCCCTTTCAGTATTTTTTTCACGGCCACAAGAAGCAGAAGCTTTTTTCCATTTGTGCCGAAGCTCTAGGCCATGGTTTGTGGCAAGCAGTGGAAAATCTCTGTGGTTTTGAAGCACGTGAAGTCTTGTGCATAAAATGCAATCCAACAGCGAGACCTCCCTCATTATAGCCATTTCCACATAAATCACAGGATCTGAATTTCCCATCTTTGTGTACAGTAGTAGCAGTTCTAAGCATATCCCAGATGGTATTCATTCACAGGCAAAAACCACGAGGTTTTTTTTACATTATCTGCCAGTACATCTGCAGACCTGTAGAGACCTTCATCCCTACGAGCCAGGAGAGCACGACACCAACAGCCGTACTTCCTTCCTTACAACCTTGGGCTGGACAATATCAGTAAATCTGAGAGAAAATAATTTTACTTTCTTTGCTGAGAGGTCAACAGAAATGATCTGTTTCTTAAGGAAACAAGGCGAGGCGGAGAAGCAAAAGGCAGAAGGTTCAAACACAGGCACTTCGGTTTGGAGCTGGATGCCTCTACTGAACCTCCTACGTCTGAATGCTGAGGTGATGCTAAAAGTCTATGGTGGAGGTTGGAATAGGAACTGACTTTTATGATGTTTGATGCCAATCCATGTATTTGCTTGACATTCCTACATATTACTTTTTAACTGTATTAGGTTAAAAATGGAAAGGGTGGTTGAAGTAATGGGGTCTGTGCAATCATGTTCTAGAGACTAATTTAATTTTATGTTGCAGTACAGAAGAGCCATAGAAGCAGAAAGCACTGCTTCAAGTGATTAGTGCTGTTATTACAGTTGTCTAATTATGGGTGGGTATGTGTCTCTTTTGGGTGATGAGTGGAGAGATACAAAGATAATGACAAGTGTGTGTACTCCAACCTTAACTTTCCATGCTTTTTTATACTTTGAATTTCTTGAAGGCCTTTTTCTGCATATTTCACAGTCTTGGAAAGCGAGCAAAAAAACGACAGGCACTTTGATGAAGTGGCTGCAGAGCAAAATACGGGGCACCCTGAAAATCTTGTGGTCGGGTTTTCCTCTCTGCTGTGTATGGAGCTCACCTGCCAACTGCGGTAAGGAAAGTGTCATCGAGCAGGCCTAGGCTCTTCACCTGCTTCTGCTCTGTGCAGGTTTGGCTGCTTCCAGAGCCAGCACAAGTGATATTGCTATCTCTCCTGAACAAATCCGTTCTCTCCCTTCCCTAAAGAAAACCTGATAATGCAACAGTGGTACAGAGCCAAATGGTTCTAGGCTCTGCCCCAGACCGTCACAGCATGCAGCACATACAGATCATGATTCTCTTACAGGGTTTTGTGCTGTATCTTGCAGTGGCCCTGGAATGTCCTGCTGACCTCAGCAGGGACAAGATGTGGTAGCACACTTGTTGTCTGAGGCAATGGAGTCAGCGATGGGATTTGGAAATAGCGCTTAGCCCATTCGCTGCCCATTTGAAGACTAAAGCCATCACTTGGGCTCTTTCAGAAGGAAGGCAGTAACAGGATTAATTCTTATTAATTATTCCTTAACTATTACGTTTAAGATTACTATTGCTTACCACTGTCACTAAATCAAATCTGAATGCGCTACACAAATCCGATGCAGAGATTTTTAAAATGAAGGACAGGACTCAGTCATCAGTTATGCTGTATAATCTCCCTGCTGCTGATGAGATCATACAGGTATGCACAAAGGCTCACTGATTAGAAAGGGAAGAAAGAAGGTCTTGCCCTTCCATGTAACAATGAGACATTTAACCGTACAAATATTGATTGTATTCTATTCTAGGGATTTAGGAAAAAAAAAATCCCCCCCAAAAAACCCCAACCCAACTAAAACCATGACAACCCCAAAAAAAAGTCCCACAAAAAACCCAACAAAAGATGCCTAGGCTGATTCTTCAAAGCTGAAAATGGGAAATGATTGCTGAGCTTTTCTGTTGTTCTTTCGCTTCATCAGTCAGACTAATCCTGCAGTCAGTGATGAAGTGGGGTACAAAAGCAGAGTAAATCTTTATAGTCACCCTCTCTAACATCTTTAGCTTTACATAGCAAAGTCACCTGCTCTGTGCCATCTGGAATCTGTGCAAAAACAGCCTATAAAAGAACTTTGCAATTTAGGGTTGGATGCACTTTAGAGTACAAGAAAGAAAAGTCGTACAGGAAAATAGTTGCACAGTTGTACAAAGAATCTGTTTTTAAAGGTCTGCCTTTAATTTTTAAACACATCTTTGAACATCTTCTGGACTTCACAGGTATTTTTTTGGCCTCAGAAGTGCTTTTCGTTGGCATGAAAGAGTGTTCTATGTTAGCATTAAATTGAATACATAAAGAAATAAGAACAAATTAAGATAATAACAAAAATGCCAGGATTTTTGTAGGAAGTCAGTAGGGTCAAAGGGAAGCTTTTGTACCCAGCTGTTACTATTTCAGAGATATGGGGAAGTCTGTGGGCAGGCTCTGCCACTGCTACTCAAGCCTAGGAGTACCCCATCTCGCAGGCAGTTTCATCAGTGTAGCTGGAGCTATGTTGTGTCATTGCTGAGGACTCTAACATTAGTCACTTCAGTCTCAACTCATTTTGAGAGAGGCAGGCATCTGGTACAGCCATTTGAGACGTCCTCCAGTGTTCTTCCTGGCCTCCAGCAGCTGTTACTCTAAATCCCATGTCCTATCTGCTGGCCCCAGGGATGTGCTGGATACCCTAGCCTACCTACCTGTGGAAGCAGACACGTGCAGTTGGGTACATGACCATGCCTGTGTGCCACAAGCTGTTTGTGTTCCAAGAGAGGAGCCACAGGAATGGCTCTTCTGGAGACTGTCATTTGCAGGATGAATGCTATTTGGGGAGTGTTCTAAAATAACAGGTCATCCTGCTCTCTGCGCTCCAGCTGATTGCCACACTAACAGGCAGAGGCTGCCTGGGTGGAAAGGCCGAGCCAGTCTGGTTGCCACGGAGGGGAGTTTCTGCTCCCTGCTCTGCTGTAGGTCATGCAGTCCCCCTGCATCCCCACACCTGGCACTCCCCTGACCCCTCCGTCAGCTGATTCAACTCTCTACAGCGAGTGGGTAAGTCACCTAAAAAAACAAGTAAATAGCTTCTGTAGTGAATTGTATTGGCTCCTGGAAAGGTCAGGTCTGGCTCATGGAGGGGTTGACTAGTGTGGCTGGTGGTGGAGCTGGAGCTGGGATGTGCCGTTGCACTCTCCCTCAAGGGGGCCAAACGAGTCCACGGGTTGCAGTGGCCAACTCTTGCAACAATGCACTTGGCCGAGGGGCTGCGGGATGGGCAGGGAAAGAAAGAGCACCTGCTAAGTACGGCAAGGGTGCTCACATGTGAAGTGTTAATCCTCTTTGGGTTTTATGTATACAAGCAGACAAGTTGTTTCTCAGTTTCAGCTATCTGGTTGTCTTTATCTTGTTTTACTGCTTCAGTCATCTATCTACTGATCTGTAAGTTGGGAAATGCGTATTGCTACAGCCAGGTGTTGTCTAAGGATAAGCCTGCAGCAGTGCAAGCTTACAGCAGAAACAACTTCTCACTAATAGGAGCAGAGTGCTTGAAACAGGTTAGCCCTAGGCCAGCTATTCTGACCAGAAAGAGGCAAGTTCGGGTTGGCTTGGCTTGGCTGACCTGCACTCCTTGTGGGAGAGGGCCTCATCTGAAGTGATCCTGATTTGGAAATTAGGGGTTTCAGAGTTCTGGTATTAGGGTTAAGTCATAAGTTGTCACATGGACATAAGGTAGGATGTGAACACATCTGTGTGAGTATTATTGGATATGGAAAAAGAGTGATAAAATCTGGAACTGTTATTTTTTCAGCATTTTTTAAAGGTGCAGATGTTGGGAAAGATCTTTCCAGAGGTAAGAAATGCTGTCCCGTAGCAGGATACCAAACTCTACCACTGTCTCTCTTTGATCCCATACTCCTTTTCCCAGTCATTTCCCTCTCCCTTTTCCAGGACAATCCGAAGAAGCTAGATGAGTTTTCTGGCATGCTCATATGATTATCAAATGAAGGTTTGAATACACAGAGGTCAGATATGACCACTGATCACCATGGGGACCTGACAAAAAGCAAATTCTTTGCATTTCCATCTAGGGCTTTTCACCATCTTCCTTAGGAAGGGCAGTGAATCAACACATTTCTTAGCTAACCATCTCACCTGTTCACACCAACACCCAGGAGACAGGAAATGTCATCATTTCCTTCATATGTGTATAACTTGTGTCACCAGAAACTCATGGCATGAGCTCCAAAGGCCAAATTGCCTATTCTTAATTACAGGAATCTACAGAACATTTGCTGGACTTCAGTCAGGCCCCAGAAGCAGACACACACAAACGTAATTTATGGTTATACCATAAAAATGTGAACTTTAAAGGTTTTTATTCATTGAGCATAAAGGAGTCAATGGCAGAGTTTCAAAGATGCTTCTGACAACTCACTTCTCTGCTTCAGTTTTTCTCTGATGAGCAGAACTAAGAACTTTCCCATCACATGTATAAAAGCTTGTCTGTGATTTGTGGTCATCAGTGAAGAAAGATCTAGATGCCATAGTGCTGTAGCTATGTGTTAATTACTGTCATGTTGTATAATATGAGGATTGCACTTGCCATGATGATCTACTGAGCCAAAAAGAGAAAACCTACGTGTGTGTTTAATTATGCCACAGAGGGAGATCCCTGACTGGGGAGAATGCAGAGCTAAAATGAGCAAAGGGAGGCATCATAGGAAGGACTCCCTGAGCTCTTCCTCACACAACGAGGGCACATCTACTGATTTGTACCTCCCTGTTGTGAGTACATCAGTTCCCCTGCACATGCTGGCTCAAAAAGAGGAATGCCCTTTCTCTGCTTTGCCCCCTTTGAAATGCTGCATGGGCTAATGGAGGGGAAAGGGGGCAGAGCAGTCCCAGATCAGAGAGGAAAGCTCTCCGTGCCCTCCCTCTCAGTCCCACAGCTCACAGGTGGACTGGGCATAACAGCTACAAAAGCTTATCATCTTACAAGTTAAAGCTGGTGGTTTTTAATTTTCTTGCAATGCAATGCAAGAAAATTAATCATTGAAGCACACTGGTCTCCAGGCAGCCCTCCAATTAGTGAAAGTTTTTTGTATATAGAGAACAAGAGCCAAATTCTGATCTCAGTCATACATCCTGACCTCATATCAGTTACCCCTGGCTCAAGTACCATACAAGTGGGAAGAAATGGTCACCCTCAGTTGCTGCCTCAGGGAAGCCTGCCTGATGCACATATTCAAAATAAAATCAAATATAAGGCTGCAGAAAAGCATCATTCTGGCTGGGTTAACTTATTTTCACCTGCCCAGACCAGGGGATCATGTGCTCCGATGCCCAAAGCAGATGCTGCATCTCTTTTGAGAGTGGCAGGGACCAGTGTGTTTTTCAGGGAGAACCTCAGCTCCTTTTAGGATGTAGCTGTCATCCACAGGAGCCAGCCCCACTAGCTGCTGGGGGATCTCTGCTCCCAGAAGCATCCTCCTGCTGCTGCTGCCACTGCCACTGCCCCAGCGTCCCACTTCTGCTGGGTGCTGTGCCCTGTGGCGGAGCTTGCGTTTTGGACACTGCTGGGTAAGGACCAGGCTCAAAATCAGGCTTGGGCAAAGATGCCAGCCAGTGCTAAAGTCCAGGTGAGTCATCCGCAGCCCCCTGCCACTCCCACCAGTGTCTGCCCCTTAGGGTCAGGTAGGCTGTGCTTCCCAGGCTGGTGCTACAGGGATGGGGCTGGTAGCAGCTCTGCCATGTGGGTTTTAAAGTCCCCGTTGGTTGCAATGGTGCCACTGCTGGATGTGGGACGGTCACTGGATAAACGCCCCCAGCAGCCCTAGGGGCAGGCACCTAAGCTCTGGCTCCCTGTTCCCAGGTGAGTTTTAGGCACAGTGTGCAGAAACACTCTCCTTTGGTTCCTCTCTGCTCCAGCAGGGGTTTAATTAATTCCTGCAGTCTGTACAAAAATTTCCAGCCTGCTAGCGTGCTTCCTTCTCTGGTGATGACTGCTTCTCTCTCCTGCGCTGAATAGAGGGAAGGCAAGTGCCAATCTTGGGACTGGGAAATGCTGATAAGTGGGTCCTACCGCTGAGCTAGCTCATAGTGTTGCTTCCTCCTTGATTTGGCAGGGAGAATCAAGACTATTGCACCAAGAGGTAATTTGGAGTTTGGCTGTGTAAGATGCAGACTGTGGGAGGTTTTTGTCAAGGCTTCACTGGATGTTTGAGCTATGCTGAGTTCATTACTCACTACCATCTTTTGTACTGTCCTGAGTATTGTTAGGTACTTGCAACCTATTTCCTTCGGCTCAGGGAAACACAGCTCATATGGAGTTAAACAAAGCAGATACAGCAAACACGATGCTCTGCATCTGTGACTTATTATTTATAAACCTTAGAGGAATGAACCCAGTGAAATATATTTTACTGAAGGATGTCCTACTCTGGAAAATAGTTAGGTAGGATGAGGGGTGCAAGATGGATGAAGGCACTTCATGAAACTCATTTGCTAATAAGAGACAGATTTGGGTAAGGGCCAGAATTACTGGGGCAGGTTTTTACTGAGGATCAACCGCTTTAGCTGTGTGGGCATCAGTGGCAGCACAGCAGTATACATCAGCTGGTCAAAGTCTGCTACGAACTCCATCACAGCTTTTTCCACTGCTGACAGCAACATAGGGGAGGACTCTATTTCACCTTTGCATCCAGTGCAAACATCCCAAATAATTTTTTTGTTACATGGTTTTGTGAAGACCTCCTAGAGACCAAAATGAATAGAAAAACGTGTTACTGGCTTATTCTCTCTGAGATGCCTCTATTGATGCATGTGGTCTGCATTTGGGGGATAGTTTCTGCTCTCACATACAAGAAAGGTTGTGGGATCACCTTGAATTTACCTTAGAATAGTTAAGCACTTTCAAGGGGAGACTCCTTGGTAGGGAAATTGTGCTCCATGAAAGTTAATATTCATGCACACACAAAATTACTGTGGTCTACACATAGTGATGGGAGAGATTTCAATCCAATTGCAGAGCCATACTGGAAAATCCTCCCATATTAACAGCATTCTGGCATCTTAAACAAAAGCTTCCAGACTGACTTGCCATGGACAGTCTAAAGCATCCTCTGAGGAGCCCTGAAGCCAGTGCTATATGTGTTGGAGCTGTGGCTGGTGCCTAGATAAACAGACCTTGTAGTGTATCAGGCCCACAGCTTATGTAGGTCACAGTCACGGTTTCACTCAGATAAATAGGAAACACAGACATATTTTTTCCATATTTGTTCTTTAGTCTTCTGATTATATCAGTCTTTTAGGATTTTTTTTGTGATGGTTTTCTTCTACAGACTTTCCAGTTTCATTTCATTTCCTGATTTAGTGACCTGAAACCTGTCACTTCTCAATTCACCCAAAACTAGTAAGCCTTGATTTTGGAATAGTTGAGGGAATAAAGATGACAAACAGCACTACATACTGTACAGAATAAATTATTACTCCAAAAATTTAATAAAATTATAAAACACTAAATACCAAACAGGGCAGAAAAAATCACATCTTTCTACCCATCTGCACACACATGCCCCAGAACCTTTCAACTGCACTTGGCATTTTGTACTTCTACACCACAAATTTTTCTAAACACATTGGCCTAAATACATCCTTGCTGTAACTCCAGTGACATTTAATGACTGGCTTTCACAAAGGCTACATTTAACCTCAAAGGCCTGATGCACTTGCTGGGATCAGCACTGCTCGAAGGAAATCCTCATCATTTTCAGTCTCAGGCAAAGTGGTCAGACTGGCTGTGAGACTGTACTTTTGATTTGTATTGCCTGGCTGGAGCCTTGGAAAATTCCTGTGAAATGCTGCACCTGAGTGCATTTGAAATAAAGCCCTGAATTTCCAGAAAGGCTGTGAGACTTTGTCTTTTGGCCCTTACTCTTGTGTTGTGATGGCCAGGAAGACGATCTGGAGTCCAATCAAGCCCCTTTTGAAATCAGTGGCAAAACTCTTCTCTACAGGGGAGCCGACGCTCTGAACTAGAAGACAAAGAGCAGGGACAAAACTGCTGAGGATCCATGAAGAAAGGAGAGAAAGGCAACCAAAGAAAAAGGGGAATTTTTCTTGGGAGAGTGTTAAATAACTATATTCAATTCATCTTTGACACCACTGATTGTGTGTATAGAAATACTTAATGAAAAAATAAATTTCTTTTTTATACCTGTGTTTTAAACAACCACGCACCTTACTTTACCATACACCATATTAAAGGTAAACAACATTTACCTTTAATGTAAAATATATCCTAGGTATTTTGTAAAATGCAACGTGTCATGCAATAAAGTAGTCTTTTGTATATTGTGACCTGTTTCTAGCACTGAAATGAAGTAGGACTAGAGGTTGATTCAGCACTGTATATACCTACACATATCATTACTGACATGGACACACCTTTTATTTTTGACACCTGAAACTAAGGATGGTTTTCCTACTGCCTTTTGAAGGGCATTCATCTGCAGTTTCAGCCTGGAAGGTCACCACCCTCTTCTTCTAACAGGGCAAACCCTCTCTAAAAAAAGCTGTGTGGTAGCTCAAGGTGCAGGGAAGACTGGGTCAGAGTACAGCATGATGACAGAAATGCAGGTTCTGGACTTGTATAGCATCTCTGTAGCCCCTGTCCTCCTGCTGGCCATAATAATCACCGCCTTGCTCCAGCATCTGTTTTTTCGCTCTCTTCACATTTTCAGAGCTTGGCTGACAACTGGTGGCCTCATTCAGGTGTTAAGGAACTGAAGCCATCACCTGTTGGTTGATATCTCACTTATTCAAATAATTCATAAATAGAAGTGGCATAAGGACCTTAACTGCAGAAGATACTTCAAGGGCAAACCCTGCTCTAGATTATAAGCATCCTTCACCCCCCGGGGTAGAAATATTTATTGGATCTTCTGATAAGATTTGTCTAATTTGACCAAAGCAAGGGCTGACACTTTTAAAACACATCTGTTTTTCACCAAAATCAAATATTCAAACATGCAGTATGTCATTTTTATAACAATTTTTCTTTAACATCTAAACAACATCTAAAACTATTTCAGATCAGAAATAATCTTCATTTAAATAGAAAGAAATAAAAAATAAAGAGGAGTGCAAATTTATGAGGAGTAACATTAGAGCCAGGCACAGATGTGTAGGATTTATCTAGAGTACAGCATGAGCACAGTTGTACCATAAACTTTAATTATTAAACAAAAAAAAGAAAAAGAGCAAGGCTGGATGAAATTTTGTTAGCAAATGCAGCCAAGTGTAATAGAGAATTCAGTCTCAGGTGATCACACAGGACTTCAGCTGAATTAGACTAGATCCTGTGCTCCTCTCTGCCCCACAATAACATATTTTAGGATAATCCCAAATTTCATCTCAACACCATTGAAACCTAAAAGTTAACATTTTCATTCTGAAGAGGTTTTTCATTTTGCTTTTCCCCTCAAGAGTAAAATTAAAGGCTTCAGTTACCAGAAAGCCAGAGAAATCATCTTTTGTGGTTCCATTATTTATTAAAAAAAAAAAAAAAAAAAAGACCACTATACATCAGGTTCAAGCTCATTGCTTCTGTTCCCAACCTCTCTCTGGCCCTGCACGCCTGCCCTGGCTTCCCAGTGGCAGCACTGGCACTCCTTTTCCTGCCTTCCCTATCACCTGTGCACATCTCAGGCCCCCGCTGCTACCCTGGCTCTTTCCACCTGCATTGTAAATATTATAATGGGAAGCACTGACCAGCTTTAACTGTAGCTTTCCTTTCTGGCTCTTCTGCTGTTTCTTGTGAAAAGGAGTCCATTTAATCTTTCTTTCCACGTCAGAGTGCTGGGAATCAGTACTGCCAGAGCCAGCATGGAAATGTTTCAGCTCCCCTGTGCATGAATGTACCTAATTAAACCCACGTGCAGGTACAGCTATAATTTGTGAGGTGTGCACTGAAGCATGCAGGCAATGATCCTGGCATCGTATTTGACAAGCAGAACAATAAGGTGCTCTCTTGTGCAGCTCGGCGGCCGACAACTTTCTCAGCTCTGCCGGAAAAACAGCAACCCAGATTTTACAAAGCAGGGTTTTGCTGCCGAAGGTGCCAGGCTTTTAAGAGCTACATGAAAGCACCTGAGAACTGACAGAGCTGAGGTGCTGTTTTATTCCTACTGCATTATTATGGGGTACTCAGTCTGTAAGGGTTATGCTTATAAGGAGACATAGAGTTAAAAGGGCGTGGGGGAAACCATGTTTTTCTCCACTGAATGTAGGAGCTGAAGCAAGCAATAGCTTTAATGGGCACCTAAGTTCCTCTTAAGTGCTAAGGGAAGCAAATACATTTTCCATTTCATTTAATAATAATTGGACCCTGTTGGAATTGGTCAGTATTTCCTGATTTTCAACATTTAAGACAAAATGCTAACTGACATTTGAATTTTGGCACAGAAATGGTGTTTTTACTCATTCTGCAAAGGTCTGTGGATATTATTTTTTATAGCCAGATTTCTTGCAAATGTGCAAATGAAATGGACTTCTTCCTCTCACTCCTATTGCTCCGGCAGTTCCCTTTCAGCAAGGCAGTAAGATGTCCTTCAGAGCCTCGGACTTCAGGACTGAAGGCCAAGCATCTGTCTCCAGAGAAGAAATACCAAAATCAGTGTGCGTAATCTTACTGGCCTCCAGAATTGGAAAGGTACATCAGTTTCCAGCTACAATCCTTCCTTGAAAGGGCAAGTAAAGCCAGTCATAGTGACCTTCGGGATCTGGACATTCATCTCATCAGAACTGGGCTGCCAGAGTTGGCTGTGTGTGCCACCAGGCAGTTGTCAAGCAGCGATGTGTCTGGTCACTAGTGACCGGGACTATATTTAAACCAATGAACTATAATGGAAAGATTTTCTCTTCTGCTGTCCCCTAAAACTACCTAAGAAACCTGAAGTTTCTTGAGAAATTTCACTGACGTTATCGAGCTTCATCAATGATGAAGTTGAGGCAAACACGTTCGGTCATTAGGTTTTCATTCCTTAATGGAAGTGGGTCACTGTCGTAAGCCCTCCCTCCCTCCTGTACTTTGCACTGTGCGCTAACTGTTGTGCAAGGGGACTTCGTAAGGGAAAGTTCTGTGTGTTGCTGAAATGCTTATTTTGTTTATACATTCATTAAGGTATTCTGGGAACATTTCCAATCCATTTTCTGTATCTGTTGTGTTTGCATTCCGAAGTAATATAGTTAGCTACAGCAGTGTCACTAAGAAGAAAAAGATCAACCATTTGATCTTGGTTTCTTTTATCAGGCTGAGAAATACATATTCTTTCTAACCTACCTCTAAGCACAAAATAGTAGCAATTAAAGGCCTTGGTAGAAATCACAGTTTGAAATACCCTCTTTCCCACCTTCTGCTCAGCGGGGAGAGGGGAGGCCTACACACCACAGTTGCTATTTCAGAACAAATCACACTATCGCACAGTGGTTTTAGCAACAGCAACAAAAGAAAAAGCATAGTATTCTGATTATACAAATACAGTATCTATATAACTCTGGTGACAAAATGATCAAGCCTAGTGTGTAGCCCTTATGCTAACTACAGCTGATCCCTGATAAATAATCTAAGTTGAATTCTGCTGCCTCATAGGTATAAGATATTATTCTTCTGAGGCAGAATTTTTTATTTTTTAACATACCTAAGTCCCAACATTTAAGTGACTGCTGCGTCTACCTGACTATGCAAGCAAGAAATTGGGTCTGCACTCTTACGCAAAACCAGGATTTTGCTTCTTCCTGAATTCAGTCCATCCCAGGTCTAGTAAACAGCTGAGTGGAAATGATTGGCAAAGGAGTGTATTTGCCAAGAAATGTGGAGGACAGCAGCACCGTTAAGATTGTAAAAGTCCATGTTCTGGTTTCCGCATCTCTGAATTTTGCACAATCCTCACTTATGCCTTTAATTATTGCACTTCAAAAGCAAGCTAGCAAGACACACGGTGCTTCTCCAGGAGCAATGGTAGCTGTAATCGCGCAGACACAATTTATGCATTTATGCACTCCCAAAAACCTTTCAGTGATTCTGGCAGGAGACAGGCGCTTGGATTCCATAACGAGGTGGAGGCTGACGAATATTTATTTTTTCCTTTGGTACCTATCTTGTCTGCTTTAATTGGCTGCCTAGGAATGCACTTGGAAACCTGGCAGCAGAGCACTGACACGCTATCTCCTTCACTGTGGTGCTCTGGGGTACAGGTGGATGCCATCAAAAATATTTGCTTTTTAAACATGAGTGGCAGTGGGGGAAAGTTGGAAGACGACCGACAAGGACCAACCAGGCCTATACACAAAATCCTAAGCAAGAACTTCAATTTCCCTTCCTCTCCTTTCCCTTCCTCTCTTTTCTCTGCTCTCGTCTGCTTGGGAACTACCTGATTTGAGGTAGGGGGTATTTTTTCTTGGGTGCTCTTATATTACCTAGCATAGTGGGACTGCCATACAGAATTAAGAGAAATAAAAACAACAAAAACAATGACACAAGGCTATCCTGGAAAAAACCCTGACATCCCATGAACTTGAGTTTCCCTGCAACAAATAGTTACTTCCTCCAGAGCTGAATCTGGCCTATTTTGGAAGATACTGAAACAGGAAAATAACCCAATTTCTTGGGCTATGAGCATTCCAGTGGGAAAGTTTGCAGTCATTACCTTTTAAATATTAGGCTATGAATTTTTCTCTTTGACATTTTCTAATGAAAGTTCATAATCAGTAATTTTAGCCATCTTCTGGTAAGATTAGAACTGCTGCGGGGGGGGGGGGTGGTGTAGAACAGAGGAACCTCTCTTTTCACTGCAAGTTGCCGAATTAACTGAACCTGAAATACTTTGCAAATGTGTGCCCATGCCAGTGAAATTTAGAAGGAAAGTAAGCAAGATCTCTTTGGCAGGTTTCTTGCCTGTCCCACTTCCCAGTCACTTGGCTGCTCTCATCCCTGGGGAAAAGATGCCAGGGAAGCTAGTCTGCCTGGCACACAGATCCCTGGCAGGCAAAAATTTTGGGGACTTCCAGGACTGAAGGCTCTAGCAGAGCCTGCTATGCAGAAGATGTTAGTCAAGGGTAAAGATGCCTTCGGTGCTGACACAGGGGACTCAAAATGTTTGGTTTTTCCACTCAAATTAGGGCAAAACCAAACTGTGAAATCTCCATATCCTCAAAGGCATAGAATTACATTTCTCTGCATAGATTTCTAGTTTTGGACAAGTCACTGATTACAGTAATAAGGGATTTCTGAATGATGGTCAGAAAGGCAATTAGAAATATTCTTCAATGGTAAAAGCTTGGTTTTCACTATGAAAGGCTCCCCTGCTTGTCAGCAAACACCTACATTCAACATATTGTATTCAAAAACAGAGAGTGCTTGTATAGGCCTGATTTTTCCCCCATTTAAAGGTTAATCAACCATAGCAAAACAGAAGTTCACCTTCATAACAATGGTACCAAGATGACAAAATAGTTTTCTTTTCCTTTGTTATTTGCTTTCAGTGGCAAAGCTGTTAGCACTGCCTGGACAATAAAATACCCGCATTTTTTAAACTAATACTAACAAAACTTAATAGTTACAGGAAAATTGCTGAATGAGTAGCAAGACCATGCAAATATTACTGTTAATGCAATATTCTAGCTGCTACAGAATTTCAGAGGAAAGAGGTACGATTGCTTTATACTGCCTCTGGTCAACTGCTAATTGCACGCTGTAGTTATACGCATGTTTCCCTAGCTAGTCTAGAGGGTAGGTACATAATGAGAGTGAACTGTAATGTTAACTCAGTGCAACAAGTATGCTACATCCTTTTATTTCAAGGACACTTGCATCCTGCAGATGTCCACTTGATGTCTGCGTAAACTGTTTGCTACTGGTCCAGCACCAGCGTGGATGCATCCATCTGCTTCAGCAGCTGCAAACAATCTAGGGGCAACACAGAGGCCTGTGTAGCTATGAATATTAGCGTGCTGTTGCTGAATCTGTGAATAATAGGTACTGTAACTGTTTGTGGCAGATCTGAAACTGATGAAACTGTGACTGATGATGCAATAGAAATTACTGCTATGGAGGGAGCAGCAATTCGACATTGCAGTCCCATGACAAGTTTGTGGCCTCATCAGTATGTAGGGCTCATGAAGTCTCCAAGAAGGCTTGCAATACACAGGCTGGCCTAGTTTCCCCCTCTACCAGAAAGGAGGAGATCATACACCAATGCTTGCCTCGGTAATGGTGGAGCATATCAATCCTGAAGCCTCCCTAAGTGATGAGGAAACTCCTCCCAGTCACTGCTTGCCCCAGCCAGGAGGTATCAGGGCGATACATTAGCGATGTTCAAAACGGCAAGGAAGAGCCTGGACTGTGCACTGTGCTGCTAGGGGTCACATTTGTACCAAACCAGCACAGGAAGGCTGTCTGCAGCCTCCTACAGGAGCAAACAATGTTTCTCTATGCAATTACCATCAACCACATATTCTCCTGCTTTTCCCTCCCTGAAGTCAATTTATGTATCATATAATTTAACTATTAAACATTGTGGATAGTTTGAAAATACCTACTTCATTTGTTTTTCAAAGCACCTGCTGCATTTTCTCACATATATTGGACAGGCATTAGGTGGCAGTATGGGCTGGAGACTTCTGCATGGGGCAATGGGCAAGATATTTGTATTTCTGATTCCAGTTGTAACATGGAAAGATTCTCTAAGCTTTCTTTTCTGTCAGAAAAATGGAGGTGTAAGTAATGATCCACTGACATCCCATGAGGATTAATTAGCTAATGTCTTGACAGAGCTCTGTGCATGAAAAATGCACTCCATGAGTAGAGAAATACTCAAGTAGAAAATTTTTCTTTGACACCAGTTTAATGTCATACATTTTGTCCTTGGTTCCTGCAGTGACACATTTGATCCATAATTCAGCCCATACATTCTCAACTATTCTATTTTTAGATTTCAGAGAGACTCAGATAGTAACTTATCGCTAAATCTAACTTCCCAACCCATAGTCTGACAGGACTGATCAGAGCTAAGTACACAGTAGTTAGTGAAGAGCTGACAAAGTGCTTTCATAAAGTCATTGCAAGTTAAAGATGGTAAAAGCCTAGTGGGTCATCTAATCTATCTCCCTGCCTCTGAATGATTTTTCTTTATTGCACAATTTTGACAGTGCTGTATCTAAGCTGGCAAAAATGTCATTAGAAGTTTTCTAGGGAAATCCCCTGTCTTACAACCAAGGAAGACCAGATTTCCAGATCAGTTTCAGCCTCATTTTCCCCCAGTTGCAGCCTGTAACTTCCAGCAACGTGCCTTAATCCAATCTGCATTACTTCTCAGTGTGTAAAGGGGAGTTTGGCTAAAGCCAGTCAAGTATCAAAATACCCCAGCTAAATTCTGATCCGGACATACTTCAACCCACATCTGGGTCTTGCTCGAACTTATTTCAATGATTTCAAAACTGCCTTGTATTACTGATATTTCAGCTTGCAGAGGGGTAGTTCTGTTCCCAGGAAAGCAAAACGTTAGCAGGGCAACTGCACATGATGCTTTGCCTGGGAACTGGCAGCAGTCCTTCCTACAGGTAGAGCCTAGACTCCGAGCTTGTGGTTTTACATACGAAATCCAGAACTAATGCCGTCTTTCATGCCACTATATCACATATGCATATAATATCTGCAGACTCATTTCACTGGCTCTGTGCTCCTATCTTTGCACATTTCTTATCTTTAAGCATAGCTGCTCTGTACAGTTTTTCCTTCCTTTGGATTATTTCCATCTTTTCCTCTGCCTCAATGAGTTAATTTACATATTTTCACTCTGAATCTCACACTGTTATTCTATGCCCATGTTGTTATCCTCGACAGCTTTTTTTGTCTCTTCTTTTCTATTTCCTCTAGGGCAGTTACTTATACTTTCACATCATCTGCAGTTTCCATTACTCTCCCTTTAATTAGGACACCTGCATAAAAAGCAAGCCTAATACAAATACCTACCTCATCCATTTTCCTTTTAGGATTCATTCTACCCTCATGTGTTTGTGTGAAACCCCACTCTTCTCAGACCTCCTTGGCAGGAGGTTACTTGGCTTCTCTGCTACTCTCATTGCTCCACACCTTACCTGTGTTATTTGCCCAACCAACCCTTTTCAGTTCCAATACTGGATTCTTCATTTTAGCCTCAAACACTGGAACCTTCTTATATCTCTCGTGACAGCCGGTGTCTGTTTTCTATGCACACGTGAGCAGTCTAGCACAATATTCGCAATGTTCAAAGCAGTGGAAAGAATTTATTTTAATTAAGACCCTGACCCCATGCTTGGATTTAGGAGTGTGTGAATGATCACGTGATTTTAACTCACGTGTTGCTTGAGATACTCTCAGCAGTTTTCTCAGATTCATAGCTCCCGAGGCCAACAGGGATGACTCTTGAGCAGCACTCCCCCATGTTAACTCTAGTTTAAGTGTAGCTGTAAGAAAAAAAAACCACAACAAAAATAGTTTTACAAATTACTACTATAAATTTTAATGAGACAAACTCTGTTAAATCCTGTGTCTTATTTCTAGACCCATTTTTCTGGCTTCAAGACTGCAGAGAGCTATCACCAAAGCTTTCCTCTCCTGTAAACCCTTATGGACTACAAATAAGTCACCCTTTGAGTTTCTTTTTATAAAATAGATGCTAGCTCCTAGATCCAGGGTTTCTGCCCATAATAAATATTTTTGAGCTTCTTAATTGTTCTCATAACTCTTCTCTGAACCCATTTCATTTTGCCCATATCCTTCTTGAATTGCAGATGACAGAACTGGGCACAGTATTCCATTTGTGCTCTCTCCAGTGCCAAACACAAATGTCATCACTCCATTGCTATTTGAGCTACCTCTGCTTATACATCCGAGGACTTGATTAGACACAGCCCTATCAAGGAGAAGCTTATTACCAAAGCAGCTCAAATTATGCTCCCAACCCTTTACAGAGATGCTGCTTTCTGGGGTGCAGGAAGCTTTCCTCCCGCCATTTTTATTCTAAATTGCATCCAGATCATGTATCTGTATATTAAACTTCATGTTAAGACCGACATTGTTTAGCTTATTCTCGGTTTATCCAGAGAACCACATTGTTCTGTACGGCTTTTAAGCCCAACATTGCTGTCACTGTAAACCTTATTGGTTACTGGCAGTTAGTCCATGTCCAAGAAGTGGTTACCAGCTGACCACTTTAGAAGCACATATGCTTGCTTATGGGTACCCGCTTATAGCCATGACTGAAGACCTGTCATCCATCTTACTTTTAAGATGTGTTATGGTAATTTTGTGACATTCTTATTTATTATGCAAAATATTATGCAAGATCTAGTCAAAATCTTACCAGATGTCTAAGTACATTACATCCCCAATGCTATCCAAATTTATCCTATCTTTATCTAGCAATCTCTTTCAAATATGAAAGAATCAATTTAAGCTCTTTAACAAATAGTAATAAGTAATAATTATAAGCCCATTAATTCTCCCCTCTATTTTCTTATTGTATCCCATTTAAAATATTTTACCCAGAATGAATGTCAGAATGAGAAACAGCAGTTGAAAGCATCTGGGTCATGCCATCTTTTGACTGTAAACATTGGCATAGTGCTGGAGATTCCTCTTTGTCTAAAGAGCTATTTAAAATTCATCCTAAAAAATACTGAAGTCCTCAACCAGCTCATTTAAAACTCCTGGGTGTCGAGAAAGCAAAATACTTTCCTTCTTTCATTTTCATAGAGATTTTTAGCAAAGTTTTTGTCTCAGACTTGTCTGGGAACACAGTGAGACTGCCTAACAAAACTGTCAGTAATGGCTCTGTGTTTCAGGTAGGTATTCTCAAGACTTCTCTGGGCTGCCACCTGCCCTGGAAGCAGTAGTATCCCCATTGCATCTGTATTTCTCTTTCTGGGCTAATCCTCTCTGAACAATCAAACCAGTATTTTTGCTTGTGTATCATACTTGCAAATCCAGCTCTTGCACGCATCCTCTGAACAAACACGCCAGGCATCTCCCAGTAGCCCCTTTAGTCTGGGCCTTGCTCAAAGCTGAGTGGGAAGTCTGAGCCCCCCATATGCCCCCTTTCCAGGGAAGTGACCTGTGGTATGAAAGGCAAAAGCACCCATTTCTTGGGGCTTTTCGGTTTGATTTGGTGAGATGGAAGCTAGTTGCGGTCCTTATCTGTGGGGAATGCTCCTGCTTGGAGTGTCCCAAATGGATTCCCACCAGCCCAGATTTAAAATGAGGTGAAGGCTTCAAGCCACACTCCCTAAAGCATCCATTCCCACAGCTGGGGCCAAGGCCTAGCAAGGACCCCCTTCCTGCTGCTTACGGCCCAGCTCTCTGTGCAGCCAAGGACGCATGCAGCCCCACTGTCAGCATGCTCCAGGCACAGCCTGTAAAACCTCTCCTGGGAATTCAGCCTCGGGGAGGGCATGTTTCCCTTCCTGAACTGCCCCATTTAGTGCATGTTTCCTGGTGGGAAGCACAAGGAAAGGATGAAGGAGAGATATAGACTTTTAAGTTTATGGCTCCAGATAAAAATAAAAGGTTCAAAACCTGTGTCATACATGACCTGGGGTCTGGATTTATTCAGAGACTTCTGTGTTAAGAAAATGTTTAGCAGGCAAGGGGAGAAGCAGGTGAGGAGCTTAAAGCGGCTTTGGTACTACAGAAAGGGTGGGTGAGAATAAGTTATATAAAAAGAATCCACCTAAAAAATAAGTAGAAAAATAATTCTAATCCTATTTAGATGTGGTAATAGTGCTATTCTTTACCCTCTTGAGAAGATAACGCAGTAGAAAGAAAGGTATGTAGCATGCAAAAAAAGCACACTAAAAGAAGAAATTGATCATGTAATTAGAGAGATTTTTTTCATGGAGGCTAAGAGTGTTTTAAAACAGCCTTAGATAATGGAGATTTATAAGAGATTGCTTTCAGAAGACAAATAGTACCCTAAAAATGAGGAAAAAAAATACCAAGACATGTTACATTTCAACTATTTGACATTGCACAAACAGCCTTTGTCAACTGTAAAACCAGCGGTTTCAGCTGAGACTTGTTAGCTGCAGCTACTGCAACTGAGAACAGGCTTATGTACGCCTGTGTGAAAGCAAGCCACACAAACTCCTCCTTTGCTCCTCAGTTCTTTCTGCACTAGTTCCCAATGACTGTTTAGCAGTCCTGGTCGCCCAGCAATCCCCCATGGTTTCCACACTGAGTTACATGCTGTCATGTGGGGCCCGCGTCTCTGCCCATGATGTGCTAACTGAAACTTGGCTTGGGGACAGAACAGAAATGAGGAGAACAGTGCTGGGTCAGAAACCAAAGGTGAAACTTCCTGGCTGGCCAAAGATCTGAATGAGGTATGTCCTGATTTTGTGCCAAAACTGGGCTCTAAATTGAGCTGGGAAAAAACCCATAAATACCTACTATGGTTTTGATCTGTCACCTAGCAAAAAGCATGATTGTTTCATACAAGTAAAGACTCTGTTCTTGGCTTTATTCACCCAACGCTTGATTGCACTCTACAAGGCAACAATTAGTGATGGCACAGAATTAAGCAGATTCGACCTGTGAATCCAGCCATTGCAATAGTTTCTGCTCAGGACTCACACTTTTATTCATTTAATAGTCATGATCTGGGTTTGACATCTCAACCTGTGTGGTAAGGAATACTGTAAAACAACTTTTCTCATAAGATACACCATGAGCCTCTCCATTGCCGTGATGGTGGTATTCTGCAAGCGGGATGCACAGATTTCGTACTGTCTTCCTGTTTCCTTGGGAGACCACTGGCAGCTCCTTCATAGCCCTCTGCCCCCAATTTCTTTGGGGGGTACATTCATTGAGACCACCACACATAACTGCCTTGCTAGACCCTGACCTGTAGCTTTCTGCAAGCATGTAAACTCCACTGCTCTCTGGGACTACAAACCTTGAAGTCCTCTGACAAAGGTATAATGCTTTAACCTCTTCCTGCACCTGCAAAATTGAAACTCCTCCCTCCCATGGAAAGGCAAATCTCCCTCAGCCAGGATGCTGTGAGAAACAGCTGTGCTTCAGCTTGGTCCCTACAGCTCGATACCTTTATTTTTCTGAATCTTGAATAGTTTCCACAGCTGTCACAAATGCCAACTAATTATGAACAAAGCATTTAATGCTTTTGTTATTCATTTTCTAAAATGTATGAAGGAACTGAGTAAAGCAGCATTTAATTTAGAAAACAGCATTATTGCAGTCGCTAGAGATTGAAAACGGAGGACTGTTAAGGCACAGAGGTGTGTAACAATACAGAAATCCACATGCACTGATGTGAATCTGTGTATATGTATATGTTCAGAAGTAGTGCTACTCATTCGCGCTTTGTGTAAAGCGGCATACTTCTGACAGTGGCAAGAACTGGGTGGTGATTTACTTCATTGAAAGATGTGACCTGCAGTTATAGGACATACAAGAGCATTTCACAAGTCTCTGTTGATGGTGAAAGGCAAAATCTATCAGTATTTTGGTCTGACTTGAACGTGAAAGAGGAGCTGCAGATTATTCCTGCCATCTAATCTGAAGCCAACAATTGGATTGAATTTGCTAGTATGTTTTCAAGTCCACCCTTTGCTGTGAATCTCTGAAGGCTTTAAATGCTAACCCATCGGCATTGAGGAAAAAGGCAGACAAGCATCCTCCTCTTTTCGCCCCATCTGCTGAATGAGCACAACTAGAAATTCCATGTCTCTCTCCCAGCAGCACACCTTGAGACACAAACACAGAGTCACAAGCATCCTTTGCCTCACCTGGAGTGGGGAAGAAAGAAATACCCCTTGAGCCAAATGAATGATGAAATAGCACACCTATTCATCCAGGGTACCTGGTGCTGCTGTGGGAGGCAGTACTGCACGCTCACACGCACACATGCACACACAGAATGATGGCCTTGAGCTGCAGCAGACACAAAAGTGAGATGGCAGCAGAGAAGGATTTGGGATTCTCTAGACACGAGGGGGCTAGTGGGAGGAGGAGTGGGAACCTTGTGCCAGTCTGGCACAGGATGGGCAACTTCTAACTAGGGCTGGAACCGCATGGAAATTCTTTTCAGGATCCAGTTCCTTGAAACTAGGCACAACTCCTTCCAGTGCAGGCCTGTATATGCTCCTATTTTCCACATAGTGCAGAGGTAAAGGCTGAAGTTTGGCATCGTTAACATTACCAATGCTGAAAGTTGCACAGCTCAATGATCAGCTTCCTGACAGTGACGTCAGATGATCTGGGTTTTATTTCTGCCCCGGCCTCTCGGTCAGGCACCACTGCCACAATGACAAAATAGTGCAGGTGTACCTAAGTTAGGGACTCTTCAGGTTAGCTACTGCTGCACTGTAGCATAAAACTCGGTGTTGAAGTAACCACTCTGCTACTCGTTCAGCTTCTCCAACCTGTTTTGCAGCACATTCTGCACTCTGTGATGTTGTGGGTACAACACACAGATGTTAGCCACTCTGTTGCCAGCTAAGCCCTCCTGAGCCAGCTGGAGACACCACTACCCTGCAGTGCCTGTTGGGAGTGAATGGAGAACCTCTGTGATTAACAATTCATGTCTCTATTCTGCCGCTGTACAAGAAGGATACTGAGGATTGTTGCTCACCTTTGTAGTGCTTTGAGGATAACAACTCAAGCAATTTTCTACTCATCAATTACATTATGCCTTAGGAAATCAGCTGGTGCACAGAGAATCTGATTATGCATGACTGGAAACAGTGTCTACCCACAAATTGGAAATAAAAATCTTGACCTTATCTTCTTGTTTCTGCAAAGGCCATCTGGTGGTCAGTTGGGCATTGGTTATACAAGTGTTGATGTGCACACACCACAGGGAGGCTTTAGGGAAGGGCACAGCACGGCAGCAGAGTTCCTCCAGCCCCTGCTTCACAGCTTCCAAAGGAGTGGAGCAGAAATCTGCCCTCCAGACAGCAGTCAAGTGGAAGCTGGCAGTTTTTCTGAACTAGCAATACCTGCTCAGTGCCCTTGCACACATACACGTGCACGTCTGCCAGTTGTTTTCCAAAATTATCTGTTCTATTACTTTTAAAATCTGTACTTCAACTGAGGCCAAAATACTGCCTGTAGTCATTAGAAGGACTGTGAGCAGAAAGGGAAGGGACTGGGATTTGCTCCTAGGCTGGCCCTGGCACACATGATGAGGGGACTGGGGGACCGTCCAAATTAAAAGGAGAAAACCTCTTTTTTTTTTTTTTAAGACTTTGACTGAAATAACCTGTGTGCTTGAATTCCAAGCAATCCCAGTTTCTATGCAATTTTTTTCCTATTGTAACCAGCGTAACAATTTGCAAACAGCACTATACTATCAGAGAAATTTTGAGACTTTTGAGTAAAGTATAAAAAATTAGGCTGCTGTTCAGTTTTCAGTCTGAAAAAAATAGCAAGCCACCCTACACTAGGGGAATTTGGATTGCATGAGGCACGTGCTGGCTACTTTTGAACCACTGCACATTTCAGTGTAGGAGCCCTGTCAGCACTTTACAGTTGTCAGTGGGATGCCTAGCCAAGAATTAATTCCTGAATTAGATGTCTCTCTGTCATATGACTATATGGCAATCAACTTCTCTGCTCACGGCCAGTGACAGCATCAGTATCAGTCTCTGCCGATAAAACCTCTTCTTGCCTTCCTGCACGCTGGGCTGTAGTTCCTGGCTGGAATTCTGCACATTAAAAATCATTTTGGTGGAAACCGGGTGGCTCAGGGAAATGTCGATGAGTGGCTGCCTTTGCTTTTTGATCGCTAGTAAGATTCCAGCTGGTCCCTTCATCTCCTGGTTACTGAAAACAGCTACCATCTGCTTGTGTAATATTTCTCTCTGAAGACTTGGTATCACCAAGCAGTCATATAAGCCTGTGTCCATTCAGGCTACATATTTCATTTTCAGCAAGCAGTTTAAGTAGTCTAAGGGGCATGAAGACCCCCGTGTTACATATAAGTAGTGATTTTGCCTTGGCAATAGCTGTAAGGGAAAAACATGGTGCCAGTTATACAATATAATGCTGACAGCACACTGTCTCCTGTGTAAGCAGGTAGAGAGAGAGGGCTGTTGTCTGGGCAGAAGCCTGCATGTACCACCAAACTGAATTTTCTTTGGAGCTGCCTAGGCACAGGGAGAATAACACTTTGGATCTGCCAAGGATTTGTCCTGTCTTTCCAGTGGAGCAAGGAAGATAAGCCATGGAACCCCATCTGAGCCATGGAGCCCCATCTGAGCCATGGAGCCCCATCTGAGCCTTTCCAAGAGCAGCATGCCAAGAGAGACCCCAGCTCCTTCTTACCTGCTCTTGAGATAGCATCTTGCAAGCACACTTCATTAGCTATTTAGAAATTTATATGCCCAGTATTTTACACCTCCATTTACAGCAACTTCTTAAACAAAAAGCTGATTTTTGCTGTTGTTGGCCCAGCTCCATTCCCATTTCTAGGAAAAAAAATGTAAAGTGAATATCACAGGGTAGATATTCTGCTCCAGCTTGTTCCTGAAAATAAGGTTTTTTTCACAGTTAAAGCAGACAGCTGAATTTAACAGTCAGAACTGGGGCTGGAACTGAACTAGCTGCTCTTGCAGGGCAGTGCCCATAGCTGTCCCTGAGAGTGCTAGTACTGATTATCCCTGGGTGATCCCAAATACAAAGTGGCTGGAACTCAACATTGCTGCTAATTACAGATAGGTATTTTGGAGCTGATCCCAATAGTAGCTTGAGCATTTCAGACAGAATAGGATACTAACTGAAGAAAAAATATATGAAATGATGGAGTAGTGAAAGGGAAATTACGTTGGTGGAATTGTTACCCACTTTTCTCCTCCCGAATTGCACACTGAAATTTAAAAAAATCCCAATAAACAGCTGGGAACTGCATACAGCTGAAGGATATTAGATCACTGTATACTAGATTCAGCTAAATGCTGTTTCACTCCAATGTCTCCTACAGTGCTTTAAGTGGAATGTAATTAACTATTAACTATTGGTTAGTTATTTTCAGCTGAAATTAAATCAATGACACTTTCCTTCTTTTCCCAGAGTGAACATGCCCTGCAGTATGAGCAAGTACCTTCTTTGCTTCAGGTCAGGTAGATATTTACATCTTGCTTCAAGTATGCAAAGAGCCCTTCTGCAGCCATAACTCCTGCTCTACTGTCCTGACAAAAGCACGTCCTGACTCTTATTATATAGTCCCCATGGGGAAGGTGGGTTTTGCCCATGTGCATGGTACTGTCAATTAAGGAATAAAGTAGTAATACTTTGGAAATTATATTATCTTCTGCTTCCATTACAGAACTTGGCGTCAAAGCTGGTCTGACTCAGCAAGCTCTTTCCTTTTAAAAGTTGCCTATCAATCTTACTTTTCTTAAAAAAAAATCTCCAGAGATGCTCATCATAACATTTTATCCATAATCAGTAAGAACGTGCATTTGCTTTTTCAAGGATATAAAGATATTTGTGGCTAAGCAACTTCCAGGTTTTGTTAGGGAAAAAAAAAAAAAAAAGACTGCAAAGTATGATGGAAATTTGAACTGGGGTTAATTCCTTGCACACTTCCATCGGTGTGAATGACAGGGAGCCTGGGAGGTCAATGGCCTCAAACAAATGCAAGTCCTCACGTCTTCCCCTCGGTATGACTGCTTGTTTCAAAAGCTTATCTGAGAAACAAGCATTTCTGCAGTGGCAGAAATGAACGGGATTAAAAATAAAATCAAATTAATTTTGTGTTCAAAGCTCTTTGACCAACAGTCTGAGAGAGTCACTGGAAATGCACAAACTTCCTCCCACACTTTCCCATAAATATGCCTCAACACTTGACAGACCGCGCAAGTAAATGGTGGATTTGTGACCTTGAATATCTCAGCTTTAAATAAGTGCCTAGTAGTACTACTAAGCTTGTTTTATATAATCAGATAACAATAGGTGCCAAACTCTATTTACTATCAGACAACTAAATGCCAAAGGTATGAAGAGTTGCATCTGGTCTACTCTGTTTCCTTGAACAAGTTTATAGGACTGGCTAATTGCATGGGTGATTCCAGCACCCATACTATATCAAATATATGGAGACCTATCAAAAAAACAATGGGAAATAGTGTGGTAAAATATTTGGCTTTGTTTCTTCCTGCCTTGCTTGCATCTCTGCTAACACAAAACTGCAGCCCTCCCTTGTGACCCAAATTATGCCCCTGTCTGAATGGAAGGACAATCGAAATTGAAAGATTGTTTTCTGATCAAAACTGCGGGGCTGTGTTTTGAATATTTAAAATGTGGGGATTACATTTCTTCATGGCAGCATCTCATGACTACTAAATAACTTACTGCTCTTTCAGATTACTGAAGCTTCTCTTGAGATTGTCTCCCACATGAAAACCCGACTCAAAACAGAAAGGTCTGCTCAGCTGCTAAAAATGGATGTAGACAGGTAGCAGACTTTCTGGTACAATCGCCGGGCATAATATGCAGGAGCAGACTAAAATGTACGAATCTATTTGAGTGAAACAGGAAGGTGGTGCTGAGGGACCTGTGGAAGCATTGCTATTCCAGGTTCTGCAGTCTTGCTGAATGATTCAAAACCGTTTTAGCAATTTCTTCTGTTGTACTCTCCTGACAGACATGCTGCCTTTCTGCTAATTCAGTGGAAGGAGGAGGTTGGCATTTCCAACTACCACTGTCTGCCTGCAACTCTGCCATCCAAGAGATGGAGAAAAGATGGAATGACCTAAAATAAACCATTTTCTCCAGTAAACCAACTTAATTAAAGGGGCTAGTAATATGCTGTCTCTAGCCTATTTTGCCTGTATTTCTTTAGATCTTATCCTACAGCCTGCCTATAAACCTTGCCAGGATATCTGGACTCCCTTTTTATTTGGCAGCAGATAAGGCAGAGAGGCCCTTCGATTTAATATAGCTTAGAGATAAGAGGTGATAATACACGTAAATGAAAGTGCTGTAGCTGAATTTTGCTTACCAGCCCTGACTCCCTCCAAAACTCCAGACATAGCAGTTATGTCTCTAATGGCCTTATGGTGCGGGACACCAGAAGCGGAAGGGACAGCCCTGCCCCAAAGCAGGCAGGACAGGCTGGGTAGGAGGAGCTGGCTGACCTGCTCAAGGAAGGCCCCAGAACAGGGCAGTGGGAGCTACTCTGGTCACCTCTGCATCCACCAGTGTCTGACACTGCTATGCCTACCTTTGTGGAGCCTGCAAAAGACCTTGATATGTGTTTTGATTATCTGCTTTCTGGCACTTGCGTGGAATCTTTGATGCTAACACTTGAAAAGCAGCTGCAAGTCTGCTAAAAAAAGTAATGTTTTGACAGTGCTGAAATTCAAACCATACGCTCAACATTAACTTTTACTACTACTTTGTAAATAAGGTTATCAAAGATGTTGATAAGAAGAAGGCTATGACAGTGACAAAGTTGATCACATACTGCAGCACCAGCTCTTCACTCAGCTGCTTTTTGAAAATTCTGAGAGTTTCGGTATCCAAAAGTAATGTGTCAGGAGTTGACATAATAGCTGTTTCCTGCAATGACCTATTTTCACTGTAAGCTTAAAAAAAAAAAAACAAAACAAAAACCAAACCAAACCCAAACCACCTGCATGAGCCGGGTGAAACTTAGGAGAGAGTAACTTTGCACTCAGTGAAAGGGAAGCCCCTTGGTCCGGCACACACGGGGTCAGGCAGTCACCATGGCACAGCTCCTTTTGCCAGCCTCGAGGGGCAGGGGCATGAAACACAGCAGGACCTCTTTGCCACCAAGGCAGCTGCCACTGCCAGCTGGGATGTCCCCAGCAGCAGGTGTGAATCGGTACAGCAAGGGGTGGTGCATGAGAGCTTTTCTGCTTTTTCCCTTGTGTCTCTAAAGGCCACTGATGTTGCCAATAGCAGGCTGCCTTTCACAGTTTTAATATATTTTTTTCAAGCTGCTGTATGGTCAGCTGAATTGCTGGAGGCCTCCTTCCATCCTTTTGCTGATGCCTAACTCACTTTTCTCTCCTCTCTCCTTTCACCTTTACTCTTTTTTCCTTCAACTTTCTGCTCCTATGCCACTTCTCTTTGCCTTGCTGAGCCCTCTTAATAATGAAACAATTTAGATAGTTGTAAATTGCAAAGATAGTCCAGAATTTTATGTATCCTTGTCAAATGTGTTGCTAATTTAATGTTGTGTATTACAGTTAGCAATTCCTTCTCTGTTTTATTTAATTAAAGTTTAATTCCCACTAGTTGTAAAAAATAATATTTTTCTAACTCAGCTTGTGTTCTTGCACTAAACTATATTTTCAGGTACAGTTTTATTCCATTTGCAGAAATCCCAAATCCCTCTATGTCCAAAAGAATCAAGCTTAGAATGCAGCTTAAATTCCTGTTGCAAATATGCACTATACTATTATATTTTAAGAGAAAGGGAGCTGTTCTTTATGGACAAAAGTGCAGTCGATACCTTTGGGGTACTTTAATGAGAACTAGTCCCAGCTGAATAAATTCAGATTCAAAAGATTAAAATAAATTAAGATTCGTGACACCAAGTTGAGTGGTGCAGTTGACATGCCTGAAGAACAGGATGCCATTCAGAGGGACCTGGACAAGCTCAAGGTGTGGGACCATGACCTTGTGAAGTTCAACAAGGCCAAGTGCAAGGTCCTGCACCTGGGTCAGGGCAACCCCCGGTATCAATACAGGCTGGGGGATGAAGGGACTGAGAGTAGCCCTGCAGTGAAGGATTTGGGGTACTGGTGGATGAAAAGCTGGACAGGAGCTGGCAATGTGTGCTCGCAGCCCAGAAAGGCAACTGTGTCCTGGGATGTATCAAAGCAAGCATGGCCAGCAGGTCGAGGGAGGTGATTCTGCCCCTCTACGCCGCTCTGGTGAGACCCTGCCTGCAGTGCTGCATCCAGCTCTGGGGTCCTCAGCACAAGAAGGACATGGACCTGTTGGAGTGGGTCCAGAGAAGGGCCACGAAAATGATCCGAGGGATGGAGCACCTCTCCTACAAGGACAGGCTGAGAGAGTTGGGGTTGTTCAGCCTCAAGAAGAGAAGGCTGCGGGGAGATGTTATAGCAGACTTCCAGTACTTAAAGGGGGACTATAAGAAAGATGGGGACAAAGTTTTTAGCAGGGCCTGTAGAGATAGGACAAGGCATGATGGTTTTAAATTAAAAGAGGGTAGATTCAGGTTAGATGTAAGGAAGAAATTTTTTACTATGAGGGTGGTGAAGTGCTGGCACAGGTTGTCCACGGAGGTTGCAGATGTCCCATCCCTGGAAACATTCAAGGTCAGGCTGGACGGGGCTCTGAGCAACCTGATCTAGTTGAAGATGTCCGGGCTCACTGCAGGGGGGTTGGACTTTAATGGTCCTCTCTAAACCAAACTATTCTACAATTCTCCGATTCTAAGAGTGTATGGAATTGATTTTTTTTTTCTTTCTTGAAAGTTAGAAATTTAAGAAATGGGTTTAAATTTCCAAGTGTTAAAACAATCCTTTTCTACCTACTATCAAGTTAAAAAAACCCAACAATCTCAGGCTTTCACATCCAATGGTGCCAAAAAGAGGATAAATCTCAAGGAAGTTGTAGGAAAGAGAGTCAAGCAAATAAGAACAGCTGCAGCAGCAGTCATGTAGCCACATTTCTGATCACACACAAAATAAACCTTAAGGTCTAATAGATAGATTTATTAAGTTATAACAGAGGACAACGGTCCTTGTTGATTCAGCTATAGATTCAAAGCCACCAGGAAGGTCTTCACTTAGAAAGGCCACTTGTCTTCAGAGATCCCTTGCCAGGCATGGGCAGGATCTGGTCCAGCAATGAGGCTGAAGGAGTCCTTATCAGAAGAAACCTAAGACCCTTGCATGGGGGAGTCACAGCATGTCCCATAAATTCCTGGGTTCAGACTCCAGGACAGTCTTCAGGATCTGCCTACCCCATGGTATTATCTCAGCCAACACATACTAAGGAAAGCAATGTAGATAGGATCTGCAGGATGGCCAGCTATAGCCCTGAACAGTGATATCTTTGTTTTGGCTGACTTGTATTCCATTTAGAGAGGTTCTGAGGGATTCCTGAGGTGTTAGCTAGTCTTAGCCATGTGAAAAACTGGGGGAGGAGGTCACCACTCTTGTGCACAAGAACATGGCAGGGGAAGCCCACGCTAATTTGGTGGGAATATCTGTCTCTGCTTCTGACCTGTGTCATGTAGGAAAACTTCACTCAAAGCATCTTCAGCTCCTCAACAGACCAAGGGAGATCAGCTAACGAAATATTTTGTTCCTGGGGTCTTATTTGGGCCTCCCAATACATTGCACTATGTGGACCATATGAAATAAGTAGGTAAAGACAGCCAAACTTCCCTGAGAAGACAATGTCTATGGAGGGAAGACAACACAGGATCAGCACTCCCTGGAACTCCTTGAAGCTCTAGATGTGCTTGAAGTTTGTTTTGGAATGGTGCAACTTGGCTCTATTAAGAGGCATTGACAGAGCTTAGCCCACTGCACCAAGCACCTAGACTACATTTTCCAATAGAGAGTTGGATGTGAAAGAGCAGTAAGCTCAGCGCTGTGCGGGCTTATCCCCGTTTCAGGCAAATACAAAGAGAGGAATTCTGCTGCTTTTTTTTGTTTGTTTGTTTTTTTTTAAAGGGAAATAGTTTGTAATGGCCTCCCACATGGCACAATTTAGTCTTGGCTTACTTTCCTTGGAATTCCTTTTTCTTTGCCTGCTCCAGACAGATGACTAGAGCCAGAGGAGTGATCACACTATGCAGATACTACAGAAAACACAGAATAAGTAATACTTAACACCTACACACAGCTTTTATCTGCAACGTACTTTGAAAAGTCTGACCTTTTGCATTACAGTGAGCTGCCCATAGGCAGACCCCCACAAAACTGAAGAGAGGTTAATGCAAAGAGGCAACTATCCACAAAATACAGCGATCACTGTGTATTAGCCATTCCCAGAAACACAGCTATTCACAAGGGAAATACATGTGGCTAAATGAAGTAGTTTCAAATCCTGCCCCAATACTGCACATACAAAATTACTATGAGGTTGTAATAAAGGTGACAGCACCATTTGTCTGGCTGGGAGTTACTCTTTTAGCAAACAAGTAGTATTACTGAAAGAAAGAAAGAGATCTGTGCCCCAAGATGCTATAGTGGAACTGGCTATTAAGAGTAGATAGCACATTGCTCTCTTTATGATAAACACAATTAGATAACGTTATTATGCAGTGATATTTTTCACAGCCTGCTTTTGCATATATGCCGTTTTAGAAACACAATAAATAACTGGAGATGTTCTTCCCAATAGATTGGACTGCCTGAGGTTATTCACATATTAGACCTTCAATGCTCAGAGAGTTTTAAATAAACTGAGCACAAGAAGTCGAATGCACCATTAGAGGAATAGAAAAGGATTTATTTTCTCAAGACAGTACTATATAGGAGTTGTGCATCAATTGCAGGTGTAAGTACAAAATGAAAACAGTGGCTTCTGAGCTAAAGAGTGCTGCTAGATGGGAACTGCTAAGAGTGGGCTACATGCACAATGTTTCTCACCTGCTTCTCTTTCCTTCACTAAGCAAAAAGGATCAGCTTTTCTTATCAGTTCCTCTCGGTTTCACAATCTTTTTTCTTTTTCATGCTAAGGACAGAAGCAAGGATAATGGAAAGAAAGACCTAATAATCACCTGCACTAAATTTCTTTCTCTCAGTCCTGTTGTGCAGGAAAACAGAGGGTGGTGGGTAGACTGATAAAAGGGATTATTTAGTTTTGATGTGGGAATCAGAAGAAAAATTCTGGCAGCTATTAATGGAAGTTTCCTGCTTGATTTGTAAACTAGGGAAAGGATGAAAAGTCATTAAAAGCTTGCAAGAGAACTCAGAGTGTGTTGGTCTAGTCAACTGTACTAAATGAAAACAAGTGTAAATCTTCACACAGAAAAGGAAAACACATGACCAGTGCCTTCAAAATAGACATTTACAATCAGGATATTTCAGATCCCCATGATTTATTTTTTAGCCTACATCAATAAATTCACAGTTCACATCAAATTCTTCGTTTGTATAAGTCTATTCTGAGACCTCAAGTTTAGGCTACGAACGCTTCACCAGTTTTCAGGAAACTGAGTGTTATTTTCTCTACAAACTCTAAAGCAGCATTTCTTAAACTTTTTGCAGATGCATCTCCTTTTGCAGTGCCTTCCTTTCTAAGTGTTTACACAAGTCAGGAGAAAAGCTATTTTTAACTGCTGACAGGACATCAGTCACACCAAGGTGGATATTAGACTCAACTGTAAAGATCCCAGACTCCTCCGCTTTGACCCCAGTGATCAAAACACACTGCCTGAGTCACATTGACTTGGAGTATAAGAAATAGGAGGGCTATTAGTACAGCTGCTGGTTTTTTCTGCCATTCATACAACAACATTGCCCACATGAAGTCCATCACTTCAAGATAGCTATAAAGAAGATATAAGTCATAACTATAACCCTCCAGAAAGTAAAATATTTCTGGGAGCCTTCTGAACAAATCTGAACTCCCAGAGAGTTCTGCTGTTTGAAGAATTCTCTGAGAATTTAGCAGGCATTAGCAGGCAACAGTTATGTTCGGTACCAATGCTAGACCAGACATGGTCCTGTTTAGCAGGAAAGCAGGGGAGAGGTTCTGTGATCTAGTGAAAAGTATTAGGGAAAATCATCCCAGCCCTTGCAGAAGCTTGCAAAAGAGAACCAATCCAGAGCAATAGCACTTAGGGGGAAGATGCTGCAGTGTTTAAAGGGTGTCACTGTACAGTTTGCCCTAGACTGTAGATTAGATCTACAATGAGATATATTATAAATGGGACTTTTTAAAGCAAGAAGAAAATGTTTACAAATGGAAGACAAGTGTCACTGAACTACTCTTCAACATGGAGGTTGTTTAATGAACTGGGTGAAGGGATTTTCAGCTTTGTAGAAGACATTTTTGTAGTTGGGCTATCTTTGTTAAACTCGCATTAAATTCATCACTAGTGTAATCCCAATGACATTAGGCCCAGGAACGCAACCATTGGTTGGGGCTATCCAGTTACTACAACTTCAGTCAGATTAATTCCTCACCCTGAGCCTAATCAAGAAAGCACACAGACCGGGGTCTCAAAGAGGGAAAAAATCAGATGAAGTTGAGTGAAGAGTGAAGTGTCATTTAGATGCCTACACCCAAAATTAAAGCCCTGACATTTTAGTTAGGTGCTAATGCTGGAGGCACATTTTGTCTATAGATATTTCACTGGTCCCCCCGTCGTGACATAGCTGAGCAACACAGCTCTAGACAGTGCCCAAGCAAAATCAGGGTCTAGAAATAAACAGTTTTCTGGCTACAGTTCTCTGCAGACCTCAGTGCAGCAGATATTTCTAGATTGCTACAGAAATCCTGAAGTCAGTCTCCACAACAGAATCTGACTGAAGAATACATAAAACAGCAAGACAAAAGCCACTGTGGGTTAATCATATAGAGGAATGATAGGGTTTGAACGCCTATGGACAATCTTCAGATTATTTATGAAGGAGAGAAAATACTGCTGAGAGTGCCATTTTTGGAAGACACACCAACACAAAGATGTGTGTTATTTATAGAATCTGAATAATGGATACCATCTAAATACTTTACACAAAACAAGAATGAGATCCAAGGATCAATTTACTGCCCTCCATTCACATTTGTATATTTATCTTGATTTCACTTATGCTCAATCTATTGATTGCATCTGCCTTTTATCTAGAGGGTTATTACATTAAATGTATCATGCCATTCATTTATGCTGTATTTAAAAACAAGTTTTTCAATTGAAAATAAATGCTTTATGACAAAAACCCTGATCATATGAAGGTCACCTGAGGTTACTGGGTACTCAGCTGGGAAAAAAGAGACAGGTGGGGGTTTTTTTCCAGCTTAGGCAGCTGGATAAAATCCATTCTCAAGCCAAATCTTAACATTTATATTTGCATCTATGAACAAAACCCACATTTGTAAACTAGGTACAATGATATTAAGAGATCTTTTATAATTTCTTTTCCATATTATAGAAAAGAAATCCACAGCCTGACAGTTAGAATTCCAAATTTAATGTGAAATCCCCGTTCTGGTATCAAATTCTGATTTCATCACTTTAATAGAGCTTCAGTAACTCAAATGACTTCAACAGAAGCTTAAATTGCCTTCACAAGTCTCTTTTAGTTTCTTTAATCACATTTCAGTCATTTATATTATGAGAAACGCTGAAGTATGTTCCATGTAAATTCAGACTTGGCCTTTTGTACAGATTTATAATTGGAGATGAACATTCAGGAGTAATATAAATAGCCATCAAAACCTAATTGAGGACAGCCACAGTGTAAAGAACTGACAGATAAGAATGAGACTACACAGAGATCCTTACACTTCTGATTTAAAAACTAATTAATACAATTTATTTTGAAAGAAAGAAGAGAGTGATAAGAAAGAAAAAGCTCTTCTGAAACAATTTCAAGGATTGCAACTGAGAGAACTCTGTCACCCCGACAAAACAAATGGGGTTCTGCAGTCAGGAGAGGAATTCAGTATACAGGAGGAGGGTGTCACTGGGCCAATTAGATCAGCCAAAACTGTAAAATCTCATGCCAATTATAATGACAGTGCTAGGAGAATTAATTAAAAACTTGATAATTTATTTCCTCGAAGAAGCAAAAATTGAAGAAAAGACAAGAAAGAAATTGCCATCAGCAGACGAAGATGTACAAAGTTTTAGGGCAGAGAAAAAAAAGAGCACACATTAAATGTAGAATGCACACGTTAATTGATAGAAATTAAGGAAAACACAAAGACTTCTGGAAATGCACACTGACTTTCCAAGAGAGATTCATGACTTACTGCTTTGACATCAAAGCCTTATCTGTCCTGAGGATGATACACTTGAGAAGTTAATCTTAGGCTAAAGGAAAACTTAGTTGTTTTAAAAGACAAAACGCTCAGAGGATAAGAATTTCATTCCAGCTCCTTACAAATAAAGTTTGGGCTCATAAAGGGAGAAATTCCTTATAACCATTAAGGGTTACACACTTGATGGTGGAAAGTGATAAGACACTACAGTGAAAAGCTGCAGTGCAGAAGTATGAGACTGATGGATTTGCCTCAACAGATTTGCAAATGGGATTTTTTTAAGAGAACATTATTTTTAAGTGAAAAACTAGGTAGGTTAATTCTCTGCATCTTTAATGACTTAAAATATGGTTTACAATCCTAACCTATTTGCACTTGTGAGGAAGAGGAAAAGATACAGTGTAAGTTTTTTATGTGCTGGCACTATAAAGGTTCACTAGTTCTATCTACAGTCATCAATTAGGTACAGCCAATCAGGATATTTGGGTGCTGAGCTCTGGCAGCAACCAGTGGACGAACTCTGGAGGTCTATGTCACTGCTTGCCATTTAAGAGTCTGGTCAAGTAGGCTTTTAGATATTTGAATGAGATTTTTAGGACAATCAAAGTGACTTCAGAAAGAAGTCACATGCTTCAGAGAGCACTCTGAGGTTAAGGGCCAAATTCATCCCTGGGAAGCCTAGCAGAAGCCAGCAGTTTTATTGCCAGCAGAAAACTCTGGCTAAGCCTTAGGAGGTGACACTGAGAAGGTTAAGCACAACAATGAGGAGAGAAAAAACCAGAATAGTCCAAAGACAACCGTACCACATCCTTTGTGTGTCAATGAAAAAAAATCTCACTGGTTTCAGAAGGTTGTGATTGAAATTTACTGGAAGAAACACTGCAGGACAAGGTTTGCAAGGAGTAAGAGAAGACCTTGACTGTGGGTATAAAAGGAAATACTACTATCATTTACTACACCTAGTCTTAGATTTCATAGAATCTCCTAGAATTTCTCATTCAAAATAAATCATATGTAGTGGTGGTTGAAGCAATTGCTACCAAAGGTGTCATACATTTGTAAGACACCTAACTCCAATGTGACTCTTCTTGTGAGGTGAAGCAAAGAACTGAGCAGTATCACAGCTTGGAGGCAATTTCAGATTCTTAATTACATCAACTCAATTGAGTCAATACAACTGTAATGGGTCTAGAACAGAAACAGTGACCTGGCAAATGAGATAACATTTTTCTCATTTTCATGATTTTCATCATTTCTATCAGAACAAACAAAAGGCAAAGTGCCCCTAGCCAGACAGAAGTGCAGGATACCTCAACATATTTGTCTATACCTGACCTACATACTCTGTTACATCTTTCTAAAAGTAAGCAGCGAACATGTATACTTCAGAGCTTTTCTTTCAGAGAGAACGCTCCCAACAGTCAGCAAATATACCATACTGCTAACACTGGGAGGTGGACTTTTCTAGTATGTACTCCCATTAAAACTTACCAGTGAGGTGTGAACCTGAGCTTCACTGAGAGCTTCTATGTCAATGAAGATAAAAAATACCTATTTCTTGTAGGAAACCAGCTAACCTTAAAGGCCTCTAACAAGGGCAACAAGTTGTGACATTCCATAAATGCACCAGTCTGACACGTGGGGGTAAAGCTATTGACTGAAGGTGCCACAATCCAAGATTTTGCATTCGTTTTCACTGAAAAGATCAACTGTGGATTCTTTTCTTCAAGAACAGTAGGTGCTTCTGGACTTTTTTTTCTTGCCTAATAAACCTTATGGAGGAAGAAGAAAAGGTTAGGACCACTGGTATAGAAGAGACTACTGCAGCAGTCTGAAAAAAGAACACTGAAGACTGGGCATGATAGTAGCCTACGAGTATGTAAACTGTGTTCATCTGCTCCCAATTCCATGGCAGCTGCACAAAACTCACTGGACTTACACTGACTTAGGAGAATAGACTAGATAACCTCTCAACCCTCAACCCTATTATTTTCTATGAATCAGCGGAAAAAGAAACTCCCTTCTTGTACAAATCTCGGTTCTTGAGGCTCCAAACACCCATTTTTCTTTTCAGGTGTCTAAATTATATAAACACAGGAATCTTATCATTAGACATAAACCAGACCCAACATAATTACAACACAGATCAGTTTTCAGTAGATTCTTGATCCTGCCCCTATTGACTTTCTTAGAAGAAAAGTGCAAACATATCAGATGACACAAAGCTTGTCACACACAGAGAAAAAAAATAGGAATAATCACTGGGGTGATTCTGCTTGTTAGATCTGATCATGTGTATTTTTGCCAATTTCTGTCATCAAGGGAAGTCCATTTTGTTCATACATTATCAACGTGAGCTAGGAAGATTTCAAGGTATTTACAGTTACTGCAATCTCAAAGTGTCTAAAAGACCATTTATTTCATGCCCAACTTCATCTTTATTCATCACACAGTACCCTATAATTATACATACTCAGAGATTTTAATAAACAGATTTTTACTGCCACAGCCATCGTCACCGTATAAAAGATGTCTAGTCGGGCTGGCAAGCTTCCCCTTCCCTAGAACTCTTTCTACTGCATATTGAAATGAGATTGTAGGACAGCAAAACCAGGTGAAACAGGCTCTTGCTGAACACATACTGAACAGAAAGGTTTGCTCCATCTTTCCTAACATTGCCGGCTTTCCTCAGTCTGCATCATGTGATCATTTATGAAAGTCACTTTGTCATCATTTCTGGTAGTCCTGAATTAGCCTCCACTGTTTTGTGCTGGAAGACAGCCTGCCAGTTCCTTGGAGAAGCAAACCAGCAGCAACACAAATGATAAGGTCTCCAAAGTCAGACATATACATGTTTCTTGTTTCAGCCTTGTCAGACAAGCTACAGAGATCTTTGACTTCAATTATTTGTAACTGCCTGGAAATCAGCATAAACTGTCCATATGGGAAACTTGACAAAGCTGTCAATAATGCCTGTTTCACTGTAGATCTATGCCAAAGAACCTTCAGCTAGTACAAAATTATACAATTATCTTAATTTTTCATTTCAGTTCCCTTCTAAGTATTTTAGGAAGAAAGAAATGAGCCTACAGTTAGGTAAAAATATAAATCAAGGATGTATGCGTGAGGGAAGTATAGACAGCAATAAACCAGCAAGCATAACCTTGTATCCATTACTGAGCCCCTGGGCACATATTTGACCGAAACTGCTTTTGGCAGCTTGCACATTTTGCACACAATTTATAAAAGAATTGTGTGTCGCTAGTTTTGGAGTTTAGGCAGATTGTGTTTGGCATCTGATTTTCAATAATATACAAGAAACACTGGAATAATTTACATTCCCATAGCACTACCATAAACTCAAAGTAATGCAATTTAAACCAGTAAAATGTATGAGTTTGCATCAAGCATGTTCAATTAATTTATTGCATAGCTCTTCAGTTTATTTCTGAAGTAAAACCCAGGCTCTGATAAAGTAAATAGGCTTTTTACCACCGGCTTCAGCACAGCCCAGATTTTAGCCTTATGATGTGTGCTTGCACAGCAGAGGGAAAGAGACAAAAAAGAGGTAATAGGATTTTTTAAGTTTCATACTCTTGGCTGAAATGGTCAGAGCTTGGAAAGGGAGACTCTTTTTAGACACTGCTAATTTTTAAATTTGGTCAGGAGGTCTAATTTGGTATCCTGTGGCTCTGGCTGAGAAGGGAGATCCTCTGCAGCCCAGGGAGGCCCCAGCAGCGCAGGAGAAACATCAGCACCCTGGGAGCAGCAGCTGCTGCAAGGGCTCCTTCTGGCTGGCAAGAGCTCAGCACACACTACCAAACGAGAGAGAAGGGAGACATTGCCAGCCCAGACCATTCACCCTGCATCTGCAGGCCAGGAGGTGGCAGGCTGTGGTGCTTTCCAAGCAGACGGAGGCCTGTTTCTCACAGCCAAGATTTGGCACCAGGAGTTATTCCTTGGCAGTGTCCATACTGATTAAGATCACTGAAGCAAACAGGGAGAATAAACTGTCCTCTCCTCCCTGAAAGGGGAGTTAAGCAATGCGAGGGGTTAAGCAATGCAGAGAAGCTGGATCCCATGTGCTTTCTTCCAGGAATTACCAACACAGCTGCCTGAGTCCTGTGCCTATTTATGACCAGTCACCAACACACAGCTAGTGTAAATGATGTGGAAATACTCCTCCCCATGCAATTACAGCTCTTTTAATCACTGCAATACAAACAATTCTAGGCAGAAAGCACTGGAAAACTTGATATTACCCTGAAAATTCCCCACAAAAAATCAGCCATGAAAGCTAAACCATTTACCAGTTTTGTCCAGAACTGGATGTGTTTTCCTCCTGGGATGTCTCGCATCCACTTAGGACTGCAGGACCTATGTAGTTGCCCTAAGCAGACTACTGTCCATCGAGGAGACTGTGACCCATGCACGGGTTGCCCTGAGCAGACGCAGGCACATGTTATGCTGTACCATACTGTGCTGCACGTATTGCTTGGCCTTCAGGACCATGCTGTGCTGTACATATCCTTTAAATCTAAACTGGGTAATTTTAATAGAAGAGCCTGGAGGTCACTCTCACCTGGCAGCAGTGATGATGCCACTAGCACGTCCTTGTCTTTATCTGGAAAGGAAGCAGCATATTTTATTTCTAAGAAAGTCCTATAAAAACTTTGAAGACTGCAGTTCCTGTGAATCTTGCCCCTGATGGGAAGTCTGCGCAGCTTGCTGTGCCTTGACCAGAGGTCATTCCGATGCTGCATCAATCCCAGGGCTCCCAGCATCAGAAGGGACACAAGATTTTATAACTTGCTGTCACCTTCAGCACTGAACCAGCACTCCTGGTGCAAAACAACATAAAGGAGTGATTTTGACATCCTCATTTTCTCCTTCCACCCAAATACTGCTGGGGACCCACCAGGGAAGCTAATTAGTGCTATTCAGCAGAAGCAAGGACAGGAGGATTTGACCCTAAACACTGCGAAAGAGCTGAGTTTCCAAACTCTTTTCCCCCTTTCCATCACGTTTCCGTCTGCTTCTTTGAAAACTCACAGGTTTATATCTAACCAGCCAATAACCCCACCCTGAACTTGGACAGCCAAGATTACTGAGTTAGGAACTCAGGTGGCTCATAGTTCACTGAGATCAGGTTTGATACCACAGCTTTTCATGGAGTCAGATTGCAGGCTGCAGCTGGGAGAGCTATCCTCTTTTGAAATATATTCCACTGAACTCAGCAATGGTACGGAAATACAAATAGGCCTTTGCTTGCTGAGGAGCGCAGACAGGATCTGCTGTGTTTGTTTAGGTCGTGACTTGCAATGTGGGGGAGAAATGGTTGTGAGCTCCTAAGAAGAAAGGAAAAGTCAGAGAAAAATTCTTCAGCACATGTAAAATTGATAGCAGATATGCTCATGCAGCAAACTCATATCTTCCTTGGCCTCCTGGAAATCTGATGTCACCCCTAGTTGCAAATCACTTTAGACTGCTGCATTTAAAATGCTTCCCTTGTATTTGGAAAAGTTCTCTGAGTCCCCAGTGCAGAAAAGACCCTGAAATATCTTGAGATGAGAAATTCTTGATTCCTCAGCCGGGCAGCTGAAATGTGGAAATTCAGGCACTTGTAAATGAGTTTCTGTATTGTGCCATCCCTCCAGCCCCTGCAGGCTGTGATCTGGGAAGCTGGCAGGATACTGCAGCTGGCAGAGATCCTGCTCCCTGCTCATGCAAGCAAGCAAGGCACACGCTGTCAGCTTCAGCACCTGCTAACTGGGAGCTGAACTCACTGCAATGATGCAATATCCATCCCATCACTTGCAAAAATACTCACATCTCCATACGTGATAAAGCTGAAGTCTTGGGTTTCTTTTGGTTGGTTTTCTGATGACAGCTAATGCTGCTTATCATTCCTCTGCACCTCATGCCCTAAAAGTTCTCTGAACAGCAGTGGATGTGAACTGCAAATTCTCTATTGCAAATGCATTGTGAATACCTTGCTGAAGACCTTATTAAAGAATGTTACCTACGGTAAGAGATGTACCAGTTTGGAGAAATCAGCTTTGCCATAACAGGTTCTCAGAGTGCTTTAAAGCAGAATCTAAGACTATTACTTTAAAACATATAGAGTTTGTCTGTTACTGCCTGGTTTTTGTTTATGCTTTTTGCATGGAAATGCTATGGCACAAACCATAAGGAATCCTATTTTTGTCAAAAAATGAGCTTGAACAACAGTTAACACTTCTCAGCAAATAGGCCCATACACCACTCCTGGCTACAGAACCAGCCATGAACAGCAAGCAGTTCGCCTTAGCTTATTATTCTTCTATAGAGTGTATCTTGGAGAGAACGGCTTTTCAAAAGCGGAGTTTCAGGAAGCTTGAAAGTCTTTAAAGCAGGCTTTTCTATTTTCTATGTTAAACACAGCACTGCATTCCTGCCCAAAAAAACTTGTTAGCACAGCTGAGAAAAAATGCTTGATAGAAAGGCATAAGCCATCAACTCTAAAGACGGGATCAGTTCTAAGCATATGGAACTGAACTAAGAAAAAAAAGCTTCCAAAAATATTTGTGGGAGACACTGGCTTTCTGTTCCTACTCTTCTTTAAAGGCTTTTCATTAATCTTTTCTTTCTTGTTTGTTTGCATGTCTTTCAGTAATTACCTCTTTCCATCATTTAATTGGCTGCTAAGCTCCATATTATTTGACATATTTTCCCCTTTTTATTCACCTAGTTTTTCTTCTTTCATTTTCACTTTGTCCTTGCATTTTTAAATGTGTTTAAGACTCCTTGAGGTTTTATTCTTCCAGGCTGCTCACACCCTGAAATGGTAGACCTGACAGTTCGATGTGCCTGTGATCATCCTTCTCTGGGAAAAGATGGCTTTTCATTTTCTGTCCTCCCAACTTCCCCATGGATGCAGACTGTAGTGGGTCTTTTCTTATTGTCCTTCAGAGAAGGAGCAAGGCAGGGCTTTTTTTTTTTTTGAGAAAGAAGGTCAGCTAATAGGTACTGCTTGTATTTCTTCAGATACCACTTCTTCTTCTCCAGTGATGAGCATCCCAGCAGGCCCCAAAGTCCTTCAGTCATTTTTCTTGTGGTCTCCACTGCCTGGTAAATCCTCCGTCTACTGAGGGAAGAGACACTTTTGTTCAAAGATGGTCAGAGGAAAAAAAAAAAAAATGGTAGGATTTGAACTACTGCTTATTACTTAATTATTTTAAGATTTGAGCAGTTGGTGCTGCAAGAGATCAGCCACCTGACTGCTTGTCTGGTGCTTTCCAAAAGGGTTTCTGCTTGGGTGCTGAGTACAACAACCCCATCTTCAAGCAGAAGTCTGAATTGACAGGTTTCACTGGAAAAAAAGTACTTTAAAAATCTACCTTCCACCACCTAGACTGTCAAGTAACAACGTTTTGCAGAGGTCGGTGCAGAAACAAGCAGACACTGAGTGACTTTGTACTGCTCTATTGTGGAACAACACTCTTTTAGACTTCCTAATCTATCAATCTCTCTTGACACACACAGACACACATGAGAAATACCTGTAGGCTAACATCCCTCCTAGTAACACAAGGCAAGTGCATTTATGCATCAACTGCTGAACGGTGTGTATTATGTAACATGACACCACACAAATGCTTGAAAGAAGAGTTCTGAGCAAGAAACATTTTGCAATGGCGACTTGTTTCAGTTGCAGTGACAGAGCAATGAGATCAGCAGAGCAGTGCAGTTGGATGCAGCTGCACAGAGGATGCTTGTGATCCCTGTGACTGGCCAGTCAGGCAAACTCCTACGGTACTTCTCACTGAGGGACAGGTGCCACATCTCATGCAACGTAAAGCACGAAGCATTTTGTTATGGTGACAATACATCTCTTTGGTTACAACATTCTCCCCAGCCGCTTCAGTCACAGATATCATTGGCTGCTTTACATAGATATACATGTTCTCTTGCACCTTGCCTTCTGCTTAATTTCCCCGCTAATATCACCCTGGAGATTCCCTATTTACAGGGACATATATCCTGGGTCCAGAAGAAGTCTTAAAGCTAAAACATTGTTATGTCCAAGGTTAGGACACTGAAGAGGTGAGTCTGCGATGAAAGTAGCCAGTCCAAAAGTCCTATATAGCATCTTGAACCAAACTTTCAGGCTAGCAGGAACCTGTGCAAAGGATCAGGATTTAACAACGTTACGGTGGTGGGAAACAGACAGGAAAAGTTAAAAGTGGAAGAAAAGCTCAGGGCACAGGCCAGCAAACACAGATTCTTATTTTAAAGCCTTCCCATCTTAGGCATACTGAGGTATAAGTTACTTAATATAGTGTCATGCACCTACATACACACCTAACTCCTTCCAGGCTGTGTTAGCATCCTGTGGCTAGCTGGTTACTTGTCAGTAAAGGCAAACAAAATACATGAACAGTATTTGCAATGCAATGCAGTCGTGACCTACTAAATGAGGTAGGGTTTGGGGCTGTTCTGCTGGCTTTGTAGTTGTCACAGTGTTACGCCTGACACATCACTGCACCTTTTGTAACATCTTCCCTGTCCCCATGACTGTGTCTAATTGCAGTCAGAAAGCACTGAGGAAAGGATGATCCAGGACTTTGTCTCGCATCAGCTGCTTTCTATCTAGCACAATGTAGGCATTCTCTTACTTGAGAACTCCTGGTATTCCTGGAAAACACTGAAACAGAAATATTTAAAATTCTAAAAATCTCCAGACTTCAGGGCTGTCCTTTTTGGGTTCAGAGCACCGGGGTTTAGGCAGACCTAGCACAGGAATGAAACCATCACCATATTGACTGACGAATATGTTTTACATCATCTCTGAAACTGAGGATCATAAAACTGACAGGAGATGGAGACCCATGGTGTTAAAAATAGGATAGTCATGGATGCTTTGAAGAGTTCAGATGTACATTTGAAAAGCCTGAAGAAACCTTAGGCTCATGATTTCCTTCTTCATCTGTAATTCCTATTGTTTATGGAGTATTTTATTTTTTTAAGAACTTGCTATCTTATGAACATAGCTGAATCTAAAGTTAAACGCTGGAAACTTTACTAGCATTTAAATGCCTTCAAATCTCAGATTTCCAGATGAAGCACTTCATCTTTGTCACTATGTTTTTATTTTCCTGAAAGTGGGGCTCATTTTTTATTTCCCTGTGTGATAGATACCAACAATTATCTCTGAGAAAAAGATTGTTTTGTCATTAAAAGTGTGGCCCAGGACTCCAGCAATCTGCATTTCTATTCTGCTCTACTACAGGTGATCTTTATGTTGTTGGGTGATCCATTTGATCTTTTCTTGGCCCATTTTCCCTTCTCTAAACTGAAGAAAATAACATTTCCATACTTCATAGGAGAGTTATGAGCATAAATCAATTCATATTTATGAGGTACTAAGGGGATTCTGATGAGTACCATAAAAAGGCTGACTTACAAATAAAACCCCCTCTGTGTTCTGTTTTTCCACTGATATAGATGTTTTTCTCTACTTCTTAAAGCAAGGACATTTTTTTCAGAGCAATATTTTCCACTTGTGACACTTCTTGATTTTACCTCAGAACAATAAGTACTTGTACATTGCAGTTGCAGCAATTATTTTTATGCATGATACGCTACCTATGAAACTTTCAGTGTCCTTTATAGCCAAACAGAACACAATAGTTTCTTTTAAGATTTATTTTTAAAGCCTGTGAAAAAGCACCAGACTTGCAGCTGACAAGGCTGAAGCATAGCACCTTTACACATAAAGCAGGGGGAGGATGAGAAACAGAAAGAAAAGCATCGCTTATGATTGCCATTCAGTCCTAGGGAGGGTTGACTCACAGGTGAGACAGCAGAATAGCATCCAGTATGTGTAAACTCTGCCTTCTTACTCCATCTGTAAAACAGAGGTTTGTAGGGTGTCACTCAAGCTCTTTTCAAACTTTGGGTGATAACCAACAAATAAGCAAAGAAGGTCAAAACCTCTCAGAAGAAAGCAGAGAGGACTATTCTCTTCTTGACCTTTCACAGGTAAACTTGAACCACTCTCTTGGCATAAAAACCAGGAAATCTTTAGCAGAATCTATCACGCAAATATTAATCCCTGCTGGTAATTTGGGCAATCGTCTACTTCTGCCCTACCTGAGGGTGGGGCTGCCCCTATGGGGAATAAGCAGTCTTGGTGTGCCTGCCTTCTCCAACTGGCAAAACCTGTGCAGTGCTTGGATCAATCCAATTTTCTCTGTGCCTGATCTCAGGGGTACAAGAGGTCAGTCTCACCTCTGAGCTACTTCAGCAATTCCTTATAGAAGAGTGGTCACAGATTATGGTCAGTAAGATTTAAAAAATAGGGAGCAATGTCATCTGTTCATACTCAGTGCATTACTATGGGATCTGACTAAACCCTATCACTGTCATGTTGGGTCAGCAGAAAGGCTTGGGAAGTGTTGCAACAATGCAAAGAAGTTAAGCTGCTAACAAAAAAAAGCAAAGAGAGTTTTAACACCAGCTTTTCAATGGAAATCATGTGCACAAGTTAAGTTTCTTTTGCTGACTGAATGTACTTATATCTTTATGTATATTTATGATGATACGCAAGCATTACGTGGAAATTAGCTATGCAGCGCTACTTCCAAATTCATGGTGGAAATGAAAGCCTTCAATATATGCAGGGAAAGAAATTTTTTTACTACTATAAAAAGCAGCTCTAAAGCAACTTGAGAAAAGAAAGCAATTCAAAATCTTTTCCTATACTTGAGTAGTATTAGGAATAATAGGGAGCTGCATGGCACCATTCAGACGAGAAGATTATTTAAGTAAGCCCCTAGTCAGGGGAATTCAGTCAGCCCTCTGATTATACTTCCCTCCGAATGCCATCGAGCTGGATGAGAAAAAGCCATGGAAGAAGGAAGCATTTTAAGCCATATACTGCCACTTGCAGGTCAAACTAAGTCCATGTCAGCTACATAAAGCAATTACAGAAGCACACAAATCCATAGACGTGCAATGCAGGGCTTCAGTGAGAGATTTGGTAGATGCAGTCTGGAAGAATTTATTTGACATCCTCTCCAGAGAGCAAGTTTGAACAAAGTTAGCTTTTCTGCCAAGGAGGAAGTGCTTAGCGGCAAGCACATCTCTTAGAGAAACAGGGTTTGCATGTTTGGGTGACTGGCAGCACAGCAGGATGTCCCAGTTTTCACAACACAGATATGAGTGCATGGAGACATCAGTGTGTTGAGAGAATGCTCTCGGACGACAGAAACAGCAGATGACACAGCATGGGGTCAGCTTGTGACTGCACCAGGGTGAGTCCTGGGCTTGGGGGAAGGCACATGTGCTTTTAAGCCATCTTGATCTCTCCTTGGGGCCTCTCTGGCTCTTGGTGCCAGTCCATGCTGCCTCAGGACAGGTTTACACTGTGCCAAGAGCAGCATTCCCTGCAGGGTGGCTCTGGTGGCTAGGGCTTGTTCCCCATTCCTCTGTTCTGCCGAGGGTGAAGCCCTGATAGATTCGGCCATTGTAGGCTTGCGCTCTGAGCTACTTTTCTGTAAAAAAGGTGGCTGTGAGGCTTCCCAAGGGCTCAACCCCTCGCCCAGAGGAAAAGCAGCATTTCAGGCTGTGGAAATCTCCTCCAGGAGCTGTGTGCAGAGGAAGCAAGGGAGGACCAGCAGTCAGGAGAGGAAGGAGGGCAGCAGAGCTGCCATTCCCAGCCTACCACGATGCCTGGAGCCTCAGAAGCAGGCAGAAGAGACAGGAGGTGGCAGAGCTAGGGTGACACTAGTTCAGTGTGTCCCAGTTGGCATGCTCCCCAGGCTGAGGTCCAGCAGACTTTCACCTCAGGCAGAACTTTGAAGCTGCTAGCTGCATTTGAGCAGCCCCATGGGGCTCCCATGCTCTCCTGGGCTTGAGAAACAAAATACAGCAGTGATGGTCTCTGGGTCTTCATCACAATTTATATTTGAAGGGAATTCACAGAGTTTCTGCTAGTTTCAGAGGAGGCAGGGAGAAAAGAAAAATTAGTTTAACACATATGTAAGAGGTGGCCCTCATCTAGCAGCAGGGGTGCATTCCTGCTGACATTTTAAATTAATAACTCATCAGTGGAGCCTGAATTACACCATAAATATCATGTTACTGCACATCCGTATTATGCCTGCATTATTTAATCACAAGAACATCCCAGACATAATTTGGGCTGATGTGAAAAATAAAAGTAGTAATAAGTGTGAGGTTATGAAAATATTAGTTGCTTTCCAGTCAGTAGGGTGACCACACACTGTACGCCTTTGGCAAGGGAAAACAACCCAGAATCTGTGCTCTAGCTCATATGCTGCTGTACTCTGACCTGCTCAGACAAGTGGGAAAGAGGATATTTTGATCCTGTTGAAGGGGTGACTGAACCTTCTTGCCTCTGGTTTTTGGCTGCAAGGTCAGCTTATTGCACTATAGGGAAGAAGTAGCTGTGTCCACTGTTTCCACAAAGTATTTTGAGCAGCTGAGAAGCTGGGAAGCTTAAATAACGGTATTGACTGAATTAAGCAGAAGTGAGAAAAATGCTGTGGAATTAATTGGTAATGGTAACTGAATATGCTGCTTAAAGTAAAACTTAATTCCTCCATTTTAGTAGTAGATTATTATCTCTCTGTCAACGAATGAAATGTGTATAATCATTGAACTTAAGCTCAAAGCCGTTACACGCTATTTTCAGATCCTTTCATTCTTGCAATTTTTGTAATTAGGGATTTTGTCTTAAGCACCCTAGAACAGTTATGAATGGTTTATATTTGTATAGGATTCTCCCTGACAAATTTTTGAAGAAATTTGCTGATTTGTACCATGAGTTAGAATCCTGCTGAGAAAGACTGAACTTAAATTGTTAAAAAAAGCAAACGTGCTACATGTACATGCATAAAACATTAACTTGGGAACACAAAGCATTATGTATCTCCAAATTTATTTTGTTTGTTTATTATGACTGTAGTATAGTATTTATATTTCTACGTATTTTGGCAAGTCTATATTAGCACAAGTACAGCAACATCTTAGGCAAAATAACAGTGTATTAATACTCTAAATTTGGGCTCTTCATCATTTTCTTCATCATTTGATCTCTACTTTGAATAAATGTGTTAAATTGTTTTTAAAATGTCTTTCAAGAGCAGATGAAAAGGATATTTGAATTTAAAAGTTTGTATGTTTTCTATGTCAGTCAGCTCCTCAAAGGTGTAGACACTTTTCACTCCAGCAACTAACGAAGAGACAAGAGCACCCTCACCATCTTTCCCAAAGAGTGCTGTACATAGCCTGGCTGTTTGTAACTCTCTGGTTAAGAGAGCATAAATACATTTGTTCTGCACACCACAAGGTTCCATTAGTGAGCACGCTCAGATGCCTCAGACCATGTCTGATTTGATGTCTCAAGCGGCAGAGAACTGCATCTGATTTCCATGACCAAAGGGTGTGGGAAAATTACAACACAGTCAGTTAAACCAAACCTTGCTCTGTAACCTGAGCATAAATTTGCTTCCTGGAGCATGGCTGAGCAATTTAATTCTCTAGAACCTGGATTTGCTGAAAGTGCTTTCCACTTTCCTTATCTTATAATTTAGCTTCTTCCCATATCGTCTGTTTTGGGGTCTACATATCAGATGGCATTAATATTGACCCTACAAATGAACCAAAAGAAAAACTTTCCATGTAAGAAAACCCAAAATCAAGGATTTGACCCCTACAATGAAAAACTCTTGAGGAAATTTTAGAATAGTAAGAAAATCCCTGAGCACCTGGAATTCTTCTGTGAGGTCCTGAGGTTGCTAATATAAATCAAGCACAACCAAATCAGAGGAGGCTTACTTCTAAGGTTTCAGACAGCAGTTGCCACATATTTATGAAAAGTTTACTGTGTGCATCTAAGTCTGGGCCCTGTAATAAAGTAAAATAATAATAATAATGATGATGATAAAAGAATATACAAAAGAAGTGATGCACAATGCAATTGCTCACCACCTGTTGACCAATGCCCAGCCACTTCTCAAGCAGTGGTCCCTCCCCCAGGGCTAACTCCCCCCCAGTTTATATACTCAGCATGACTCATATGGTATGGAATATCCCTTTGGTCAGTTGGGGTCAGCTGTCCCAGCTGTGGTCCCTCCCATCTTCTCGTGCACCCGGCAGAGCATGGGGAGCTGAAAAGTCCTTGACTTAGTGCAAACACTACTTAGCAACAACTAAAACATCAGTGTGTTATCAACATTATTCTCATCTTGAATCCAAAACACAGCACTATGCCAGCTACTAGGAAGAAAATTAACTCTGTCCCAGACACAACCAGGACACATTTCATATGTGTTGAGCTCACACTCTCAGCTCCCAAGCCCAGCAAAGACTCCAATGTTAACCTTCATGGACATGTCAGGGTCCATGGTGCAGAGCTCATCATCACACTTGCTTCTCCTTTCATGCCATTCATTCTTCATCTCTAGCTTTGTATGCTGCGTAGAAAACTACATAGGTAGATATTCTGCCTCTATGGCCCAATACCCTGTGAACCAGAGAAGTCAGAGTTTCTTTTAGTGAGGTTAAATTTCACAGGATTTTTGTGTCATGAGGCGAGGGCCTACTACTGACTAGAGAATCTGAAGTAAATGTGCTCAGCACAAAGTAATTTATTTGGCAGTAGCCTTCCCTGAAGCCCTAAGACACACTGCTATAAAAATTATCTGAACCCCCAGAAATACATTTTGATATTTCTTCAGTCACGTTGAAGTCACAGCTGCCACATAGCCTCCTTTGGAGGGTTATGGAAATACTGATCTAAAGCCCCAGCTGATCAAGATACTTATCTGGGATGTGAAAGAGATGAGAACTTGGACCTGGGATTCCTCCATCGCAGGGAAAGCTTGGAGCTGTCAACCACATCCAGGGAGAAAGTTTTGTAAAGGAAATGTCAGAAGGATTACAGCAAAGTAGGAAATGAAAGTTGAAAGTTGGGCACTTTGTAGAAGGAACAGAAAAAAAAATCCCACCCTATTGCACTAAGCCAGTTCCAGGAAGCACTCCCCATGCTTTTGGGTGTCCAGTTTCTGCCTTTACATTTTTACTCCCCCATGGAGATCGTCTCTGGCCCCAGCCCAGGACTGAGACAACGTTACAGTTTATTACACAGTTGAGTAAATGTTGATATTTTTTTAAAAATAGAGGAAATGCAGAGTAAACCGTGAAGTCTATGAAGTTCCAGGTTGAGTTACAGAGGGCACAAACCAAAACACTTCTTCAAAAATTTCTTAAACTCAAACTAAAATTTTAAAAGTTATGTCAATTTTCCAGCTTAAACGTATGTCCAAGTTACATAAACCCTAGGCCACTGGCAAACACGGATGCAAACAGCACCTGTGTTGAGAAAACAAATTCAGTTCCAAAAGAAGATTTAAGAACACCAATGAAACAGGCTCTTATTGTGAATATGCCAACAAATGAGAAATGCCTTAACCCCAGAGAGATGTTTCAGAGGCAGTTCTTATGAATGATATGCAATTTCATGGGCACCATTTAAAGATAAAAATATTGTGGTGTAGTGTGCAAGTGACAAGAGCACTTAAAAGCCCTATTACCCAAGAGAGGAAGAAACAAATTTTGGGATTTCCACAGGTAACAGAAAGAACAGTTTAAGACAACTATAATATATTCTTGTATAGAAAAGAACTAATAATTCACTTAGACTTTTAATGGCTAGAATGAGGTAGCTGCTTAAAGGGAAGAGCCATAGAAGGAAGGAATTCAATAAGTGTTTTGGGCCAAGAAGCAGCTTCTTCCTTGTATTTAATACAAAGACATTTTTCACAATTTATTTGTTAACTTCTTGGACATTTTGAATTACTTTTTACTTTGAATGCCACTATTAAGAATAGGTAGAAATGCTTAAGAGTATAATTTTAAGTGATGGAGAGTTAAAGTGAAATGATCAAGCATCTCAGTTTAGCATAAACATTGGTACAAAATAAAACCCTAGATCTAAACAAGAATGTTTTTCTTAAGTAGCTTAATGCCAAAGAAGCATTTCTGATTCTATCAAGCCTCCTGCATTAATAGAGCAAGGCATTTTGATAATTATCTTTGACCTATCCAGTTAAAGATCTCATATAAATGTTTTAAGGCAATCAGTAGAGCAAGAAGTCTGGGCTATACAGGGTCATCGGTTCAGAAGGACACAGTGTGGGTTTTCTTTCAGGTCTCATAGATACTGATGGATTACTTAGTGCCTCAGCTCCTGATAACAGGTAAGTCAAGTTTAGCTGTATGACAAGAAAACCTGTAGCTTTTCCAATTCAAGGGACAAATCTGGAATTTCATCAAGTACACCTGGAAGTTTCCGAAGACAAAGAGAACCTAGTGTATGTCAGAAGACTATTTTCTAAGCCAGACTCACATTGGTTGGAACCTGAAACCTGATATTTGAATGTTTGCCTCTTCAGGCTAATTCTTGTAATTCAGTTTCTTTTTGCAATGCAGAAGACTCTTACACAGTGCATCATTTTCCTTCTGCATCCAGCAGGACAAAAAGACTGAGTTGCAGCCAGCAGTTCACTCTTTGGACTGACAGGGAGCCAAGTCCTCTGATTTCTTCTCCTGTGCAGTTAACACAAGAGAACATAGCAAAGATGCTAAATAGCTCTGCACAAAACCAGCTGAGAGCTAGCATGGCCAGCTCCAATCCAGATGTACCAAATCCATCTGGACTTGTTCTGATTCTGAAGAGCCCTTTGGATATAGTTCCATTATGTTCCCACAGATTTGAGGTTATGGTCCCAGCTTTGAACCAGTGCTGCTTCATTTGATCTCTACCGAGGCTAAGCTAATAAACCTGACTGGACTTGAGCTGCTTCGCACAGAGTCTGATTGCCGTTTTGCAACCACTTTATCAGTCAGGGGTTCAACAGCTGCAATGGACAGCTGAGTGTCCTGGTGCCAAATCCTGTCAGGTACTCAGCACCTCCTCTCTCAGTCCCTGTTTTTAAGGCCGCAAATGTTCAGCCCTTAAAGAACAGGACAATGTCCCGTTTATTTTGTTCTTCTAGTTTTAAATCGTGTATTAAAGCTATACTTCTTACTTGGCCAGCCAAATGAGACTGTGACTATTATAAGCCAACGGCTCATAAGCCTGGGGTTTAACACTTCATATAAATTCTGGCACCACTCAATTTCCTCAACTACATGTTCTCACAGTTAACTGAAATTCCAGCGGGGAAAGAAGTGTATCCATACATTAATGGGATATGGGAAATGCCAGCTCTGCCTCTGACAAAGTTCCTTTAATCAGATGTATAATTTTTCTCATTAGCAAACCGAAGAGGTACGCCTTTTCTGTTACAGATGCAAATGTAACATTTGTATGGATCAGTAAATACTTTTCCACTGTAATGTAAACAGACTTGACAGTTTGAATCTGCCACGAATTTCAGTGATAATTATGCAAAAGGCATAAAATACCAAAGGAAAACAGTTGCTGAAATATTCATGTGGGAGTATTTATGCTACAATTATTATAGCAAGATACATAAGATTCAAAGTGTACTGACCTTATAATGTCTATGACAGCTCTATTCCGCATGAGCAGTAAGGAAAAACTCATTGCCGTCTTTCATAGTTGTGGCCACAACAATTATTACAAATCATTCTTATTAATCTACCTCCAGGTGTATGGCTGTGTAGTCCATCCACAAGAGCTCCAACAGCTAAGTCTGTACAGCCATGTAGACTGCCAGAATATGTCACTATGTCACCACCACTGTATGCCATACAGGGTTGCTTGAGGTCATGCTTGCTGTCATAATATGAAGGAAAACATGTTACCTGTGATAACAGCATCTTGCTTGTTCTGGACCTCTCAGAATACTTAGGAAAATTCTCATCTCATTTCTATCACTGCAGATTAACAGCACATTTTGTCTTCAAGGGAATTTAATAGCTAAAGGCCAGGACACTATGGAGGGTGATGAACTCCACACAGTCTGAGCATTAGAAATGTAACCTTTCTGTTATTGTTATAGTACACCTTTTAGATTCACTTTTAGATGGTCATATTTTACATGATCACCAGGTGTAGATTGGTATCGGGCACAGCAATAACCACTTCTGCCTCTGCACTGTTAGGAAACCCGGTGTCAGACCATCTTCAACTGGCAATATCCAGGGATTCACAAGAACTCCATCAGCCCCTTGTAATAAAGGACCCTTGGCAGAATGAAGGATTCCTGAACTTTTGGTACTATCAGAAAAAAAGAATCAGTGACAGAACACCATTAGTTGCTGGCTTCTCTTCAGTGTTTAGAGGACCTGGTTCTTTCCTAGCAAGGTCACAGAACTGCTTGTTTCAAGGGGATCCCACTATGAGTCCATTATGTCTAGGATAGCTACTGAAGATGTGGAAGCAGAGCAGCTGCTAATAACCACTTTGAAGATAAGGAGAATGTTTTTCACTGAGATACCTGGAACCACCAACAAGAACATTTAACTGTATTTTTTTCCCCTGACCCTTTCATACCACTATGATCAGGCTTCCAGCTTTTTAGATCAACCCACAATTGATGATAAGAAGCCTTGCCTCTGTGCCAGGCCATTACCACAAGCAAGTGGCTGTATACCATGACTGCTGTGAATGCAGCTTATATGAGCCCTTAGACTGCAAAATCAGAAAACAGTAAGAAGAAAGTGGATTGACAAAGAAATAGACCCTTGCCTCAGAATACTTCCTGCAATCCTCCTCTTTTGTCTAAATTGATCTGCACCGGGTAAGGTTGGTTAAAGGTTGTCATGCTAGGGGAAGAGTAAAAAAAAATCACATAGATAGTATAATCTTTACTGCATTAATCTTGTTAATTATTACCTCCCGGCCAACTGATGTCAGCAGCAAATTTCAGAACAGAATAAATCTCTAATTTCTGATCTGATCCCACCATTCCCTCTATTTTTCTTAATGTTGCAATAATAGATGTTATTCCTGAGCTGAATTTCCTGAACTTACAGTAAAGGTTTTATGGCTGCCTTTAAGTTTTCTAAGACTAACCTGTATTAGCAATAATACTGATCTTTAACACAAGGATACCTAAGGAACAGGACTTACTCTGACTAAATTAAATATTATTCCATCCTTTAAACCTAGAATACATCTCTTTAAAATACAAAATAAGTAAATGAAACTTTCTGCTATAATTCTGTACTATATGAATATTACCTGTACAATAAAAATGTACAGAAAAAAATGATTTGATGCTATGAATATACATCTTACTTTGCAACACGTAGGAAATATCCTTCTGCATCTCTGTCCTTGCAAGGAGATTGAGTTACTGGAGCATGTCCAGAGAAGGGCAACAAAACTGGTGAAGGATCTGGAGAACAAGTCTTATGAGGAGCAGCTGAGGGAACTGGGATTATTCAGTCTGGGGAAGAAAGGAGGCTGAGGGGACTGCTTGCTTGTGTAGCTGACATGGGGCTGGGGCAGACTTCTTGCTGGTGTGGGTCACTGTCCAAAGGGGAGGAAGATCTCTGAGCAGAGGTGGATACCAGAGAGGTACAGGGGCTGTTTTCTTCCTGCTAACAAAGCTGACAGTTGCTGATTATTAGTACTGCTGTGGACTAGCATTGAATGTGCTCCTTTGTAAAAGGTGAAAGTGGGGCTCCCTTAAGAGATCAGAGGATCCCATTGCCCTTGTCTATATTTTATGTTCCTCTTGAGCTGTGCCATCTCTCCTATCCTGGTGTCTAGCTGAGGGACATGTTAACTCTGAATCCAAAAGCAAGGGTAGCAAGAAAATCTTCTGGAGGCAAAGGCTTGAATTTGTCCAGTTGTTGCCACACTAAAGCTCTGATGCTTATTGCTAGATTATTTAGACACTCTTACAGCACAGTAAATACAGAGGTATTTGCACATCATAGAATCATAGAATCAGAAAGGTTGGAAGAGACCTCTAAGATCATCAAGTCCAGCTGTCAAACAAACACCATCACGCCTCCTAGAACATGTCCTGAAGTGCCACATCTACGTGTTTTTTGAATACCTCCAGGGATGGTGACTCAACTACCTCTCTGGGCCCCCCTTTCAGTACAGAAATTTTTCCTAATATCCAATCTAAACCTCCCATGGTGCAACTTGAGGCTCAGAAGGCCTGTAACCACAGCAGAACATCAGCATTTGACTTCCAATGCATCACTGCCCTTTTAGTAGGAGAGGAACAGGTGCTGAAACAAAAACACTGGTTGCAGACTTAATGAAACTGGGCTTGATTATTCCAGCTTATAAAATAGTTCTGATGAGGAAAAGTAAAAAGCAGGAAAGAAAAGAGAACAGGCAGTAATGACTTTAGTAAAAGGGACTGTATAAACATTTGACTGCGCAGATTGAGTATAACTAAAAAAATGCTTTGGAAGTTTAGAATCCAGTATTGGAACAAGTCAATTTTTAGTGACATGAATAATGAAACAGGAAGAAACAGCCTTAAGAATTCAAAATGTCAAGGAAGTCTAGTGTCCTTGAAAACCAACTACTGCACATACTTGATTTCTAATGGTGGGAGCGATGTGAGCAGCTAGGCTTCTTTGGAAGAGCTATCTAACAATGGAAATCATGTCTAACCTTTTTGTTAAGGTTAGAGCTGACCTAGCTCATATTCATGCTCACTGTAAGTCCTAGCTATACCTTTCCTTTCTGCCTGTTAAGTAGCAGACAGATATCAAAGGCCAAGCTATTGCCAGCTGCCATGTAAATGAGAAAGTGAGGATGCACAGGAAGACTCTTCCATCCCTTGCAGCTCCTGTTCCAATGCCTATTTACCTAGTCCCAGCACTGAACTCTAGGAAGAGCCAGTCCTACATCCAAGGTGGAAATGAAGCACCCAATTTAACTCTTAGGCAGGCAACAGAGGTCAAATAAACACCCTTTGGAACATGCAGGGTCTGTTTTCCTCCTCCTGCTGCAGCTGCTGCATTTGGGTATCAGAAATACAGCCCCTGCAGTGTTCCTTTGAAATACAGGCCCTGCAGAGCTCCTTTAAAAGGAACGATCCATGTAGTCCTTGGTTCCTACAGGTACCAAGAACTGAACGATTCCCTCCTCTCCAGGCCATGTTGCTACTACAGTACGTGTTATATAGATCCACCCAAAGGTGTGTCCCACGCGTGGAATTTAACAGGTATACGGTCCTACTGCACCTGTGCACCTGTGGCACTCAAGTCGGAACACGGTCTAGAGCTTAAAAATTTTTTGCTTCCCCAGAACACATGTCTTAAGTCACTATTTATGTGGTACACTCACAGAAGCTCTCTGGTGCCTGTGTCTTCCACATGCTTTCAACATCCTCGCAACTTGCAGGGCTCCCTGATGAGGCATACCCTGTGAGCAGCAATTCTCTTGGCCAATCCAGCCGCTTCGGCAGCCCAGCAGAAATTGCAGTGTGTGTCCACACACTCTTGCAGTTCCATTGGTAGTCCTGATTTCTCAGCTGTTGTACCCAACTCTTTCTACTTATCCTGCAGTACCAAAGCAAAAGCACACTTTGTGGTGATTTCTAAGTCTTCAAAGGTCGCAAGGCTACAAAGAAGCAATCCTGAGCTCTTATTCCCACTCTGACACATACTTTCTGGCTGCGTTGTTGTGCCACAGATGTGGATAATCAAGGTAGTTCATTTGAAACAGGAACAATATGGCATGTTAGGTAGATCGCTGCCTACCAGTGGCTGGCTTGTGTGTCCCTACACAGCTCTGTGCAGTGCTGTATAGTCCAACCCACCACAAATTATCACTATAGTGGGAATGCTAGGTTCCCGATTCACTGTCATTACGGAGTTGAAACCTTTCTAATGCTGTTCCACATATACAATAGCCATGCAGAAATTGCTATAACTATCATCCATTTTTCTAATGGTGTGCTGGTTTTGGCTGAGAAAGAGTTAATTCTTGTCACTGTAGCACCCGTAGCAGTCAGGGACCTTTCCAGCTTCCCATGCTCTGCCGCGTGGGCAAGAGGCCGGGAGGGGCGGGGCCACAGCGGACCCCGACTGGCCAATAGGATGTTCATTCCATGCCACGTGACACCACGACCAGTACATTAACCAGGGCGGTTGTGGCTTGGGGGCTGCTGGTGACGGGGTGAGGGGTTGTGTCATCTGTGGTTTGTTTTGGTGGTTCATTCCCTGGCCCAGGTTTCACACCTCTCTCATTGTTTTCCTTTCCATTGCATTATTTTTAATGTTGTTGTTTTACTTTAATTATTAAACTGTTCTTATCTCAACCCACGAGCTTTACCCTTCTGATTTTCTCCCCCATCCTGCTGGTAGGGGAGTGAGTGAGTGGCTGTGTGGGGTTGAGCTGCCAGCTAAACCACAACAAATGGGTATCGAAGTAATTTGCTCATCATATCTTTCACTAACCTTGCTTTTTTCTTATCTCTGGTGCGTGCCCCATCTGTAATTTAGATCTTGGCAGGTTCTGCCTTGCCAAAGGTACTATGAACTTCTTAAGGGAGTGTCCTGCTAAGCACTTTCCTATTTGCTGCTAAGCAAGCAACTTCATTTTTTTCCTTCTTTGTTTTAAAGTCATTGCTGCTGATTGTGGTAATCAGCACTTTGGCAAAGCTTCCCTTTGTATTCTTCATCAAAAAAAGTCCTCATCAAAGTTATTGTTCAAGATCTCTTGGCACTGTTAGAAACATTGAATCTTACCCCCACTCCCCTGCCCCAACACACACTAGCCATTTCATTTGCAAGAAACAAAAGTTATTTTTGCACCTCTGTATCAGCTAGTACACACCCTGAGTGCCCTAACAGGCCTTTATGGCCTGACCAGCCTCACTTGGGACCCCCACTCCCACCCGAACCTATTGGGGCCCTATTCAGAATCAGGTTGGGCTTTTACTCCCTCCAAGCTCTGCCACAGCCTGTGCTTGGCCAAGGACACTCACAGTGTGGCTGACTTCCTAATGAGACCCCAGCCCTGCCTCATTGCTGTAGGCACCCAGGTGGTGACCTGCTGTTCTGTCAGAAATCTCACTTTTAAGGGTGGACACTTTCCTCAAGGAATGATGAGGTTTTGTTGCTATGACTAGAAAGTCTGTGGCTTTCCCTTTGAGGAAAGACAGCTTCTTTCTTGACACCAAAAGCAGCCTACTCTGAAGTCTGATATTGGAGCCAAGGAAATAATTATGGTTTGAGGCAAAAGTGCCTGTCCTGAAACATGCCCAGTATCTGTTTTGTAGCCATTCGGTTTTGCAAGCCTTCTATTAAAGGTGAAGTAGGGAGGGAGGGGTGATTTCAATATTAAGTCTAAGATACTTCCAGGTTGAAGAAATGTTTTCAGCATTACTTACCTGTAGTCAAACTCCAAGGCTATCCTCTTATGTTCTGTTTTATTGTACACTATAAAATTTTATGGTTTTGTCTTCAGTTAGCACTACTTAAGAATTTGGAGATGTCATCAGTTTGCTTGTTTTTAAGTACCTTGCATAAAAATATGTAATCTCAGCAGAAGCCTTCATATGCTGAGCTGGTAAGCTACCAGTAATGCTACAAGTAAGCTACTGGTAAGGTACCAGTAATGGGTGGTGACATCTCATGATGCTGCCACAAATAAGCTGTGGAAAGAATTAATTCAAAAGTCACTTTATTATACCAATTTTACAAGTGGCTCAAAGTGTGTTGGCTCCTCTGTTTATAATGTTAGTGGGAGCTCTTGTACACTTCTTTCTGGCAGAAAGTTGGGTAGTGAAGGTACTGGACAGAGGTTAAATACTAATCCAGAAACTTTCTGGTCATGGAAACTGAAGTCTTGTAACATCTGTCTTGTACCCAGACATCGTCATAGCAGGAGAATATCTTATAGGAGCATTGGCTTTTATTTTTATTAAGAGGTATTCATGTCTGTGAATTGTGAATGTTTCTTTAATAACTGTCAACATACTTATGGTAAACTGATTTCTTCTTTTTGCACTGAAACTTCCAGAATACAAAAAGTAAGCACTGTACTAATCATCATTAGCATAACGTTAGAAAAAAATAGTATGTTAAGTAACTTCATTATTTCTTTAAAGCAGTGCAAGACGTCTCGTGTTGCTCCTATGAAATGAACATTGCCTTTGTTCACAACACTCTACTTCTACTCATTGCTCAGATTATACTCTCATTCAGTATCATATCAGTTGGTCAATGTGAACAAGAATCTTTTTTCATTCAGCATCTTTCTTCCCCCAGTAAAAATTTAACCTCCTTATGATATTTCTGATATTTCATGGCAGGTCAAGCTCTATTGCCTGCTGTGTAATCTGATATGCAAAGCCTGCAGACTTTTCCTGTTAACTCCTCTCTAAAGAATGAGTTTTATCATTTTACTGTACACTATGCTGGAACTGCCAGTGAGGATAGTGCTTCAGCCCTGTGCATGCGGAGAGGCTTCTAAGCATCCCCACTAAACACCTCTCCTGCAAATGCTCCCTCCTAAAAGCTCTTTGAAAGAAACATTAACATTACCTAGTGGAGAATACCAAGAAAGACAAAATTAAGACTTTGACAAGAAGTACTCTACAGGTATATTGTTGACCAGGACTCAAAGATTGAACAAAGACCATCATGGCATAATGGAGTTGAGGAGGCAACTTCAGATGAGATGAGAAAGCAACTGATGCAAGTGGGCCTTTCACTGCTTTGGAAGAATGACCATGACAGGAATAGTGTCAGCAAAGTGTGAACTGAGACCTCGCAGTCATATTCTAGAAAGCACAGCACTTCTCTGGGATGACACCAGAATAAGTATGAAGGATGTGAACAGCTAAACTTTTGGGTGCCTTGCAAATGAATCCTGTGTATGTCAGCACTTTGAGCATTTTAATGGAGTGGGTTCCTTTTTCATTCCAGAGAAGTAACTTACAGTGATCAGGCACAAGCAATGGTGCAGTTTAAGTTACCTAGTACTGAAATGTTGGAACCTGGCCCTAAAAACAGCTAGGTTGTAAAAAGAAGTAGCACAGTTCACTTCATAAAAGTACATTTCAGAACCAGAAAAACTGAGTACACCTTAAGTATTAGCAATATTAAACATCTAACTTCAGAATGGGATGGCAGGGAAATATCATTCTGCTGTTTACATGAGTAGAGGGGGGGCATATAGATGCAGTGAGAGCCTGCTCTTTTAGCCTGTTGGTTTCTTTTTAACAAAAACAGTCACTGAATGATGCACCTAAAGCACAGAAGTTAATAGTCATGTGTTGGGTAATCTCCCCCAAAAAATAGCATTTGAAACTTAGGGCCATGTTTGTAAAAAATTTAGCTTATTTAGCTGAAGGTCACTTTTTAAAATCTTTCTGTGGTAATAAACATTCACATCAGTCTAGTTTTATACTTGCTTGACTTTCCGTATGTGAGAACACTAATGCTATTTCTGTTTATTTTGACAACCATTAAAGCCACTACTGATGAAAGAATAAAGTCCAATTACATGTAATAAGATCACAGAATCATAGAATTATTTAGGTTGGAAAGGATATTTAAGATCATCAAGCCCAACCGTTAACCTAACGCTGCCAAGTCCACCACTAAACCATGTTCCTAAGCACCACATCTACACACCTTTTAAATACCTCCAGGGATGGTGACTCAACCATTTCACTAGGCAGCCTGTTCCAGTGTTTGACAGCCCTTTTGGTAAAGAAATTTTTCCTAATACCCAATCTAAACCTCCCATGGTGCAACTTGAGGCCGTTTTCTCTCATCCTATCGCTTGTTTCTTAGGAGAAGAGACCAACACCCACCTCGCTACAACCTCCTTTCAGGTAGTTGTAGAGAGCAATAAAGTCACCTCTCAGCCTTCTTTTTAAGCCAGGCTAAACAACCCCAGTTCCCTCAGCCACTCCTCATCAGACTTTTTCTCCAGACCCTTCACCAGCTTTGTTGCCCTTCTCTGGACATGCTCCAGCACCTCAATGTCCTTCTTGTACTGAAGGGCCCAAAACTGATCACAGTATTCAAGGTGCGGCCTCACCAGTGCCGAGTACAGGGGCACCATCACTGCCCTGCTCCTGCTGGCCACACTGTTCCTGATACAAGCCAGGATGCTGTTGGCCTTCTTGGCCACCTGGGCACACTGCTGGCTCATATTCAGCCAGCTGTTGACAACACCACTAGGTCTTTTTATGTCAGGCAGCTCTCCAGCCACTCTTCCCCAAGACTGTAGCGTTGCACAGGGTTGTTGTGAACCAAGTGCACAGCCCGGCACTGAGCCTTGTTGAACCCCATACAGTTGGCCTTGGCCCATCAGTCCAGTCTGTCCAGGTCCCTCTGCAGAGCCTTCTTACCCTTGAGCAGCTCAACGCTCCCACCCAACTTAGTGTCACCTGCAAACTTACTGAGGGTGCACTCAATCCCCTCATCCAGATCATTGATAAAGATATTAAACAGAACTGGCCCCAACACTGAGCCCTGGGGAACAGCACTTGTGACCAGCCACCAACGGGATTTAACTCCATTCAACACAGCTCTTCAGGCCTGGCCATCCAGCCAGTGTTTTACCCAGCAATGAGTACGCCTCTCCAAGCCATAAGCAGCCACTTTCTCCTGGAGAATGCTGTTGGAAATGTGACAAAAGCTTTACTAAAGTTTAGGTAGACAACATCCACAGCTTTGCCCTCATCCACAAAGCAGGTCATCTTGTCATAGTAGGACATCAGGTTAGTCGAGCAGGACCTGCCTTTCATGAACCCCTGCTGACTGGGCCTGATCACCTGGTTGTTCTCTACATGCCGTGTGATGGCACTCAAGATGACCTGCTCCATAAAGTTCCCCAACACCAAGGTCAGTCTGACAGGCCTGCTGTTACCCCAGTTACTTCTTCCAGCCCTTCTTGTAGATGAGTGTCACATTTTCTAACCTCCAGTCAACTGGGACCTCCTGGGTTATCCAGGACTGCTGTTAAATGATGGAAAGTGGCTTGGTGAGCGCTTCCCATCCAGCCCCATACTTGTGTGTGTCTAATTGGTGTAGTAGGTTACTAACTGTTTTCCCTTGGTTTATGGAGACTTCATTCTGCTTCCTGCCCCTGTCTTCCTGCTCAGGGGGCTGGGTACCTAGAGAACAAATGATCTTAGTATTAAAGGCTGTTGTGGTTAAACCCAGAAGGGAGCTAAACATCACACAAACAGTTGCTGATCCCTGCCCTCAGTGGGATGGGGGAGAGAACTGGGAAAAAAAAAAAGTAAAATTTGTGGGTTGAGATAAAGACAGTTTAATAGGACAGAAGAGGAAGGGAAAATAATAATAATAATGATGATAAAAGAATATACAAAAGAAGTGATGCACAATGCAATTGCTCACCACCTGTTGACCAAAGCAGCGGTCCCTCCCCCAGGGCCAACTCCCCCCAGTTTATATACTCAGCATGACCTCATACGGTATGGAATATCCCTTTGGTCAGTTGGGGTCAGCTGTCCCAGCTGTGGTCCCTCCCATCTTCTCGTGCACCCGGCAGAGCATGGGGAGCTGAAAAGTCCTTGACTTAGTGCAAACACTACTTAGCAACAACTAAAACATCAGTGTGTTATCAACATTATTCTCATCTTGAATCCAAAACACAGCACTATGCCAGCTACTAGGAAGAAAAGTAACTCTATCCTGCTGAAACCAGAACAAAGACTGAGGCAAAGAAGGCATTATGTACGTCAGCCTTTCCTCAGCCTTTGTCACTGTTTCCTCCCCAAATCCAATAAAGGCTGGAGATTCTCCTTAGCCCTTCTTTTGCTGATAATGTATTTACAGAAACAATTTTAATTGTCTTTTATGGCAGAAGCCAGATTAAGTTCTAGTTGGGCTTTGGCCCTTCTTAGTTTCTCCTTGCATAACCTCACAACATCCTTGCAGTCCTCCCAAGATATCTGCTCCTTCTTCCAAAAGTCATAAACTCTCCTTTTCTAGCGTTTCTGAATATATTTCATAATATATTGTATTATACGATTTCATACTATAATTTCATAATATGATATAATTTCATAATTTCATAAACCACTTCTAGCGTTTCAAAACATACTGGTGAATCCTGCATAAACTATTAACCTGTTTAACTAGAGGACTAATTGCAGTACTATAGCACAGGAATCCCTCTGAAAATGAATACCCAGCTACTATTTAAGCAACATGGTGCTCTTAGAACCAACAGCTGTGGTTACCTATACTCAAAATGCTACAAATCTATCAGCACAAGTCTAAAACAGGAGAGTACCTTGACACCATTTGCATAATCAGGCATATTGATTCAGGCTCCCTCACTGCCACCTTCATGCAGCTGCAGAAAGTCATCTGTTTTGTACTTCTGGGCATTGAAGAGAACAGGACTGTTAAATCCAGCTGTTCTCAGGGCAGAATGCATGGGGTAGAGCACAGCCTGGCTCTTCCACTCCAGCCTGAGCAGCTAGCCAACAGGGGAGCGGATTATCTTCACAGAGAAGCTAGCGTGAAGAAAGGGAAACAATACTAAATCAGGGGGAAAAAATTTTATTCTCCACACCTGTTCTTCATTGGTGTGTGAGTGAAACATCTGTTCCTATTTATAAATGAGCAGTGAAGTTGCCACAGAGTAAGACAATGGAAGATTGTGCTCATGAGAATAGTGAAAGCACCTTTTCAAGATAGGTAGCTTAGGAAAGCAGCATGGGTTTCCACTTGCTAGAACAGGGAAGTAAATCATAATCTGACACAAAAATCTCTCAGAGCCACATTTCCACTGCTGCCAGGTCTCTTAGCTCACCACTTTTGGAATTCAATTATCTAAAGTATAGAAATGATCACTCAGTTTTGGGGACAGGCATAAATAAACACAGGTCTGGTCCTGGATGCTCTTATGTTGATGGGAGATGGACATGAGAGGCTGCATGTGTAACGTTAGTGCAAGGGAATTGAATCTGAAGTGTTATACATCTGTCACTGAGTCACACAGGTGCAAAAATAAACCAACCAAAACCAAACAGGTTGCCTTGTTAACTGTTCATCCAGGGAGATGTTTTTGCTTACATCCATCCTCCATCTCACTCAGTCATCAGGCCTCACCTTAGAAAGCTAGTTCCTTTAGCCACAACCCCCTTTAGCCACTCTCTTCCCAGCCCTTTTTTTCAGAGCAGTTGAGGCCATTTCCTCTTCTCCCTAGTCATTGCCTGGCTTCACCCCTTGCTTTCTGGGTGAGGTCGTAAATCCCAGCAGATCAAGGGATTTAGAACTGTATTTAAGAGACTAGTTCATGCTGTTCCCAGGGCAGGAGGTGACTATAATGATTTGCTGCATGAAGACACTTTCTCTCCCTTGTTACAATGATTTCTGACACTCCTAAAGCTGCAAATGTGTGCTGTGAAACACCCGAGAAACTGAATTTTAGAAATTTCCCCTGGCAAAAGGCAGATGGATGAGGGTCTTTACTGATGCCAAAAGAGGAATGCAAAGGCTTTGAGGAGGCATTGTATTTAGTGTTGCAGAAAAGAATCTGAGGCAGCAGAAATTATGGTCTGTCTGATTGAGTTTGTTCTCAAGGGCTTGGTTAGTATGGACAGTATCCCTTGTCAGGACAGACAATATCCCCCTATTTGGCTACTCAGAAGGGCTGTGATACAGGGCTGAAGTGGGATCAGCTCCTCTTGGGAGAATTGCTCTAATTCCTGCTATGCTGGGTGTTCTGCCCTGGGCAGAACTGCAGGATTAGTGCTAAATTTTATTTCCTGGTGGAACGACAGAGCCAGATATCAGTCTTCCTCTGAAGGCTGCACTTACAGTCATCAGATAAAAGCTATAGTGAGAATTCGCTTGGACACTGATGCTGGTCACATGCATGACCTGAAGCAACATAACAACTTTCCTCTCTGTGGGACTTTTTCAGTGTATTGCAGGAGACAGAAAGTCCTGAGTCTTACTGTACTGCAGGGAAGGCCTGGCACGACATGAGTGCAGACACCCAGCTCAATGTGGGGATGGCAGTAGTCCAAATGATCAAACAAGCATAACCAGCACTCATCTTTTTGTTAAAATGAGGTGTAGTTCTGCCTGCAAGTCTAGATATAGTCAGGGGTATAACGCTGTTTTTGATAGGATTCCAGGAGCACAGAGCTGCAACGTGTAATACACATAAGCTTTCAGGGTAACCTTGGAAAGCAGGTACTGCCTTTTTTTTTCACTACTTATCTTCTTTCTTGCTTTTTCTTCACAAAACTATTAAATTAAATTAAAATTTCAGTAATTCTTATTTTTCTTTATTTAATTTTTCTGAAGATTCAGAGTTAAACTGGATGCTTAAGTTCACTAAGGAGCAGTTGAAAAACTGGGCCACTTGTTTAAATTCTTCATGTGAATCAGGGAGTCTCAGCTAAGTGTATGCCAAAATATTGCTGTGGACAATAGGGAACAGCTTGTGCAGCATGTTAAACTGTAGTGAGTCTGCCTGAAGGCAAGGCTATGAACTCTGTTTTCTCTCCAGCACTAAATGTACAGCTACCTCTTAGAGGAAGATAAGAGTTAGGAAAACCAGTCCCCACTTTGGAAAAGCAGAAAAAGCCCTTTCTATTTCTCTATCTAGAATATTTAAGGTTTTTTTTACCTGGTGCTGTTGAAACAGTGCCATTAAAATGTTCCACATAGCCGGAAGCACTTCTTTGTAATCTAGGCAAAATATCCCCAGAATATCAGCAGCTCAGGTGCCTGTCCCGGTCTGGGATAATGGACAATTAGAACAGTAAGCAGGAAGGACTGTGGGGTAGAAATAGGTTTCAGTGTCCTTTTACATTAACAACTTTATAATTGACTACAAAGGCAGTATTGTTTTGAGCCTCTCCGTAACTTGTGATTAGCTTTAGCTCCTTTTCCATTTTTTTCCCTCCTATGGGCCATGTCTGAAGACTTGAACGTCTCTCAATACTAGAGATATTACAGATCAAACTAGATGGAAGGAAGAGGGTGGAAAAAAATGGCTGACCCTCCAACTGGAGTAGGCAGACTGAGATCTTGTACAGAGATGTCCTTATGTCATAGTCAACTCGGTGCACAAATTTTTATGTAAACTTAAGAAAATTATTAAAGTTCTGTCTCTGAGAGAACTTCTTGTTGCTGTGTATCACTGTAGTACAGTATTGTCTTCAAAAAATGTTATTTCCATTGTAAAAATCAGATGGAACTTAAAGATATGAGGGGAAGTTAAGTAGATTACACCTTGCTTTTTTGTTACCCTAAGTATATACTTCTGAAACAACTTTCTTCTCTTTTAAAAGGTAAGGTATGATAATTTTAAAACTATGCTGAACAGTTTGTCCTTTGACTTTTAATCTTTAGACTGACTCACCAGAATTGAAACACTGTTGATTGCACCATAGATATGAGTTCTGATAACTCAGCTGGCAATTGCTTTGTCTGAGAGTCCAATCAATGGAATTATTTCATTTAAAAGAACTTCATTTAAAATCCTGTGTCATCATGTGAAGCAACAGAATGAGAGCCTGCTGTGTAATATGAATTTAATGTAATATGAATTACGTATGTTGGATTGCAAATAATCAAGATGAATAGCACATACCTACCTGCCTACATGGCTATGCTGATGTAATTGTCCTATCACTTCATTTCATTCTCCCTTTCCATTTTTTAGTACCCTACTTTTTTCTTGTTTCTAATACCAGCAGGTGCACTCTCTGGGCAAGGACCAAGCCTCTACTCCATCTAAAAAGATTAAGCTGCTCTTGAGTGTAAGTATATAAATAGAAGAAAGTTCTGGGAGGAAGAAACATCAAACATCTTATGTCCAAACGTTCCCCCAGACATAGTAATAAATGTAGGCCTGCAACTTCTTTGCTCTACTTCTTGGCCTCTCTGCAGTGAATGGAAACATTATTATTGACTTCAGAAGGAACGAGAAATACCCTGAAAACAGCATATACAAGTAGTGATGTGGGTTTCTAAAAGACATTAGGACAGAGGCTGAAAAGTTGTCTTTTATACCCATTCTCATTTATTAAGTATGTTGGTATTCTTTGTGGTTTCTATTGGCAGAAGCTCTTGGAAGGAAGTTCTTAGTAAAGGAAAATTCCTGCTGAAGTCTTTCATTGCAGTTTGAGGAAAAGGAAAATTAAAAAGTAAATTATAGTGAGAAGGGAAAGAAGGGTCTGCAGGAAATACCTGGCTGTACAACTATATCCCATCCGGTAGCTTATGTAAATACCAGTGCATAAACTTCTCCAGGGACAGCAGAGGCAGCAACCCTGCAAACTTAAAAGTGAATTGGTGCGTAAGATCAAATCTCATTTGACATCTGATTATCAGTGGAAGAGGTCTTGGACAAGGATTTAAAACCTTGAACTAGATCCAGATAGTCCAAGACACTATTTGATTATTTCCCCAACTCTAAGCCTTTTTGGCTCCATTTGGTGTTGGATATAAAGGATGTGACTCTGCAGCTGGTTTTAAAAGGAAGATGAAATATTGCTTTGATCATTTGTAAGATCTGAAATTCCTGGGTTTCTTTGATTTTGCTTGTGCTGCTTTTTCTTCAGTGCAATCTTTACCAAGTGCTGAATTTTTCTGGTCTGTTCACTTATGCTCTTGGCAACCTGTACTGCTGCATTCAAGCTCAAAATAACATGTTATATGCCTGAAGAGTAAAGATGCCCTCATCCTTGTGTAGAAACACCTACCATTTTAGTTGCTGCTGCTCATAATAAAAATTAATTTAGATATGAGGACTTACTGTCAGCCAATAAAATTGTACTCCCAGATTAGCTTGCGTTTTCTAAAATAGAACAAAATATTTTATAGTATTCTTTCTGTGTGAAAACATTTGGCTGGTTGGTGTTCCAAAGGACATGACTCCCAAATAACATCAAATAAATATCACTTGTATCAGAGCCCTCCTCCTAATGTGACACCCCCTTTCAGGCAAACTTGCTGACTGGTACTCCAGTGCATACACCTCACCACCCCTCAGATATATACCTGTCTGTGAAAGTGTGTGTGGTGAGTGATTTAGGAACTTGCATGGGAATCAGCTACCTGATCTCTGTCTGTCTCCTGCTCTACTCAGTCACTGCAGCAGCTGTTGGCAGTGGCTGAGGGTAGGTAAGGACTGATGAAAACAGAGCTGGTCCTTGAGAGAGAGATATTCCATGCAGGGCAAAACAGATGAAATAAATGTGGTTGAAGTCCCAAAGACATATCTTGTTCTATTTCCACTTTGCAGGCAAATAGATTCAACTGGGATGGGAGGAAGGGAAAGAAGCCAGATCTATAATTGTGGACTTTCTTTCGTCCCTGTCCTGGTTTGGCCTGGGATAGAGTTAATTTTCTTCCTAGTAGCTGGTACATTGCTGCGTTTTGGATTTAGGATGAGAATAATGTTGATAACATACTGATATTTTAGTTGTTGCTGTGCAGTGCTTACGCTAAGCAAAGGGCCTTTAAGCTTCTCATACTTCCCTGCCAGTAAGAAGGCTAGAGGTGCACAAGAAGCTGGAATGGGAGAGAGCCAAGACAGCTGACCCCAACTGGCCAAAAGAATATTCCATACCATATGATGTCATGCTGAACAAAAAACTGGGGAGTTTGGCTGGCAGGGTGGGGCTGCTGCTCGGGAACTGGCTGGACATTGGTCAGCAGGTAGTGAGCAGTTGCATTGTGCATCACTTGTTTTGTATATTATTTTATCATTATTATTATTTTCCTATTAAATTGTCTTTATCTCAACCCATGAGTTTTACCTTTTTTCCGATTCTCTTCCCCATCCCTCTGGGGGAGAAGTGAGCGAATGGCTGTGTGGTGTTTAGCTGCTTGCCAGGTTAAACCATGACAATCCCCCAGTCTCTTGATTAATTTTCAAGTGCCTTAATATAACTACAATCCTGCTTAAAAGGGGGAAAACCAATTTCTTTTATATAATAGTAAATGAAACAGTTTATTCCACTCCAATTGTTTTCTCTTTTATCAGCTTCATCACCCTGGCCAAGAAAATGAAACAGGTAACAGACCTGGAAGTAACCTAAATACATGTTGACAGACAACTCCCCTGAGATTACATCACCAGCTGAGCAAAAATGTTGAACTGTCATCTTCTCTGCCATTAACTTGGTTTCATTTATGAGACTTTTCTAATCCTGGAAATCATAAGCAATAATTTTTCTGTGACTTGCCATGATTTCTGATGCACCTTCAGCAGAAAAGGACTACATGAAGCAGAACAGATCAGAAGTCTTCTTGGTCCACTTTCTGCTTCTCAGTGGCTTTCATTAGATGCTTCACAAACAGCATCTATGGCCCCTCACTATGAATGCCACTATGAATGAGATATATGTGAGATTAAGGTGAAAGGATTTCTTCTAATCTGTGTCAAATTTACTGCCTTTGAAACCACTATGAGTTTCCTTGCTATTATATTATGGGATACGTAAACTATCTTAATCTAAGCTACTCATTATTTTTCACTATTATCATATCCTACTGCTCTTTTTTTCAAGTTCTCAAGCACCTTGCTATTGACTGTTTTGGAATTGCTTCCAGTACACACAGTTGTAAGACAGCAAGATTCAGCGTCTTAATCTCTTTCAGTGATTAAAAGGATGATTGATCCTTCTATTCTGTTTGTCTTGCCACTTAGTTCAATGCCTTCTTTTATTTCTACTATATCTTTTTCAGTAAGGTGAGAAAACCACAATTTACTGTAAGTGAAAACATGCCTTCAACTGAAAATACTGTTTTCCACAGTAATCTCCATTACCTGCTCAACAAATCTGGTATCATACTTGGATTTAGTACTATTGCTGCATGCTGAGCAGACATCATCACTGGGCTGACTAATGCTTTGTTATCACTTATTTGCCCTCTGAATTTCCCCCTGCTTATAAAGGAGAAAGCAATACAAATAAACCTGCCCTGAAGGTTAACAGTTTCAGGCTGGAGCCAGTTAAGGTAGGAAGGAAATTTTACACCTCTCCTCCATCAAAATACTTTTCTTCTCATGCCCTGCTATCAGGATGTACAAATGGTTCAATATAACTGCATACCGAATGACACAGCAGTGCTCAAGGGCAGAGGTGGCACCTCTGGGAACTGCAACTCATATCAGATAGATTAAAAGTAGTGCCCTGAATTGCAAGTGGAGAGAGGAGGTCTTCTAAGGAACCACCCTCACTCGCAATAACAAGCGAAGAGAGTGGAAAGCATGTTTTTCATTCTAAGAGGATAAAATGCCCCCAGAAATTCATTGAGGTATTTCCCCCTGAATTTCTAAACCACAGTATTTGGTTTTCCTGTGGGTCTGATGGTGTCCCAATGTATTCTAGAGGTTACACTGTAAAAGCTTGTTACTCTTCTCACTTTTGCTTAGAAAATCATTAAACAAGATATATGTTGAGTGAGTTTGAAAAAAATGTCCACATAAGTCAAATTGTATTTTGCTGATCCAGTAGAACTCTCCTCAGGCATGTTTTTAAAGACAAAAAGGAAATTTCATACTGGATGCTAAACTTTGAAAAGCAATAAACTGTAAGTACTTTAATGACCAGTGTTGACAAGAGATAGGGTACTAAAATGTAAAAATAATAAAACATGCTAGAATTGGAAAGTTGGAACTGTATTTACCGGTATCCAGACTACTGTTCTGGTTTGCATTAAAGGCTGATGACTCGAACGAAAGAACCCAAGCAAGCTCATCTTGGTAGCAATGCAGTGGAAGATGAAATGATAGGATAGGATAGGATAGGATAGGATAGGATAGGATAGGATAGGATAGGATAGGATAGGATAGGATAGGATAGGATAGGATAAGATAGGATAGGATAGGATAGGATAGGATAGGATAGGATAGGATAGGATAGGATAGGATAGGATAGGATAGGATAGGATAGGATAGGACAGGATAGGATAGGATAGGATAGGATAGGATAGGATAGGATAGGATATGGCAAAACAAATTAATACAGTTTGACTTGCTTTGCTTGCACAAATAGTACAAAAGATGACATTCACATTTCGAGGCACAGAATTTGGAATTTGAAACAGGAAAAAAAGAAAGAAAGGATATAAAATCTCTTCTAAAGGTAACTCACAGCACTTCCCTGTGAAGAGGCTTTGAGGTAACTCCCTTCAGCCTTGACCCTAGTGATAAATAAAACATGCAGTACTGATCTGCAGGGAAAACACAGCAGAACCCAGGTGGTGGGACTGCACTGTGCTTCAACCAATGTGTTATGGAACTTGTCAGTCTGCAAGTGGAAATAATGCAGTCCTCTCGAGGCACTGCAGCCAACAGTACTCCACACCTGCGGCCAGATTTCAAAGATCTAAGCAGGGAAACAATTATGACTGGAGAAATCCTGACTGTCTTCCTCAAATCAGTTCAAAATATTTGCATTTCCAAACAACACAAACCCAAAAGGACTTGTTTTGTAGTTACAAACTGACATAGAGAAGATTGTGAGTGGAACAAGGACCACTGCACGCCAGTAATTACTAAGGCTTGTGAACTCTAGGGGATTAATGATTGCTAGAGGGTGTTCGCAGCCAAAGATGGAGACAAAATCAGTCATTACAGATGTAGGAAAACACTGGACTAGGGAATTATTTCTGACACAGTTCATTTGTGACCTGGTGGAACACCACAACCAGTTTCCCATTTCTCAAATTAATGTCCTAAATATTTTTTGGTAGAGGGCCACAGGGGAAAAGAGCAGCTTTACCAGAAAACAGTCACTACAGCAGATTGCTTCATGCCTTCTTTTTTTTTTGCAATGACAAATCTAACACGGAGTGTTAGTTTAGCATAACAAGAGCCAAATTCCTCCTGATGGAGTCAGAGAGGGTGCATTTATTACGGTATCCCTAAATCTCATAACAAGGGCAGCTCAGAGAACAGAAGGAAATCAGAGGTCTGTAGACTCTGCTGCCCTCATGTTGCCTCAATACCCCTGGACACAGGGAGCCAAAGACCTCCTTGGCATAGGCCCAGTAATTGTTTCATGTTATTCCAAGGATGGACTTGGCTCGGAGGAGTTTCATTTATTGTGAGTTGCAGTGGAATTTTTTGTGGGTTGGTGTTTTTTTTTAATATACTTCATTTCTTTTCATGTTTTTTATGCTTTCCAGAGCAGCTCTTTTCTCATTGTCAGCTTCAGTTAAGGTTTTCCTGGGACTATGTGACTTCTCCCTGAATGCCAACAGCAGGCCTGTGCTAGTGCTGTTCCTGACTGTCACTTGTGGAAATTTTATTCCATTTTCTGAACTTAAAATTGGAAATTATATTGGAAATGAATGGCTGGAAATTTGGGGATAAGTGTTAGGATTCATTCATATTCCTGGTAGTTGCCTGAGAAGATGTCTGGAAATTACTCCTAGAGGCACATACATGTCTCCACAAGCAATGTCATGACAGAGCAGAGTGACTTCATACTCCCCTCCATTTTAGGTAGCCAAAGGGGCAGAGTTAAGTTAGTGTGGTAAAACTGGTGCAGACTAAGAACTAAATCCTAACGTAAGGTGAAATTTCTTCCATTAAAAATCAACACTAAAAAAATTATAGCAGGTGTTAGCACTGTCCAGGTGACTGATAAGATTTTTTTAATCTCTTTTCAATTTTCTAGAAATTAAAATAAAACAATTTAACCCCCAAGCTTAGCCAGCACTTGCTTATTTTTTGCCAACTCGATCCAGCCAATTATGCTGGAGCAGTCTGGGGTTAGCTTTCTTCCACTTCCCATATGGGGTTTCATCAACTTATGCCCATGGGGAGAGAGTAGACAAATTATCTATACCTTGTTGATGAGGGCTATGGTGCTTTCCTCTCTGGGGAGGCAGTTCCTGTTCCCTGCCCCTTTCTACCTGAAGGCAACCAAGCAGGGACAGCACTGGCATTGCCTTTGGGAGCAATGCCCTCTGTTATTGCTCCTATGTAGAGGAATTAATAGTTTGAGTCTTGACTTGTCCTGGGTCATTGGTCCCTAGCTGTCTTGGCAGCTAGGCAGCTTCTTAGCACTGCTAGCTGACCCCAGTGGCGTCAGCTAGGAACCAAAGCATATTTCTGATATGGGAGGGATAAGTCTGCTCTTAGCTACCACTATCAGAAATATATTAAAACTATTTTCGGTTGTAACTAGGCTTGAACCTCAGTTTTTATAAAGAGAAGATCAATGCTAGAGCTGCACTACTGCTCTTGACTGGCAGAAGACAGCAATAATCTCTGCTACTTGTTGAGCTAATTTGTTTGTCACTCCTAATTAGCTTGTAATGGCTTTTACTGCTAGTGTGGTTGTTAAGACTTAGGATAAGGAATATTTTTGCTGTTTAGGACCAGTTCATCCACATATGTTTTTTAGCTCTTTCTGAAGGATGTAATTGTTACCAGTGAAGAAATCTGGAAGTCTCTTCATAATTACAGTAAATAACCTGCTCTGCAGTCTATAAACTCAAACAGCATTTTTCATCTTCGGATTAAAAATGTAACAGAAAGCCTCACGGCTAAGGAGAATGAAAATGGGAATTATGTAAAAAGCATGTCTGAAATCAAGACACATTTACTGTCTCATCACTTATGGCCTGCTCTGGCTTAAGATGTCTTATTTAAAATCTGTTCTCACTCTTTTTCCTTGTCCTGTCCAATCAGAACAAAAGAAAAGCTGAAATGGATTTAGATGTTAAGAACATGATCTTCCATGCTGGCTCTGTTGCTAGAAGTTAAATTCTTACCCAATCCATTAAAGGGCACTGGTTTCCCATGTCATATCTAGTTTTGATCACAGCAGAGAAATGGGAAACAATAAAAACAGACATAATGCGAAACAGATTTTTATCTTTCTGCATGATTTTTTTTTGCATTTGTTTTTCACATTTGACAATATCTGAGTAAGAGTTAACTTGATGCTGTGCAAAAAAGACCATTTCTTCTCAGTGCCTGTTGGAAAACCTTGCCTTTAAAACAAGATGCTATACAAATAGTAGTTTGCTCTAAGAGTGCCGATGTGGACTGGGTGGCTAAAGTTCCCTGTGGCGGCTGGTGATATTTCAAAGGGAGAATTAAAAAGCTTGAGAGCAGGTCCTTTTCTAAATAGACTGGATGAAGTCTATCCTGGAAAGCTCCTTCCCTGATTCAGTGCATCTCACTCAGAGCATGTGTTGACTGATTCTAGGGCCTAAGTGAGCCCATCCAGGTTGACTTCAAACATCTCAAAAAAAAAAAGTCTAAATAGTCAGAGAGTTGTAATTGAATGTGAAGAGTGATGTTAATCTGTCTCCTAATAATCTAAAACAAAAGGCATGAAGCCAAACTGACATACCTGATTAAAAATCTACTCAAGTGTGCTCCATAAGTGGAGAAAAAGGGTTAAGAGATCCAGGGACGGAGGTTTCTATTCTACACTGTTTTCCCTTAGTTCAGCATCAAACAAGGTCAAGGCTACTGCTGCGCTCAGTTTCATACTGCATTAACAATGTCTTGCTTGCAGGCTTAGCAAGGCCTTACAATAAGTTCTCCCAAGCAGAATCAGGCTCTATTCAACTAATTTGTTTCAATGAAGCGCCACATCTTGATGACATGCAATAAATGCTAAATTAGATCTTTAGAAAGTAAATCATATAACTGCATATTTAGAAGTTTCCCTCACTGCAAGGGTTCACAGGCAGCCCTGCAATTGTGCTGACTGACAAGGCAGTGCTATCCCAGGCTACCAGCCTGCATGCATGGTTATGAGCAATCTCCTGGAAAATTGACCCTATGAGAGGGGGAGAGGAATTAGACATGTTTTAAAGTTTGAAGTGAATGATCAAAATCTATTGTTCCACTGTGCATTCTTCTAACCATGACTGCCTCAAATTACTTGGCAAAGGTAAATGAGCCTAGAAAAGAAGGGAAACAGTTGAAAAGGCCTTGAAAGATATATGTGATTTTTGCTGGATTTTTGAGACTTTGGAGATGTCATTTCACATACTATAGGGTGAAAGTTCAAGGAAATCTTTGCTAGTAAGAGGAAAACGTAAAAAAAAAAAACCCAAACCACAAAAAACCCAAATAAGACAGAGCAGAGGAAAAAAAAGGAAGAGGTAGTGGCAAAGGTTGAGGGTTTGGAGCAGCTACACCTCTATCTGCAAAAGCTGCTGACAGAGCTTTGGCATCTGATCATCTCTTAACTGCTGATTAACATAGCACTGTTTTATATTTAACTCAGGCCAGAGCAGGAGGGGCTGGGGGTGGGGTTGTGCTGCTTATAAGGGGAGCACGGCAGGAACAATGTTCTTCTGTGTTGGTTCCCTCCATCTCCCAGCCCAGCCGCGCTCCTTTTGATCATTCACATTTCCTCCAAATGCATGTTGTCTTTAATTAATTGAGTGTCTTGTGGAAAGCTAGGTGGGGGAGAAGGGCAGAGAACAGCTATAGCTGCACAATTAAAATACAAACCAAGTCTGCTGAGTTTACTGAATGCAAGTGCTGAAGTGACTAATAAGCTTTTTACGGTTAATGTTTTGCTCTGAGAACAGACCCGGGAGCAGAGATGGAGGGCATGGATTTTGAGGACAAGAAGTCCAAGAGGTACTGCATGAAGACAAAGCATGTGGCTGTCATCTGTGGCGTCGTGGTCGTTGTAGGTCTTGCTGTGGGACTTGGCGTTGGATTAAGCAGACCTAAACCTCAGCAACTGCCAGAGGGAACAGTTCAGCCAACAACCCTTCCGTCCCCAGTGGATTTGGGTCCTTGTCCTCCTAAAAATGATGAGACTGGAGACTGGAGACATTTTAGGCTACCCACTTTTGTCAAGCCTGTCCACTATGATCTGGAAATGAAGCCTGAAATGCAGAAAGACATTTACACTGGGACGGTCAGTATTTCTATTGCTTTGGAAAAACCTACCAGCTACCTGTGGCTCCACTTGCGAGAGACCAAGATTACAGAAATGCCCACACTCCGGAAATCCTCAGGACAGCAGATTGCTCTGAATGACTGCTTTGGGTACAAGCCGCAAGAGTACATAGTGATGAAGGCAGAAGCAGAGCTCTCTGTCACTGATGAAAGTGATCCCTATATACTCACCCTGAAGTTTCAAGGCTGGCTGAATGGTTCTCTGGTTGGGTTTTATAGGACCACCTACACTGAGAACGGAATGATCAAGTAAAGCAGTTTTTCATTTATTTATTAAACTTTCTTCTCTATTTCTACTTGCTCAGGCCTGCTCTGTTCGTGTTTCAGCTTCTCAGTCTTGTCTCTCACCAATTTGCTGACATTTCTGGGCTGTTCTTTAATTTTCTCATTCCCTTAAGGAATATGCTGTATTCAAAATCCTTTGGCTGTTGACAAGCGAATGTGGGCTGGAGAGATGAGGGGTTTGTTATTATTATTCTGAAAAACCTTTTCAAACTCTACTGGTCCCAGGTTACCTTTGAGCTTTACGAGTGGCTCCCTCAGAGAGTTGGAGGGATCGAGGCCTGTTTTTATCTCTGTAGTACAATAAATAACACACAGCTCTCACCACTCTCTCCTGTCACTCCCCAAGGTAAAATTTTTGGTATAAAATGCTCTTGTGATAGTTTTCCTGACATCGTGCTTCCTTGATGTTGCAAGCCTGAGGAATATCCAAACCAGAACTTCCCTGTCCCTCCTGCAGCTGGTTTAAATTATGGGTAAAGGTTATGATGAACCAAATGATGAAGGTTATCTTTGACACAAGTTTTTTGTGCTCCAGCTTTTCCTTTTTAATATACCAATAGTTATTGAAAGATTACAAAGCCTCTGCCAGTTCAGTTAATCCATTCCACTTCCAAGGTTTGCACTACGTCAAGATGAAAGCTTGAAAAAGCCATTGTCCGCTGCTCAGAGGCATTTCTTTGCAGTTAACATATGGAGAGGACACTCATCTGTTTTCCAATATTCACGTTTCTGAAGTGACTCATCCCAGCATTTACAGCTAAAAGATAAACTTGGCTAGACTTTTCCAAGGCCCTGTAGCGGGAACATAGAGACAAGCACTTGTTTGCCCTCCTGGGACAACGGTGTTACGAGTGAGAGTCAGCTCCATTCAGCTGCTGACAGGCAATGCCAGGAGTAGCAGCAGTGACAAGCACCAGCAGCAGCAAATCCAAGAGGCAGAGGAAAAAACAAGCATTGATTTTTCATACTTAAACATAGTTATCTGATCTGGGAAGAAGCCATGTAGAGAACAGCTCGAACCCCAGCCAGCTCTTTCCCTCTTGTTTTCCTCCCTCTACCACCTCAGTATTGCTCTGAATCGGAAGGTGCTTTGGTTTTATACTTTGAGCATGTGACATTCCCACAGCAGCTTTAAAGTATAAACTCTTAGCATCCTTCTAAGAAGAGGTGTGTTGCTTCCTTTTAATTGGTAAAGGATGCCTAGATATTAAATTAATTGGCCCAGGTCTGTCACAACAGCAGGACCAGAACACAGGTCTTCTGAGTCACAGAGCAGGAGGAGTGCCCATTCCTCAGATCCAAACAGTGTGGGAAGACAAGGACCAAGCATCTGATGTCAGGAAGAAATGAGAAGTTCATAAGCTAAAGAAAGCATAAAATGTGAGCTCACTTCAAGAGGGTTCCTACTTCTTGATTTGGATGCTGAAAGCTACAATTTCAAGGATGATCCTAGCCAGCAGTCTGAAAACACTCAATACAGAAAGGAACTTAAGCATGTGAGTTAGTTTGTTAGGCTTGAGGAGGGCTCTAATAAATGAGTGAATGGTGATTTCTAAAATGCTTTTCATGTGGTTAAGTTTGGGCAGATTGTTTGTGGGGGTGGGAGAGGCAATGTACATGATAGTGATACGTACAGCTTTGAAATGAAAGTAACCACCAGCCAAGCTGCTGCTATGGGGCGTGAGGGTAGGTGATAGGATGGGGTGAAGAAGAATGGTGAGGGAAGGATTTTATTACTTATTAAAACTGCATTTTCCCCTGGATTTCTAGTCAGAAAAAAATGCTGATTGGAATTAGCTTTTTTATTTTGCCTTTGCCTGAAGCAAACATCACCCTTGGAAAATTTCAACCCGAATAGTTCCTCTTCTTTTGTCATATTGTAAGTAAATACAAATTGAATCAGGTAATAGCAAAAGTCAAGCAAGTCTATTAATAGTGGTTGTTAGAGAGAAGGGGGCTGAGGTGAAAATGAGAACCAATGTATAACTAACCTACTCCCCTATCCCTTCCGGGCAGTGTTAGAAGCAGTGGGACCATTTGAGAGAATTAATAACACTGGAAAGTCAGCTCCCAGGCCTGAGCTGCTCCCTGGCTGGCTGTCTGTGAAGGCAAAGGTTTGCCAAAGCATTGCTATAATGCCTTTTGTTTACAAACTGGGCACAATTCCAGGCTCTGTTGTTGCTTATATTCAAATCTCCCACCACATTTTGTGGAAAACAGGTAGGCGTGTGCTGAACATCCCTGCAAGTCTGGGATCCTGGGGAGGCTCAGGGAGGAGAATGCTTAATTTGGGAATCATGTTCAGACAGATCACACAATCCCCATCAGGACAAAGGTGCTTTTGGACATGCCCAGAACCAGATCTTGAGATACCTTGAGAGTAGAACTATTTAAATTGATGTGCGTGTGTAAGTAGGGAGCAGGAAAACAGAAACTTTGCGAATGCAGATTTTAGACATAGACCTGCCCAGATCCTCCTGTGGGTACCTGAATCCAGCTGTAACCACTGAAGCCCTTTGGTAAAGCTATCCCTCTGTGCATTTCATTTCCCCATTGGTGAAAGGGGGATAACGGTCCTTCCTTACTTTGCATGATTCTGTGAGCATAAATACATTGCCGTTGTGTTATTTTCAGGTATTATGGAAAGGAGCAAAGCAAGAGTCCTTGCCTGGTGTAATGGGTTCTTTTAACTAAGTAGTTCCTCTCAAGGAATGTGCAAAAAAATCCTGTTATTTTCTTCTTAATATTACTGATAATACAAACATGTCACAGCAGCTGGTTTTGATTTTGCATTACTATTAGTGACAAAGTATGGTTTCCCTTTTATAGGAATTCTTTCTGTTCTCCTTAAGAGGAGAACAAGAAGCTTATAAGATGCTCAGCTGGGCATATCTCTAGCAGGGAGAGTTGCATTTATGATTTTATTGATTAGGGAAAGGTAGAATATTCTTTACTGTACACAAGTAACACCCCTGGATTTCTTCCTCAAGGAGAAAATTTTCTAAGCAATTAATCTGAATTTAGAGAAATACTAGGAGAAAAATGCTTTATTAATGCTTTAATTAGCTCAAGGGAAAGGGTTTTTGCACCAACTCCCCATGCTTTGGGGTGGGGGGCGGAAAGAAAATTCATCATGGCTCTAAATGCAGCACTGCTTTATTTTGGGAACAACAGCTGGATGCAGTCTCAGGCAGATCTTCACTTCTTAATACTATGATATTTACAGCTGTCACCTCCAGTTCACATTTAAAGGTCTGGACATGAACAGCAAGTAGAAGGGCAGAAGCCACATAAGTGAGGAAAATTTTATCTAATAACTACATTATACAGTTTGAAAGGAAATTACAACCTTTCACGTTTCTAGTGCCCCTTCTATGCATGCCATAGCCTGGAGTCCTCATCATCTGTCCCATAGGAATGGTACTGCTAAGGTTTTACACTGCTGATGTCTCTCTGCCTCCACAAATATATGAGGGCAGATGGATTATCACCTTATAAATCAACAGAAATATCAGAGTGTTATCAGTCTGTAGGAACAAGATATAAATGTGTCAAAATATATAGCCAAATTTTAAGTAATAGGTGTGAAGCATTGCCCTGGGGACTTGAAGTTAACTTAATCATGAAATAGCTTTCAAATCCTACAAAAAGTAGAGTGACATCAAACGACTTACCAAGCAAAAGAAACTCTATTCAGCCTGAAGTTATGTTAAGGTGAATTTTCATTGTGCTTTCTGCCCACAAACTTTTGAGTTACTATTCCAATGAACATGAATGATATGAACCCAGACATATTACCTCCATCAGGCTTCTAAATGACCCTTGCTGCTACAAGTTCCTAATGACCAGTTTAGTATTTAACCGTCACAAGGAAATGCCAAGGGCAACAGAAACATTGAAAAATAGTTTGTCAAGCGAGCTTGTAGGATTGCTGCAGATCCATAATTTATGATGTACACTTTTAATTACTTTTTGGAAAGAAAAACTACCTTAATATAGTTGGAGCAGCTGTAGAAGTGCTGTCAGAAAATGCTCAACATTCCAGATTAATTGAAGAAGCATCTGTGATCCCTTTCACCATCAATCACTGGATAATATGCACTGCCACTGTATGGTTCATTAATGGGGGGAGCCCAATGCCACTGTGGGAAGCAAGCACATGATATGAACGTTCACAGCCTTCACCTTATTTTTTTTACATGACCCCTATTGTTTAGCTCCTCCAGTTGTTTTTGCATAGCTGAGATGACTTCTAAACGCCCAACATGGCTAGCATAGCATTAGTTATGTACTAGGACGTTCACCTGAACTTTCCATGCTTTCTCCAGCAGTTTCATTAATGAAGTCAGGGGGCCTTAACAGCACCAGCAGAAAAAATGTACATGGTACCTGCAGAAAAAGAAACACACAAGCAGGATGAGATTTTAGGGGCACTTACGCAATTCCCAGGTGTCTTCTCAGGAGATGTTCAAGACTCCAATCCCAAAATATGCTCTAGTGGGTAAACAACGTATGGAGGGACTTAAGTAAACATCCCTATACCAGGACCTTCATTTCCTTTCAGATGATACCACCAGTAGTTTCTTTTAGGCACAAACTCATTGGGAAGCTCACCAGGAAGGTGAGCAAAATTTTTACCGTCCATGAGAGGTTATTCATATCTTATTGCCTGGCTCCCAAAAATATTTGATGACAAGCAATTGACTTTAGCTTTTGCTCTGAAACCTACATGCCTATACGATGTCAGCTTGTGCATTTCTGATGTCACCTACATTTATGAATGGACAAGTACACACAAATATTTGTAGTTGACATTAGTTTGTGAAATTACTAAAAAATTATGCTTAGATAAAAATTTAAAAGGTTTGCCAACGTGTTGTTTGTTTAAGGAGTATTGCAGCTACCGATCATGAGCCAACAGATGCACGGAAATCATTTCCTTGCTTTGACGAGCCCAACAAAAAGGCAACTTACAACATATCTATCATCCATGAAGACACATACCAAGCACTTTCAAACATGCCAGTACAGGTATGTATTTCCCAACTCTGCTGCCTAAGTGGAATGGTTCTGTAAAGCCACTGGAAAGGCAGCATGGATCACAAGGTCCTTGTGCATTCACAGACTCTACAACCCAGACACTGTAAAGCTAGTGGTTAATAAATATTCCATAGAACAGGACTGGTTGGTTGGTCGGGACTCCCAGTGGTCCACCAGCACACAGCATGGAAATACAGAGGCAAATCCAAAGCAGAAATGAAATGTCTCTTCTGTCCCCTGCTAACTATAAATAGGTAATAACAGGTTCTTCAGTCAAACCAGGTGGACTCTGAGAAGGAATACTCCGGAAGACAGCTGCTTCCCAAATGGGAAGTCTAAAATAATCACTGAAACTACGTAATGTTCCAAAGTGAGGGTCTGTTGATCACAATCTAATGACAAAGGATTCTGCTAGCAAGAAAGTCTAGGATTATTATTTTTAATAATACAGGATCTGAAATCCCATCTGTCATCTCATGGGTGTGGACACTTGTCGGTTCACCATGACTGTAATTTCCTAAATAATCTATTTCTGGACCTGGTGGGTCAAATTCCAAGTTTTGTATGAAATTCAATGGCGTCAATTATCTACCTCTGGGCCCTCTGGAAGAAGATTGAATGGCTTTCAGCTGAGAGAGTTTCTAATGAATAGCTTAACTGAATGTGTAGTCCAATGCATAATTTCTAATGAATAAGTTCTGAAATGGGAGATAAAGTGCCAAGATTTAAAAAAAAAAAAAAAAAAGAAAAGATCTTCCAACCTCCAGGCTGTTGACATTTGCATGTTCCCAATCAGACTCCCACCCAGAAAACAAAGGTCTGCTTTACTGTGTACTGTTTTATTTAAGGAGTCTCCCAAACTTTAACTATCCCCTAGCAATGCAGCTGAGAGAACTATTACCAATCTGATACAGCTGCTTCCCAAACCCTTTGCAAATTTAAATCTCTGAGCTATTGTTATTAAAAATATTTCTACCAACACCTAAAAGAGCACCAGGCACTTTGATGAGCAACACATGAAAGGAGGGTGTTTGCCGTACCTTTCCTCACAGACCTCAGACAAGTGTGGATACCAGCAAGGGAGGTGAGGGGATGAGACTAGATGTTATCAAGATTTAGTGGGGTTTGAGATTTGCTTTACACCTTTACATGTGGACCTTGCCTCTAGTATGTACATACAGAAATGAGCTTTCAAAAGGGTGGCTACCGCTTGTTAATTAATTTGCTAAAACCCAAATACAAGTAGAGAAATGTAGATTACACTGAGTTCATACTCAGGTTTGACTAACAGATGATAGGAGGGCACTTTTTCATCTAGTGTGCTCACAAGGTCAGTAGCTCTGTTCTTAGTAGTGAAAGATCTTTGGGAAATCTTTTCAGCACATGGAAATGTAATGGTTTGTAAATGCAAGGCACGTTGTGCATTACTTGTCCTGTAGTAATTTTGGTGGTGTGGAGCTTTATAATCGACATGGTGAAATCAGCTCAGCAAAGTCAGAAACTTGCACATTTCACTTGCATTTTTCACTGCAGTGCTTTTTTTTTTTTTTGCTTTTTTTTTTCACTGAAGTTCTGACTTTGTTGAAAGAACAAAAGATATCAAAATAGAGTCAAAATGAGTCAAATAATGGAAAAGTAGATTGCAAATATCTCTGTGAAAGAGTTTTGTGAATGTATCTGTGGAAAGGGTTTTTTTGCTCATGGAATCGTATTACCTGTAACATTCACTATCTGTGCTTTATTTATATTGTCTTTATAACAAACAAATCTCATAGAGTATTGTATCTCTAGTAGAAGGTTACTGGTGGTTATATGGTTTACTTTTGCCCTATTTAAGTTAGTCATCTAATCAGAAGCATAAAAAATTATCAAACAGGCAATAATAGATAATGATTACCAGAAATAAATATTTGGAGGATGAATCACATACAACAGGTTTCACATTTGGTCATATAGTTCAGCTGAGAGTTAAGGACATTTGGGAAAATCGGGAATGGTTTTTAATTGATTTACAAAATAAAAGCTTTGATCAGCACTAAACCTTATGTACATTTAAACAACCCACCGATTAACAGTGCTATTTTTTATCTGAATTAGTTCAGGATAGATTCATTAGAGTGGTCTTTATCCTAAGTAGCATCTCTGCAGTCCCTGACATGGGGATCCCCAATACATGATGCATGTATTTAAGAGAGGAGAGAATCTACTCTCTTCTCTGATCTGTCCAAAGTGACGTTATTTTATGCAACTATTTCAAGAACCAAACACACTAGCATTCAGTGGAAAACTCCTGTTGGCAAAATTCCTGTGCATGTGAATGATTTCAAATCCTTGACGCAAAATTAGAATCAGGTAAACTTATTTAGTGCAGAAAAACAAAGTCCCATTTCGTGCATTGCAGTATTGCAGAAAAAACATTTTGTCTGTTCTCATGCCATCAGCAATGGGATGCCAGAAGAGGTGAACCTGGAGAGGTAATTTATCATTCCTTTGTAGTTGCAGCCTTCAGAGAAATATTGTACCCTCTTCTGCATGTGTTTGCAATTCCAAAAATCAAATTAATTATTTTTCCATTTCTGCAGCAAACTGTACGGCTGAGCGATGGCTGGATTCAGACAACTTTTGAGAAGTCAGTTCCTATGAGCACTTACTTGGTATGCTTTGCAGTGCACCAGTTTCACTGGGTAGAGAGAATATCCGCTAGTGGAAAACCTGTAAGTCCTGTTGCAGCCTGAACATGGTTCAGATGATAGATGTACTGTGATTTGCATATTTTAAAAAATGAATAATCTCTTTTTATAGTACAAACAGGAACATATTTTTCCCTTTCCTATAACCAATTTTATGCAGCCTATTTTATCAGATTATGTATTCACAGTGGTCCCTCTGACTTTGATACATGCAATGTTTTGCAGTCCTTCCCTGTCTCCCATCTCGGTGAGATCCCAGTCAGTACCTTCCATACAGGCACAGGGGTGAGGAAGGAGCCCTATTTCTCCAACCTCACCCCTGACTTGAACCCTAGAGTCTAGGGGAATGTACAAGTCCAGGGTGCAAGAGAGTCACAGACCATGGATAGAAATAATTCACAGTTTTCTGTGGGTTCTAACATTGTAACACCTTTTAAGGTGTGAATCTATGCACTTGATGTCTTCCTACTTACAGAAGACATAGGACTACAACGCCATGTGCCATTATGTATTGGCGTTAATATTCTTTATTTTACAACAGCGGCTAAAGGCAACTGCCCAGTGTAAGTTCTTATCAAATAAGTAAGAGAAGTGATAGTGCCTGCTTAAACAGCTGGGTATTTGGTAGGTGCCCTAATGAAGTGAGTATGTTTGAATCTGAATCCATAAAATTAAAATAGCTCCTCTATTTAGATGCAACAGGCAGTCCAATCCAGTTCTTGCTTAGATTCAAACCTCCCGAAGGTGTAGCTGACCAGGCACAAGGACTTCACAAGACATTATGTTGAATCACAACCTGAAAACCTAAATACAATTTGCCCCTCAACATAAACTGCTCACTTAGCCTAAACCCTAGTCTGGGTTGCTCAACCCATTGTTAATTATGTATTGGTTTACATCTTTTTTACAGCTGAGGCAGAGGATGATCCCAGAGTTGTATGCTTTTGCTTCTTCCCCTTCCTTTCTCCTTAGGGGTGTAACACATGGTCTTGTGGTTCAGTCGAGCTGTCAGCGCTTTCCTCCTCTACTGGAGGCAGTGACACCAATGGACAGGGAATCTAGAGCAAAGCCCCAGCCAGACCACTGTTCCCCTAGCAAGTAAGCTCTTCCTGAGTTTCTCTAGCCGAAAAAGCTCAGCAAATCCTTCCCTACTTAAGGATGTCCACTGATGTGAAAATCTGCCTCGTATAAATCTCCGAAGTGCAGATCCAGTTCTTAGCAAAGACTTCCTGGCATAGCGCTGTGCTGAGGCCTCTCTCCTCTACGCCCTCACTAGCATCATGCTGTATGCTTATATTATTTCTTGACAAATGACTAAGGCTAAATTACACTTAGCCAAGCAAAAGGAGCCTGGTTTGAGATACGATGCAATATTCTTAGATCCCTGCTGTTTGGCTGAGTAATTTGCAAAACAGGAGAACATTTTAGGCCACCCAGCTACGCAATTTTGTTAACCAGATGCTCTTCAGCACGTCTGCTCCATTTATTATCAGGGACAGGATTTTTGTTATTTGGCCTCAACAGATATTCTCTGGAGTATAATCATTTTAAGAATCATAATTTGTGCAGCTTTCGTAGAACATGTGCGGTAGGGGGAAAAAAAAGTGCTGAAGGTGTATGTAAAACTCTTTATTTTCTAGACGCAAAAGTTAACATTCTCTGCTTGTCCATGCCACGCTCCAGAATAAGGCTCTGAAAACAATATTTGGGATTTATCCCCAAGCAAAACCCACAAAATCCTGACTGGTTGTAGCTTTTGTAAATAAAAGGGAATGTTCCCTGAAACATGGTAATTAAAGTGTGTGTGTAGAAGCAGGGGTATTCATGTCAGTACAGAGGTTGCCTGAAGAAACATCTTCCAGTTCAGGCCTTGATTATTACACATTTTATTAACGCTATTCACTAAACAGTTGTTTGAGGACTTGCCTGTACTAGGAAACTTCGTTTTTATGTAAGGTTAAAATCATAACCATTCCTTTTCTCTTAGCATGGACAGAGTTTTACCAATATAAAGGACAGGTGTAAGATTGTTTTTAATCAAGACAGCCACATATACTCCATCACTAAAATCACCTTTTCCCTAGGAAAACCAGGTCTTTAGAGCTTTTAATCAGATATTTAGAAAGTCCTTCTCCTAACCAGTTTCTTTCCAAAAATTTTGAAGCCCAGCTGCACTGAAACTGCTGAAAAGGACATTCCGCAGTTTGCTGTATAAATTGCTAGCAATAAATCCCTCATCCAACAGAAAGTATCCATGTGATCCGTATATTGCTTTCATAAACAACAGCAACAGCATACAGCTCACTTGACTCAGTAAATTATTTAAAAACTTTGCCGTTCGCTCTGAAAACTGTTGCCCTAACAAAGACAAAGGCATTAATAGAATCGATGGTGGGAAATGTGCCTACAGCTGGAAACAATGCTCCTGAGCTGATTACCTGTCAGGTACCAAATGTCTGGTTTGGAAAATCACAGAGGGATTTTACAAATGAAACCCAAAGTCAGTTCTGATGCATGCTGAAGGTTTTGGAAACCATTAATACGGATCAGCTAGGGAACCAAAGACTGCTAAATTGGGTAAAGAGCTTACTAAAGTGGAAATTGTAGATTGTAATTGCAAACTGACCCTGAGGGAAATCCCCTGGCTGGAATGGAGTCCCGATTGAATTTCATAAGTTTTTTGGGGGGTTGTTTTTTCATTCCAGCTTTATTTCTGACCGCTTACCCATCCTCCCCTCTCGTTGGAGGAAGTGTAATTTCATGGTATTGAAATCAATGTGTTGTCAGGCTCCAAGAGGGCTCCTAGAGCAGGCCAGCTCCTTTGCTCAGTTTGGACCCTAAATCCGTGGCTGAAGGCAGGACTGAGGAGTAAGCAAGCCACACAAATGCAGCCAGGAGAATGTGGCCCATTCATAAGCGATGCAGAGCCTGCAAACTGAGGTGGATCAGTTTTCCCAAAGCCAGAGACTTCACTGTCCATTAAGACCTCTTACTTTCTATGTTGGAGATTTTGGGGGACAGTGGACAACCTACAGCTCCTGACAGTGGCCACTGCAGTGCTATGGCTGTGCTCTGGGGCAGAGATCTGTGTGAGCTTTGGGACAAAGATATTGAGTGAAAGACCCCCAAAAGACTCCATAATTCTGAAGTCAAACTTTGTCTTCACAATGAGGAGATAGCATCCAAAAAAAACTTTTTCAAGCTGTAGGCCTCCTCATCATGGTTATGCGTGCCTCTAGTCCTCCAGGACTTGAGGTTTCCTATTGCTTGACAGTAGTAGCCAAAGCACTCCCAGGCACCAAGACTTAGGGATGGAAAGGTCAGCACTCAACACACTATTTGATGTGTTCAGGAGAAAAAGCATGCTCAGATATGCAAGAGGAGCCAGAAATAGTCACTCAACGCACACAAGGCTACCAAACATGCCAGCTTTCCTGGACCTGCCTGGTGGGAAGAGAGAGAGCTGATTTTTGCCTGGGATTTCCAAATGTGCAGCAGCCCAGCAGGCACTGGGTCACTGTATGGCCTGAGAGGTCCTGGGCAAACAGCCACTCAACCTGCCTGGGCCAGCATGTCCGGGAAGACTTACAGATCTGGAAAAGACACTATCTTCAAATGGTCTGAGATCTTCAAATGTACAAGGACAAGAGAAAATTGGGTAGGAAAGTTAGGAAGAAACTGAAGAATATAAGGTGTTACAGGCTTCAGACACATGTCAAGACAGATGTGCTCCTAAAGATTGGTATGATGGGATCAGTCCAGCTCAATGTACTGCTGAGAACGAATGGATTCCCTTCTGTTGTACTTGCCCAGGTTTCCTTCTTGAGAAAAGCAGGCCTTGGGAAAGGAGGGACTGGTATGCACCCAGGGCCTGCTCCAAGCTTGGCCACTTCTGGACATGGGTCTTGTCAGTTTTGCAGTTTAGGCATACTGAGGAAAACCTGTACGGATTATGCTGACTTGGCCTTTCTTATGTACAACATTCAAAAAACTTTGTTGCATAAATGTGTTAGGGAACAGAATTCAGTGTTCAGGCCAGTCTCCTGGAGAAACCTACAGTGTTATAGGTACGTATGTTAAATGACTTTTCAGTGCTTGCCACCTCCTAAATTCTTCTAACTGAAGACTGTTCTAATTGTCTCTGTATTTTACAGCTGAGAGTTTATGCGCAGCCACGGCAAATACACACGGCAGAATATGCAGCAAATGTAACAAAAATTGTATTTGACTTCTTTGAAGAGTACTTTAATTTGAGCTATTCTCTTCCAAAACTAGGTGATTATTAATACTTATATTTTTCATTTTGTTATTTCTCTTTCATGTTTATGTTTCTTCTACAGGTCTCTGTGCTTTGGAGGAAAACAGAGCATGAAAGCAGTTCGTTGCTAACTGCTGATATTATGTCAGGATGTTTTAAAACTGTACCCGTGTAGTTCAAGATGTTCTTAATTGTCATGAGGGAGGGTTGGTCTCAGTAACAGTGTAGTTACCATTTCTCACAGTTCAGCTTGCTGAACTGAAGCACTGGTCCTGGCATCGTTATTTTAAAGTGTCTTCTGAAAAATCAGGGGAAGTATTGGTGTCATCAGCAAATGGACATCATGAGTTAAATAGAGCCAGAAGAAGTTTGAGAAAAACATGAACCACTTCCATGGGAACTCCTGGACAACAGTCAGCAGTGAGATAAGTGAAGATGTAAACTGCCAGAGAGTACGTCATACCATTTATTAACCTTAGTGCAAAGTGGGTGTGTATCCACTTCCTAGAAAGATTAATGTGGTCCAGCATATAATTTGTAGTTTCTATTGCTGGGCTAAATGGAGACCCAGAGCTAAACAAGAGTGGCACACTATCAAATTCTGCCCATGGTTACAAAATAAGCAAAGAAAAAGTTGGGCATCCTTTCACTTGGGCTATCTGGATTCTGGATCTGATCTGCACAGTTTGAACTAATAAAGTTGGGAACATAATCAGAGTTTTGGAAATGCCCCCTCCTAAGACCTCCAAAGAGGTAATTCAGTTAGGTTCATGAACGTAAAAGGATGGAAAAACATTGACTGCAAACAAGTTAAAGTGATGTAATTAGGAAAAACAAAACAAAACAAAACTTTGAAGACAATTGACAATGTTGTGCAAACCTTTTATTGGCTATTCATACATGCACCTATGAGGCTAACCTGTATTACTTTAACAACAGATTTTTACCCCCTTCTTTCAAAACATCATCTGAGTTTACTGTTAATATCTCTTTGCATTTCAATGACAACTGCATTAGGGAAACCAGTATGATAAGTTGTTCTTTTGCATGCTGGTGCCCAGTAATACTTGGGACTATATATCAACTATGCTTCATATTCAAACCTTCACTTCCATAAAAGCCTCATGATTTTGCCAGGTCAGTGTATGGATAGGGACCAGTCTGTGCTACAGAGTGGAATGGTAACCCCAGGTCAGCAGTATGACAGGGTAGATGCTCTTGTAGATTTTATACTGTTTTTCTCATAATGTCTATTTATTGCACCACAAATCTTGACTTACTATGTTGTTCCCTTAATATTGGAACTCATCTAGATCAAACCTGATGAATCAAATATGTTTCTGCATAATGGTTTATTTCAATATTGTATTTCACATTGATTCATGGTTTCTGGCATTGCTATTCTCCTTGTGATCCTCATTTTGACTGTCAGTGAAGCCCTTGTTAGACTATCAGCTTTGATTCTGTAATTAAGTTTTTTAAATTAAAATAAGTAATTCCTACTTTCTTTTAGGATGGAGTGAGGGTTGTTTGTTCTATTCAGTTTTAAATCCATCTGTACTTTTTCACTAACCCACACAGAAAGGCTGTGGTCATTACTTGCAGAAGCAAATGCCAGTCCAATTGAGTCTGCAATTCTCATTTAAACCTGTATTGATTACTGACCATAAATGAGTGACCCCCCACAAATTGCCAGGAGTAGAAGCAGATGTTGTTCACTGCATGGGGGATTTACTTCAGTTAACATGTCAATAAATATTTTTAATGCAGCAGTGTGACAATGACATGCCTGATTATGCTATAGATAGTTTCAGGAGGTTTACTGCCTACAGCACATCCCCAGACAATACTATTAATTTCTGGAGCCAAAATTAATTAAGGTATGATACGCATGCTCCCAGGAGGTGGCATAACATCACCTCACAGTACAGATCCTTGGCTATCACAACTGATCCTAGCTCTATTAATCTCAGCAGAGCCAGGGTGCTTGCTATCAGCTGCTGTAGGCCAGATCCTTGCTTCTTAAACACAGGTTATAGACTGCAGTCCACAGCAGTAAGACAGAATCACAAATGGTAAGCAAAACAGGCTGTGAATACACAGAAAAAGGACAAGCTAAGTGGCTTAAAGGATACTGCAGTAATCATTTTCTCTTTCTTTCAATGCAGATAAAATAGCTATTCCAGATTTCGGGACAGGTGCTATGGAGAACTGGGGGCTGATCACATACAGAGAAACAAACCTGCTGTATGATCCCAAAGAGTCAGCCACTTACAACAAACAGAGAGTAGCTGCTGTGGTAGCCCATGAACTCGTTCATCAGGTACGTTTTAGGACACAATTCATTTGTATAGTGCTTCAAATGTGTAGTCACAACATTTTAATCTCAAAAATACTGTCATTAACTCCATCTCGGGATCTTCTATGTGTGCTCACAATTTGATTGCAAAATATCATGTTAAAACAGTTCCCCATTAGAGCTTTGAAGTACCATAACTACTGCCTTTGAATTTTTCTCAAGAAATGCTTGGGTCCAGACTGTGAGCCAGCTTAACAAAAATCTGTCTGAAATGCCTTAAAGGAACTAATCTGCATGTGCAGATGTCTCTTTTGGGCAAGAAAATAGGGACAACTATATACTAAGGAGGCTGTCTGAAAACATGTCCTTACAAGCACAAATCATCTAATCAAGAGGAAGAAACTAAAAATATTTTCAGTGGCACATGAATCAGTAACAGTTTCCCCAGTAATATGTAATCTTATAATAAAAGTGATGTTTTAACACAAGGCAAGGCCTGAATTCCTATATAAATCCCAGAATTATGGTAGTTTTCATCTGGCAACAGGAAGAAATGTGAACAAATGAACGTTCTGTGTGGAGATGTGAGATACTGAAATGTATATTTACCATTTTGCTAACACTACATCTTTCAACGTTTATAATTGTAGTGGTTTGGAAATATGGTGACCATGGACTGGTGGGATGACTTGTGGTTAAATGAAGGATTTGCCACTTATTTTGAGTTCCTGGGAGTAAATGCTGCAGAACCAGATTGGCAAATGGTAATTATTTCTGTCCTGTGGAGGGCTGTTGGACTGGGGGGAATATTTTGGAGGGGAGTAAAGATTAGACAAGGATGATGAAGACTTAAAGTATATTTATAGAAAACTAACAGAGTCCAGTGCAACACAAAGAAATAGTTGGTTTAAGCTTTTCCACCTGCCTATGTTATGGTCTGAAACAAATCAAAATAAATTTTATATAGTTAATCTGCAAGGAAGACTCATTCTTTTTTGACAAGTGAGTCAAGAGTTTGGTTATTATTATGGCAAATAATTCCTAGGTGGATTCTGGACAGAGCCTTAGTAATTTTGCCATGTTGTGTAAAGGTCTAACCCTGGAAGACAGAGATTCCCCTTTATTTATTTAGTTGGGCTGTAGTGGCCCTTCACAGGACTTGTCTTAGTATTATCTGACCTGGTGAGGGTTGAGGACCTGGGCCTGTCTCCACAGCTTGGGCTACTGGTCAAGGAAAATATCAGATCCCCCATTCAGCTGCTTCCAGCATTTTAACTGTCATTTCAAATGCCCCAACTCAGACAATCTCTGCTCTGCATAGTGCAAAAATAGGTACTGCTAGTGGATGGCCCACAGTACTAACTGTGCAGCAAAACAACTCCAGTCACTTTAATGTGGTTGCAGGCAAAGAGGGTAACCTTAAATATGCATTAGATGCCCAGGAAAAAAAAAAATAGTGTCTGAATAAAGAGATGTTTCTTGCTCTCTCCTTCCCCCCCTCCCAAGCATATGTGATGGCGCATAGCATGCATATTTCCCCCAGCTGTCCAGGTATAATGAGATTCTGGCTACTAGAAAATATATAACATATGCCAGTGGAAGGAAGCAGGTTTTGCATAGGCTAAGCCTGTTGTCAAAATATACTAGCCCCTGAGCCTAGTCACTTTAGAAACAGGCAGTGCCTACTTGGTGTTTCCCCTGCCTCCCTCCCCATAAATATTTCTTCTCACCCATGTTATGTGAGGCTGAGAACAAAATCATTCCTGGGTCACCTTTTTTACACTTTGAAGTAGAGGATCTGTTGTGCTAACTACATAAGAAACATTTTAATTACTGAGCCTAGAATTTAAAGACCCTTTTGTGTCCAGACACTATGTTCATTTAAGATCTAGAGCAATTTCAGTCTTATCATCCTAGTGAGTATTAGAATAGGAAAACTAAATCGAAATTTAGTTTTTTTCGTTAATACTGATTAGAAGTAAGGGGATTTTAACTACAGGCCACTTAATCTTTTAAAGCAATTATCATCACCTTAAAAAAATTATAAACCTTGGGATGGGGAGTGCTGCCTCTTTTCTCCTTCCTTCCCTTCCTCCCTAGCTCCATTCTTGCAAGAGGAGCTCATAATCCATTCCAGATATTGTCACACTGCTGAAACTGGTAATAGAGGCTCCTTTTTTTTGCCTACAGTGGGGGTTTTTGTGTTATGATACACACGGGAAAATAGGACTTGCAGAAGGCAATTTATCTTAGTTAAGGAGAAAATTTATCCCTCCCCTCTCGGATATAAAGTAAGAGTTTGCAAGTTCTTCTTTAGAGGAGGTGAAATTTCATTCCATTTCCAACTGCCTCCCCCTAGAGAAGCTGCAGTTCAAGCTACTTATTTTGTGAAGTTAGACATATAGTCCTGCCTTTGTTTCTATTTTAACATCTTCTCTTTCTCAGCTTGATCAGGTTTTAATTGATGATGTGCTTCCTGTAATGAAGGATGACTCTTTGCTGTCTTCCCACCCAATTGTGGTTGATGTGTCATCTCCAGCTGAAATCACCTCTGTGTTTGATGGGATATCCTACAGTAAGGTAGGATATCCTCCTGTTGTGACTTTGGGTGCAAAGAAAGTGGAGGCTTGGGAGAGGAGATAAAAGACAGGGGAGCTCGTAAGCATAACTCCTAACCAACTTGGGCTGTGTCTGCGGAGATGTTTTTTTCTGGGACATTCCCAATTGCTGTCAGTGATGATTTGGTCAAAAACAACTGGGAGGAGCCATGCAGCCAGAGCCTCGGTCAGCCACTATATGCCATGCAAAGCTGCTCACAGCATGCAGAGGTGCAGGGAAATCACAGTGTCAGCATCTTCTGCTGCTAGAGTTGTCAGGTTTAAAATTATCCTAAACCAGATACTAAGCACAGTCCTCTCCCATCACCTCATGTGCTGATGCCGCCCAGTTATGTCAAGCCTCACAATCTAATGCAAGGGCAGATGTCCATGTGTCCTTTCTCTCACTTCCCGATCACACCTTTGGGGCAGTATAACTTCTATTTTGAGGAAGCAAGACAAGGATCAGGAAAGCAACTTTCTCTCTCATGATGCTCACAATATCCCAGCCACCCAAGAGGCCTTAGCAAAGATGGGGTACACCAGCCTCTACTGGCATTGGCCCTAAACCGGGAGATGAGTTAACTCCACATTTCACTGAGAGCTTAGGATTGACTTGCAGCACAGTAGCCTGTACCCACAAGGTGGTAGAGAACATGCCATTAGGTGTTTGACAAGCTTTTTGCTCATCCTGGGGCTGTCCCTGTCAGTGGTGGTGGCAACCTGTGCCTATAAAGGCTCTCTCAAGAGCCAGCCAGAAGCGACTGGAAGAATACTCTGAGTCTGAGCAGCAAGATGCCAGGATGCTGGTGCCATGCAACCGCTGTTGTGACCACAACATCTGGTAGTACTAGCTGTGCGGGGCAGCAGCCAGGAGCTCAGCACTTGTGGAAAAGTGCTTTGAGGTCCAGAGCATTAGAGAGGCCAGCAGCTTTTCTGAGGGTCACCACTTTGATGAGGTCAGCAGGATCCAAGCTAGTAGGCTGAAGCCGGCTTGTCTCCCTCCATATCAGGTACAGCCAAAGCCATTTTGTCCTTAGATATGGAACAAAGCAGGTCTCTCCCAGACTCCCTGGTATCTAACCAGGGAGCCTCTTGACTCAAGCTCCCTGACAACACTGTTGCTTCTAGTATTTTTTTCAGTACATTAAGAGGAAAGTCTGAAGAAGCAAGAAGGAAACACCCCTGTCCCTCTTCCTCACCACCACATATGTCATCAAGGTGAGGAAGGAGCTGGGATTCTGCTCACTCCTCAACCAGCTATGTCCCATGTTGCTTCTGACCCTGATACACCACATTTGTGTTGACAGCTTCTTGTACAACTGTCAGTGTTCCCTATCTGATGCCATAACAAGTATCCACTGAACACACAAAATCCACCATTATTAAATCCTGCTTAATGCTTTCCCTCCAAGCTCCCATTATCATCTAAACATAAAGTATGTATTGCATTGCCTTTGGCTTTAGCTGTGCTAGAGTAGAGTCTGTAGCTGTAGATATTACTTTTATTAGCTACACTTGATCCATCCATTTCCATCAGTTTTCTGTTTTCAGTTGTTAAATCCTCTACCCAACAATACAACCAGTATTTATTGCATCATAAATGCCTCACAGTCAAATCATAAACCATGTGAAAACCTGCATTGTGTAACACTGTTCTTAAATCAAACTAACAAAAGTCAAGAAACATGCAGAGCTAAATCAAACACTCTGGACCAAAATGTATTTTAGTGGTGAGCTAAGCAAGAGACATACTTTTGCATGGTCTGAAAAAACAATGGAGAAAAAATTCCAGCTTTTACTCATCACTTTGTGCCCAGATAATTGCTACATGAACTCATTTTTTTTTAAGCGAAAACACTTGAGGACTCATGCATTGTTTGGGAACACTCTGCCTGGGATATAATTTGGCTTGGGATATAATTTGGCTTGAATGAGAAAGTATTCATGTAGATTTAGTTCAAATTACTGTTGGTATTTATATATAAACGCAATACAAAATTAACTTGTTTCTTTTTTTCTTTATTTTGGCTTCTCTTTTGCATTTTTCTTACAAAAACAATCTCCTCATGGTAATATTCATCACTAAACAAATAAAGCATAATTTGGAATGCTCTCCGTTAGTTTTAACAGAGCAATTACAGGGCTTATACAATCCTAGAACTCTAATGAATTGCCTAAGGGTCTGTGGAGTCATTGTAGTGTATTCTGTAAGGGAACCTCGAACTGCTGTATGATCAGTAAGGCATTATGCCCCTAGGAAAGCTGGACTAGAGTAGAGCTGGTGACTACACAATTAATGTATATTATTTTTTTAATCTGCTCTTAAAAAGTAATTGCATCTCACCTCTTTTCCAGTTCAGTCCTCTCTTTTAATTTGAAAGATTTTATTAATGTAGCAATGAGATTTGTTGTGTTTGGGGTTCAAACATTGATTACCTTTTCAGAAAACAGATACTTAAGTAAGTTCTGCTAGAAATTTGCTCTTGGGCCCCAACGTTTTTGAAACCTCCTAGCTAAAGAAGTTTAGGATTAAATGTTCCACATTTCTGCCACATACAATCTTGTCATATACTTGGCAATTACTACACCTCTCTAGGAGAAGTTATGTGGGTGTTGATAAAAGACTCCCCCTTACATCCCCATCAGACAAGGTCAGCTATTCAAATCAAGGTCACTTTCCTGAACATCCCCAAATAGCTGAAAGAAAAGAAAGTTATTAAATCACTGGAGTGCCTATAACTAGTAATTTTGTTAGGATGAGTTTTTCTCAATGCGCTCCATCATGGACTACAGAGGAATGACAAGGGTAGGGGGAAGAGACTGAAAAGCAGTAGTAGAAGGTGCAAGGGGCTAAATATACATTGCAATTTCAAGCAAAAGAAATCTCCTCAGTTCCCAAATGCATGCAGAAGTGTGTATTTCTACTCCGACTTTCAATATAAATGGGAGGGGATGATCTATGAGAGGTGATATCAGATAAGAAGTGGCTTATAGATGAAGCTGAGGAACTGAGGTACCCTAGTGCATACACATGGCCTTCTGATCACCATTAATCGTAAGTAGCCTTATGATTACCACTCACAGATATCTGTTCTAAAGTTTACTGAATCTTTTTTGAACATATTTCATGGCAAACACATTAAATTAATGTATTAGAAAAGAGTCATCTGCTGACCACCTTGACTCTGCAACAATAGTCTGAAAAGCAGTTTGAGGCATATGTGTTCAAACAGTCCCTCTGCCATGGCTTGTGCAGTCAGGTTGTTATTCCCAGACACATAAATAGGGGAGACAGGATTTACTGACAATTCAGATAAAGTCCTTGTTTTCATGGGACAACTGGATTTTTAAACCATTCATAGCATTGGACTCTCAGCTGCCCTTTGATTTAGTTTGGAAAATGAAAGCATGCTAATCCTAAAATCGTATTTTGTGTTTTAGATTGGGTTTGCAATGCTTTTGTTTTTCATCATTTTGTGCCCACTCTGTTCTTTGTTCCACATGACTCTTCTACTTCTCTCTCCTGTCTTCCCTTTGTTTCTTTCTTCTTTCAAGGTTCTAATTGTTTTTCTTTCTGTGATACCCAAGTAAATTCTCTGATGCCAATTGCACTGTGCTTCAGAGGCCAAAGTTCTCACACCAGTCCTCAGCAAAGCTCATTCTGAATCTTGAGATGGCATCCCCAGCATGTAAAGCCTCGGAATTGCAGCATTTTTGGAGTTGTCTACCTGTTGGGCATTCTGCAGAAGTCACTTCACCTCATCAGGCTGTGCTGCTGGACAGGGCTAGTTCCCTAGGTGCCCTTACCCCTGCCCTGTTCAAAGTGAAACAGGGAGCCCTGCTCACAGAAACAGGTAGAGCGGCAGAACAGCAACCTCCAGCAGCAGGGCTCAGGAGTTCTTCCTCTGGCACAGCTGAACTTGGAAACAGGTGTCTGGTCACAGCTAAGGACCAACTCTCACATCCAGAATTAAGCTTTGGCAGGCATGCTGTGCCAAGAAGGAATTAGAAAATCCACTTCCTTCATCAGATGGATGGTTTCTATTTTTGCATTACAAAATATTCATTCATATGTTACTCCTTACATGAACAGAAATCCAGTGTTAGAGCAGCGTGGAATGACCCTCTCCCCTTTCCCTTTGTCCTCAGGGTGCATCGATCCTCAGAATGCTTCGAGACTGGATTACACCAGACCTCTTCCAGAAAGGCTGTCAGGTAAAGGTGGCACCAAAACATGCCAGAAATGTAGCCTATCCTTGTATGACAGTAGCAAAGCCATTATTCAAAAAGTAAATATCAGAGTTCCTGGTATTAGTAGCAAAAGTATTTAATGCATTTCAGTACTGAGTGGATAACATCAAGGGGAAGAAGTTCCATGCTCCCACAAAAGCAGGAATGTGAACTGCATTAAGATTTGATAGCCTGCCAGTGAGGATCTAAATTCACACAGCTTTTAGTAGAGAAACCTCCTCCACCCCACTGTTATCCTGTTGTCAGCTAGGATCCCCTCGTTCGGCTGTAAATTATGTCTGCAGCTTCATATGGCCATGATCCTCCAACCCACCCAAGCCTGCTGTGCAGGGACACTCTTACAGGCATAAACCCTAGGGAGCTGCGGTAATAGGGGGTAGAAAAAGGAGATATTGCACAGTTCATAGTCCTTTCTCATGGAGGAAAAAATGTGATGCTACAAAATTATGGAAAGAAAAAAATGGGAGAAAGGATCCCTCCCAGAAAGAGTAAGGTTATCTGCCTTTTCCTCTGAACCGACATCTGTAATCTGTGAAGTTACAGCACAGGTTTACCACATTTGTTCTTACCTCCCTCTCTCCTGGAGACCACATTTATGGGCTGCTACAAGACAGTTGTATTTTCCTTTATTTTTCCCTTCATATATTCAGTCAGGACAGTTCCACAAGATGGGAAAATACAGCCACCTTGTCCATTTCAAAAGACTAATACTTCCTCTCTACTCAGTGCCTTCAAGAACATTACAGTAGGTAGTTGTGGCTAACAATGAAACAAACAGCACCATCTACTGACTAAACATTACCAGGATCCAGGTAAAAGGGTAGGAAATCACTCATTAAGCAGCCAGGTAAGACACAGGACAGGAGTAGTGTTTAGGAGGTGCAAACACTTAGCTGAATAGCATTATTCCTTGTAACAGTCATTCTGATCACACCTTAAGAGTTGTCTAGACTTTCCTACTTCCACTCTGAGTCCACAGCTAGTGAAATCTCCTGAAATACTTCCTCTTTCTAAACAACCCCTTACATTAGACAGAAATTTGCAACAGGGTATGCTGGTGTCCATACAAACAAAATACAAAGAACTCTTCAAGTACAAATTTATTTCACACTAAAAAGTCACACTGGAAAATGCTGACTTTTAGCATTACGTGATTCATTGGAAAGCAAAGGAACTTCATCAGCTGAATAGTGATCCATTTAGCCTCCTACTCACAGTACTACTGCCCATGGATAGATACTCTGTACAACTAATCTGCCCTCTGTGTATCGCTGCACAACTGAATATGTGTATTTTTTTCATAGGCCAAAAAGAAAGACCTGGTAGTATTTTCACAGTCTTCTACCTCTCTTTAGGAATATTTGAAGAAACACCATTTCCAGAATGCCAAGACGCAACAATTTTGGGAAGCTCTGGAAGCGGTATGTTTTGCAGCAACCCAAATCCTTGATAATAAATGTTTCATATCTTACCCACTGGTTTCAGTTTCCCAGACTTTTTTCTATTTTGTACCTCTCCTGTCAATGAGAGATCACAGGCTAGGCAGCCTCCCAGTATATTCCAACACATCTTAATTCTAGCAAATATATATTATTTCCTCATTTTTCGGCATACAACTGTGGGAGCAGAATAAGAAACAAGGAAGGATGCCTTGATAACAAACAGCCTTCTACTGAAACATTCCCCCCACAACTCAAACTCATCTTATGGGTGAAAACACCCCTCATCCACCCCTCACATGCACCTCACACTCTCCCTTATCTCTAGCCAGATTCAACTGTTTGAAAGCTCTCAACAGTATCCATCCCCAAGTAATTTTGGTGCTTATCTCCATCTCTAGCTTCTGAGTCCCAGCTGGGACATTCTCTGTGCCACCATTTTCTGATTTTCCTTTCTCCTTGAGGCTGGGCTGTTTCTTTCCATTGTTTATCATTCACAAAAGCCCACCTGCATGCTACCAGGTTCTTCCCCTGCTGGTATTTCCTTTCCTTCCACCATTGTGGACACTCACACAGCCCAAGTTGCACTTTTGTGTCTCCTTTCAAGTTCCTATCTTCTCCTTGGTCCTAGACATCTTCCTGCTCAGCAGGACTTCTCCCTGCTGTCTCTCTGGTCTCTGCATCTTCACGCCTGCTGCTTCATCTGAAGAAGGAAACAATGACCTTATCTGCCTTCCCTCATAGGTGGCATCCAGGGGAGGAAGTGGCAGCTTTCTCCAGCTTCAGTCTCTAGGACAGAAGTTCATCATCCACAGAATGGATCAAATTTTACGTTAGTGCAGCTGCTGGTGGTTAATACTGGCTCCTCCTTCACATGCAAAACAGGGCATGCTGCAAGGAGACTTCTGGCTTTGAAAAGTCTCTTTATGTCCTTTCTGTCCTGTTTGGTTATTTCCTCAGAAAAAATGGAGCAATCTTAGAGCATACAAGGGGCCTCAAAAGTTTCTCAGTGTTCCTTGTCCATGTTATTGGCCAGTGTCCTGCCCATATCTCATTTCCTCTGTCCATGTTCAGATTTCCAGCTCATTTCTCCTTTCAGTGACAAGCACAAAGAAAGGATTTAATGGAGTGTTTTTGGTACTGAACCTGCTCTTTCCTCTGCTCCTTTCTGCTCTTCTTCCTTTGTATCAGAGATACTTTTTTTTCCCCTCTTTGGACTGAATTTGCTTTTTCACTGCAACCTTTTTCCATCATTCATAGGCAAGTAATAAACCTGTGAAGGAAGTCATGGATACATGGACTAGGCAGATGGGCTACCCTGTTTTGGAGATGGGAAGTAATTCAGTATTCACACAGAAACGTTTTCTCTTGGATCCCAGTGCAAATGCTTCTCATCCTCCTTCTGATCTTGGGTAAGTTCCTGCTGTAAATGTCTATCCAAAACTGGTAGAAATACTGTACAAATACTCTCTCCAACTGACATACATGTAGGCAGTGTTATACTCATTCTTACTAAACTTACTCTCAGCATTTGTTTTCAAAAAGAAACCATCAGGAAGTTAGATACAAATATTTCAAATTTAAGACAGCATCAGCCCTTAGTCTCAGGGTTTCTTTCTCAAACACAGCAGAGAAGAATTGGACAGGGTCTCCCAGAAAATCTTGCTTCCACAAGACAGCTCAGATGATTGCAAATCATCTGTTGAACAACTGCAAATTATAGTCTGCCAGACTAAGGAAAACTGACACAAAATGTCTCTGTCCAGAAATCAGGTACTTTGATCCAGGTATTTTATACGACAATAGGTTTGTTGTTGTTTTTTTTCTGTATGGTGTAGGATCTATAATACGTCACAAGGTCTTCACATACAATACAAGGTCTTTACATGTCTCAAAAACATGAGTTACTGTGAAATAGCTAGTTGCGTATAAATGTTATTAATCCTCATCAAGAGGTATTTTTTGTCCTGTTTCACTCAGGATGGTATTGCTTAATTTTACCCATCTAAAAGATAGGTATCTATTCAAAGTTAGCCATCTTGGGCTTTTACATGGCCAGACAGCCAGCTACACACATTAATCTACCCTATTCACAGCAGGTGGGATACTGTACAGGAGCATATTTGTTAATTAACAGATGATTAACCTGAAGGGAGATGAACCCTACCTGTGGGTTGGTGGACCTGCACAGAAAAGTGGCCCAGCAGCACCATGACATTAACCAGCTGAAAAACTGTTCAGAGCTGGCATTGTGTATATTCTTAGCCAGCTCCAATTTTGAGGCAATACAACTTTGCCAACATTTCAGTGGAAGAGATTCAAATAAACCCATATTAGGAAGGTTTCATTCTTTGAACTATCCCAATCAGCTAAAGCAGTAAAACTTGCCTGTATGAACTAGAACTAAATCTACCCAAATGCATTTTTCCATTAGCTTCTACTAGTTATTTTAATACAAAGAGCAAGAACAAGGAGAAAATCAAGAAACAGTTGTGGCCACTTTATTGACTTCTGATTAAAAAGAAAAAACTTGAGCAATAGGAAGGCCCATGGTACTGGAAATTTTGGATAGGTATCAAAAGAGTTGGGATGAGATAATTACCCATGTATTTGCAGTGTTGTATTTCTCCCAATAAGCAGAAAAGTTTGCAGGCTTTTGAAGCAACTCTAGCTGCAAACTACAGCACTGTTCCATCTGAAGGCTGGTGTTACAGACCATTCAGGCAAAAACAGTTCTTTGTGTTAAAATTTTTTACTTATGGCACTATGTTCTGAGGTAGCAGACTCAGGAATCCTACTTTTGCTTGACTTCAAGACTTACAGTACATTGTTATTTGTCATTTCTTGAGTAGAAATCCCAGCACTGTTCCTACCTTAACCTGTCAAGAAGCTGAGCTCTGAGAGGGAAATTTGTTTATAAATGGCTTAAAAATAAACTGCAGTAAAATATATTATAATACTGATAATACCTATCCTTGGACAGACTTACTCCCTTGCCTAAAAGCCAATCCAGTGAAAATCAATACCTCCTCCTTCCACATAACAGGACTGGCCTATTACATGTCCGGGTGCAGGGTTTTGATTTGAGCAGTGAAAACTCCAAGCCTTGTGTATGCTTTATTCTCTGAATTCTTTATTGCAGGGATAGCCTCCTGAGCTGCCTGCTTGTTTCAAGCTTCTTCGGCTTGAAAGAGACCCTCCTGCATGCTGGCACTCAAAAGAGATGGAAGTTCAAAAGCTTGTGCTCTTAAAACAGTGCTGCTGGGCAAATATGTAGCTAAAGCATAGCATGTCAGGACCACGTTCTCAATATGCACAGTTAACAGGACACAGCCATTGTATCTTATGCTCAGGAAAAGTATTTATGTATGTAATCTCAGGAACATATAAAGAAAACTAAATAAAATCCCACTCATTACATGCATTTACAAAACCAGGGTTTTAAAGAAAAAAATCTTTTATGGGCTTTCTCTTGGGGAAACCCAATACTGGGGCTTCTGGCCAAACAACCTTTCTAAGTTCCACGGCAGTAATCTCCATAAGAGAACTAGTAAAATCTAGAAGTGCATACATTTATTCAGATATTTTTGTTTAGAAGATACAAAATAATAGCTGATTTTTCTTCCTGGAGGCAGCAGGAGGTACCATAGCCTTCATTTTGGTATTTTCTGGAAGTTAATGACCATTCACTTGATCTAGGGTTGTAAAGATGACTCAGATTTTCCTGTAGCACAGGTCACCAGGGGGTCTAAGATGAAAGAAAAGTCTCCCTGGGATGGACTGTAATATGCTAACATGGAACATCAGCTGACCGCTCAAAAGGGCTTAATAATTTTAGCAGCCATATGCAGGTGGCTGTGCAGGTACGCTCACGGTATGCTCTGCCATCCTACTTCCTTAACTGCCTGGTCACGGTCTTGGTCAGGCTGTGCCATGGCATCCTGCCAGCCCAAATGACTCCGCTTTGTCCTGGGTATGCCCTGGACTGAGGAGCCTGCACCTACCCACTGAGGGTATTCAAGGAATTGAAAAGCAAGAGGTAAGGTCACTTCTGGCTCCCAGTGTTTTATAAGGGGGCAATTAGGGTTGTCTTGGAGAAGGAAAATAGGCTGGAAAAGGCAAGAAGTCCTACTGACTGTATCGCAGTGGTTGCTTAAGCTCTTTCAGTTTTCCCATCTGTGAGAAAGGTTTCATACTACTTAACCACTTATTTCAAGTCAGAGTTGCAAAGATTAACTGCTATCTGCACAAAGCCCTAGACACATCAACATTAACACTGACATCAACCATCCATATATAATCATCTTGTACTAAATTAATTGCTTTGTACCCTGCTAGATTATTATCTGACATGACATGAAGATTTTGCTTAGCAGGGCTGCATGTTCCAGAGCTGTGGTAATAAGCTACACAGTTAGCACAATGGAAATTCATTCACATCATCTCTCTCTGATTATGGGTAATTATTACCATCTCCAGCACATGGAGTCACCAAGAGGTGAAGGCTGCATTCAGAAGGTCATGGCCCTAGCAGTTCCATTGATTTTCAGAAAAAAAAAAAAAAAAAAGAAAAAAAAAGAACCAGATAAATTGTGCAGCTTTCAGACTTAACTTTAGGCATGTAATTAACACAGTCCCATATTAACTTGACTAATCCATCAGCATTGGACACTGGACAAAATCTTACTCCATTCCCTTACTCAGTTCACCAGATGCGTTTTGAGAACTACTGGCAAATACAAAGTATTGAGACAAGGTACCGCTATTCCCCATCTCTAGAGCATGAACATGCTCAGACACTTCATGCTTTTTATTTTGCTTTTCAGGGAATATAACTGCCCCAATCATACCACACTGCCCCAGTTATACCACACCAATATCTGACGTTTTGTTGGCTGAATAGAGTATCATAGCACAGAAACATCTTTACAACATAAGCAACAGCTATTGGTAAAACGCTGCATTTTGTTACAAGGGATATTTGGTAAATGTATATGTACCAACACAGTTGGCTTCACAAAACAAGCTGTTAACATTAAACCAAATAAAAAGATACATTGGAGTTTTATTTTTAACATTTGGTTTCAAATGTCTTTTGATTCTCTTTCCCTTTAAATAATTTCAGTTACAAATGGAATATACCAGTGAAATGGAAACTTGGGAATTCAACAGATTATACTTTCTACAACACATCAGATTCTGCAGGTAAACTTCCCCTTCTCTTTTAACAACAATGAATGGATAAAGGCTTTCAATTTCTGTAACAAGAAATAAAACACAGAATTAACTTTCATGCTTTTCAGTTTTCAGATCTAGGAAACAGCACACAGCTTGGTTGTGCTGGAGTTAGTAGTCATTTCTGCAATAAAATGATTGTTTCCCGTATACACACATTATGTCAGTTTAGGCCCAATTCAGTAAAGTGCTTAAGCATGTGTTTATATTCAGTCTTATTCAAGGAAGCATCTAAGCATGCTCTTAATTATGATGTACTAAAATCAGTGGGACTTAGATGCCTTTTGTCAAGTCTAAGAAAAGAGGTGAAGTGTGAGGCTGCTAAATGCATCTGTGGCATGGTAAACTGGCAGTCTGAGTTCAGTTAAAGAGAAGAGCTACAAATGATTAAACACGTTTTCTAATTCTGATTTCAGGAATGAGGAAATGCCTGCATGGGTTTTTTTTATGATTGCCTTAATTATGCAGTCAAATCTTAATTTCTCATTCTACAACTCTAGTTCCCAAAAATGGGGAAAAAATGGAAAAAAGGAAAGAAATAAATTACTGACTTTCTGAGTTTTTGAATTACATCACATGTTGGATTTTCAGGAATATCATAATCAGCTCTTCTCTTCTTGTACTTTTTTGAATGTTACCTATTTAAAATGTAATTTGTCTTTTGTTCTGCTTTTTTTTTTACCTGGATTCTTTTAGTATCCATGAAAAAGCAAACAAAAAATTCTTATGCCATGATACAAGTCAGAGATTAACACAAAGAAATTTTCCTTCTCTAATTTCCACATGACATTACAGTGGGCTGCAAGGCGCTAGTAACTTGACAAAGCCTGCAAAGGCATGATTAGGTGTTTACTTCTACATCTGTATAAATCTTGGCTAGTAGGGCAAACAGCAACTGTAGGGAAAAAATGCCTTTTGAAATACCTTGTATGGATCATCCAAACAGAAAAGTGCTTTTAATTCCAGCCACCCTCAAACCACAGATCAAAGACCACTGGGCAGCAGAAAAACTTCATAAATAGCAGCACCAACTGGACCAGGCCAAGCTTCTGAGGCAGGAACGTTTTTCAAGGATTCATTTTAAATGGGAAATTCCTTAAACATGAGTGCTTGAGTAAAGTCTCAGCCTATTTTGTAATTCCTGTATATATAGTTACAAAAATTGAATCACAGAAGTGTACAGGGAAGAAAACCCTTTAAAAGTTATTTGAAATAAACCAAAAAATGAAAGGAACAGAGGATAAAATATGAGAACTTTAAAACTAATAGAAATCATGATGGTGAAAAACCTTTTAAAAGAGTTATTTACAAGAGCTGTTTCTTTGCAATTTTTTTTACTTTTCATAATGACACTAATTTTCATTATCCTCACACTAATCACAATGATCTCCATTTTAAATTTAACAAACTAGCTGGTCCAAGCAATTACCACAATTCACTATTCTAAGACAACTGCTGGCATTCATTAAAGTCTATAATAACTCATCTTTACTCACAGCCATTTAAAAAAAAATTAAGGTCTGGATCTTATTTTGTTATTTATTAAAACCAAATATTAGTTTTGGAGTTAAGGAATCTCCAGTGAGTTCTGTATCATAGAAGATGCACAAAGTGATCACTGTTTGTTTGTTTTGCAGGAATTAACATAACATTGCCTCCAAATAATTTTGCAAACATTAATCCAGACCACATTGGATTCTATCGGGTGAATTATGATAGTGAAAACTGGGCCAGGTTAAGCGCTCTTCTGGTCAGAAACCACAGTGTGAGTGTCTTAACATTAATCTGTCTGGTGGGTCTCTTATAGAGACCTGTAGAGGCTTTTTTTTTTTCCTGCAAATAATCTACATATTCTTGATCACTCTTTTCCTCTTTTCACACAGAAATTTTCAGCTGCTGACCGTGCAGGGATATTGGATGATGCCTTTTCTTTAGCAAGGTAAACTAATTCCCTGCAGAGATTTCAACACAAGTTTTTCAGTTTCCGTTGCCTGTTACTTAGAATTAACTCAACACAGGTGGTTGAAAGAAAATGTCTTAATTTGTTACAAATCTTAATTGTTTATCGGCCTATGTTGTCCTACAAAAGGGGCAAATTCATGAATGCACTGGCAGCTTGCAGTGCCAATGCGGTGAAAAGAAATGCTCCTTTTCAGTTCAGTGGCAGAAAAAAAGAGGACTTTAATTGCACAGGTCTTAGAAAGGGGTCTTTTTGCCATGTAAGTAACAATAATAGAAGCAGTCCAGAAGAAGTTGGGTGTCCAGAAAATCAGAGGCATGCCTACAATGCATAGCATGGCATTAGAAAGTTACCACCTCAGCTATCTTATTTAGAAACTTGCTTGGAAACTTCTAGCTCTTGTACCCAGCCACGCTAACACAGATAAACTTTAGCCGACCTTCTGTGACAGCCTGTAAGTCTGAATCTCCTCAGCCTTTCAGGATGTCTCCAGAGCTAGCAGTCTCTTTTTGTGTAACAGGTGTTAATGTAGTCAGCTGAGGGCTACTCACTTCTGGGCACGCTGGGCTGCTGCACAATGTGAGCAGCCTCCTCACGGCAGTGAGAGCTCCTACGGTTAGGCGTTGACCAACAGTGATCCTCAATGGTCTCACTGGAAAACAGCTCCTAAGTTACATTCCAGACTATTTTCCGCCTCCAAACATTTATTATTTCAGACCTTCTAAAGGAAATAGTGTTCTAATATCTTTAAAGAAACAAGTTCTTCAAATTCATTAAAATAATAGAAGTTATGTTTTCTCCTTCCACAGACCTGGACTCGTGAATTACTCTGTTCCCCTAGACCTCACGAAATACCTAACAAAGGAAACAGACTATTTACCTTGGCAGAGAGTAATATCATCTGTAAATTACCTCGCAAACATGCTTGAAGATGATACAAATCTCTATCCCCTGTTTCAGGTGACGAAGCAAAAAAAATCAATCATTCCTGCATGGGACCACTGGATCTGAAAATTCAGGATCTGTAACAGCAAGAATATTGAAGTTCAAGTGATTTTCAGTGTTGCTGAGATATCAGTATTTACTTCTTATTACTGCACTCTTTTAAACATGCTGAAAACTGCTTAGTATTGATCTCTGAATTACCTGGATTCTCAGTTCAGGAGTATGCACTTGAAGGGTAGAAATTATGCCTAATTTTTCTTACAATCCATCACCATAAGTACAGACCTTTGTTAGTCAAGGCTGTCCTCCATCCAATAAAGAAGTATGTATAGGGCAGCAGAATCTCTGACACCTGCCCTCAGCATGAAGGATGGCTCTATCTCAATGTGGCAGTGAGCAGGTTTGTTAGTTGACCTAACATGCTGAACATGATTTAATGGTCACTAAAATGAGTATGCCCTGAACTCAGCATTATCTATGGAAAACAGTTGTGTCAGTGTGTCCTTGCTGTACCCCAACCTTCATTTGGGAGCACAGACAAGGCTGGAGAGAAGCAGGTTGCCTTTATTCTAGCTGTGCATCAGTTTTGCAAGCATTCAGACTTGGCATGCTGTGGTGATCTGGAAAGATTGTGCATGTGTGTGTTTGTGTTACTTTTTGTTTAAGAGGTGCTAGTTCAGGGAAAAATGAAGGAGAATAAACTATGAACACAAATATATTATTATTTAAAGACATCTACACCCTTTTTCTACCTCAGAAATATTTTAGCTACCTGGTAAAACCCATTGTGGATCAACTGCACTGGAATGATTCTGGAAGCCACTTGGAGAGGTTGAATAATCTTTTTTTTTTCCCCTCCTCATATAACTGACAGATTCAAAGAACACTAAGCAGTAGGAAAATATCTCTCTCTCCCTCTCTTTTAAAGGCTTCTTCGTGAGTCTGTCCTAGACTTTGCTTGCAGCATGGATGACACAGAAGCTTTGAACAACGCTTCTCAAAAATTCGAGCAATGGCTACAAGGAGAACCGTGAGTGCTCACAGCCTCTGTGGCTGGTGAAAAACACATCATGTGACTTGGTCACAGATCTCAAGCAGGAAAGGGGGAAGAATATTCAATTACTGTTTCTTCTTTTTTAGCATTCCTGCAAATCTTCGACTCCTGGTATATCGCTATGGAATGCAGAACTCAGGCAATGAGTCATCATGGAATTACATGTTCAAGAAATACCAAGAAACTTCATTAGCGCAAGAAAAAGAAAAGCTGCTGTATGGCCTGGCATCAGTGAAGAACATCACCCTTTTGGACAGGTGATTTAATCACACAAAGATTTTTCTTTCCCTACAGAAGCAACTGGTCGCCATTTGCTCATTCCCCTGTCCTCTCTCCTGTGCTGTCATTTTTGTCAGATTACAGCATGAGGAATGCAACACATTTTCAAGGCCAGTTATCTAACACCCCCCTCTGAGATTGTACTGTAGTAGAAAAAATGTCTTGTTCCTTTAGTGAAAAGATATTAAACACATTGTAGTTTCTGCACACAGTCAACAGCCTTCAGCTCTTCCAACAGTGCCTTCACCCTGTGTAATTTCAGCTGCCTAATACTTAAGCATCAGGAGAAAATTAGTCTTCTATGTTTCCTCTACAATCAGTGAAGGGAGGCAGGACCTCCAGAGAACTGTTAATCCTAGACCAGGAAAGGGACTTAAAATAGATAGGAAGAATTACTTCTGTATGTTGCCAGTCACCCTCCATCAGCTACAGAGGGAGTTTGATTAGACTAGGTGTCTACTTTCTAAGTAGCCAAAATTAGGCAAATAACCATGAGCAATTGTTACAAACAGTCCTATAAAGGCATCCATGTGAAGTGTCAGTGCTCCTTTAAGTGCTGTGTAGAGGTGCCTGATCTAGAACCAGAACTTACGTATTCATGCCACCATGGCAGTGATGGGGAGTCTGGGTACTGCCCCAAGCTTGTCCAGCTGTCAGACTGGGCGAGCATCTCCCCAGGATGCTGCTCTGCATAGACACACTAGCTCCTTTGAGCTTTTCTAATAACTTTGCATGTAGTTGTATCACGCAGCAGAGATGCAGGCACACACTTCACCGGGGCATTCACCACTTTGTTGGAGCCCTGTCTAAATATCATAAGATGGAGCCGTCTCTGCCTGGAAGAGTTCCAAGTTTAAACAAGATGAAACAAGGAAGCATAGGAGATTCAGAAAGAGTAAACTAGTTAGAGTAATTAAAATAGTGGTAGGAGGCAGCTGTATTCCCAAATTCTTGTGACCGCAACAGCCATAATCTAAAGCCATTCAATAACTAATCACTGACATGATCAAGACATTAATTAATTAGCTAGATCAGCCTATATTTACAGAAAATAAAAAATCCCCCCTGAAGCAGGGAGAATTCGTCTCTTAATTTACTATTAAAATAACAAAGAAGGGGAAAAGAGCAAACAGATTGAGAAGATTGCCCCTTACATATAGGAAGAAAGAAGACGATCCTTAATCTCAGCATACAACATCTTAAGTGTGTTCTGCAGCTGCTCCTCATCTCCCTGCAAATATGCGTCCTGAGGGATCCCTTTACTCAGTCAAAATGGTCAGTCAAAACCATTTTTGCTGGAACTGGAAGTATAACTGCAGCACTTGCAGGCATGCTATGCCCAAATGAGTTTTAATTTTGTGTGGATAAGAGTTTCAGAACAAACAGCACAGATTACAGTGTGAGCAAGCCACCTGTATGTGTGCTCATGGTCCCTATAAGATCTTTATAGCTTGGACTACTACTTTTTTGGTGGTTGACTACCCGAACAGGCTGGTCTACTGACTGATCCAATATTGTTTTCACTATTTGATTAGAATAGAGGAATAATAATGGGTTTGGGCTATTTTCAAGCAACTTAGAGACATAGATCCTACTTACTTTCTACAGAGATGCCTAACTGCTTAGATTTCTTTCAATACAATTATCTCTTGACACAGTTATCAACAGATACTTAAGTTTTAGATCGCTGTACTTCACCTTTAAAATGCTGTAGACAAAAATAGTGTTCCTGCTTGGAAATGGACTATAGACTGTGCTGGCAAATACTTGAGAAATATAGATGTTAGCATTGCATTATTTCTCACCATCATCAGTTAAGTCTACACCAAAAGTGTTAACTTACTATTTGCTTTCCATTGTCTTTCATGAAAGGCTGTCATTGATTCTTGTGGCATTTCCCTTAGGTATCTTAAATATATTTACAACACCAGCCTCATCAAAAGCCAAGATGTATTCACAGTCCTAAGATACATCTCGTACAACACCTATGGGAAAACAATGGCCTGGGACTGGATACGACTTAATTGGCAGTACTTAGTGGACAGGTACGCTAATGAACTCATTGCAAACTTTAGGTCTACATCCATCTGTATATCTTGTTATATGCCATACTTTTCTATATTTTCACTATACAGCTGTAATCACTGGCCCTTGCATGATGAAAACTGAAAGCATATTTAACACAATTATATCCATCTGCTGTGAAAAAGTACCTTGCTGCTAACTTGACAACCATTCTTTCCCCAAATGATCACTACCAATAAATGGTGATTAAAAAGTATAAAAAGTTCTACTAAGGCCACAGAAATCTTGTTATTACATGGAAATTGGTCAGTCATGTCTCCACTCTTTCTAGGTTAGCGGTTGGACTCGATGATCTTAAGGGTCTTTTCCAACCTTAGTGATTCTATGATTCTATTGATTTTATAACAAGAACACAGTGTAGAGAATTTTTTTAATTCCTTCTAGTGCTAACAGCGAAGAGCAAGCGTACAGACAAGCAGTGGCAGTAATAGCAAACCTTTTAGCTTTGCTCCTCCCTATCTGAGTGACTCCTCTCTCTTTCTCCTTTCTAAGGGCTTGGTGAGGGCACAGAAGCAAAGCACACCTGCAAGCCTAGGTCTGTGAACTGGACAGCATTTGCATTGCTGAGCAGCAATACACCTCATTTCCAGCATGAGACAATAAGTCATTAAATAAAAAAAACCAAAAATCCCACAGGAGAGATCATTCCATTAGTAAACAGCACAGATATTGTATAGAAGTACCATTTTCAAGTGTTCCCAAAAATGCTGAAATCTGAGTGCATGTGTTTTATTGTAGCACAGTTAGAAGTTTACGCTTCAGATAATTATTTGTGACTTTTCTTTTCTAATCATTTTCCATCAAAAATAATTTATTAAATTGTTTTTCTAGATACACTATCAATGACAGAAACCTTGGTCGAATAGTAACTATCACCCAGAACTTCAACACTGAGCTCCAGCTTTGGCAGGTATGGTGACAGCACTTCTCTTGGTTTTAAGTCAATATATTTAGATGATCTACTGGCCAGGAAACTTGATATTTTATCTGCTAAATGTATAAAGCAGTATGAGTTACTGTACAACTACCCCAGTGCTACTAGCCTGAGCTTAAATATCTCTCACAGCCAAAACTGCTCTTAACCAGGTCCCTTTAAAAAGCCACTTGCCCAATAGCAGTGTTATTTACTTCTTGTCAATTCTTTTTCTCTCTCTTTTCCAGATGGAAAATTTCTTTGAGAAATATCCTAATGCTGGGGCAGGACAATTGCCCAGGAGTCAGTCAATTGAGCAGGTGAAGAACAACATTGAATGGCTAAAAGTAAACAAGGAGAAAATACGAATGTGGCTAGAAGCACAGACAGCCCTTTAAAGCCTTACTTTGTTAAAAATAACAGGCACTAATTCTGGACTTTCAGATCCTCACAGATATTTAGCAATGTGGATTTCTCACCTAGGTACCTTAGAGGACCAAGGCCTAATATTTTTTCTACAAACACTCAGGAGACCACTGCCAGAGCAATGTTTGTGCAGTTGCCGATCCCAGATCCTGCCAGCACTTGTGTGCAGGAATAGCTTTATATTTTGAGAGATTAATTTGCCTAAAAAAACAGGACAAATGTTTAAAGTTACTCAAGGCAGAAGTGATGGCAGAACCGGGGTCTTCGCTGATCAAGTTGGTCTCACTCCTACCGCATACCACTCTGAAAAGCTACTTCTTCGTTCGCACAGAAGTATATCTACCACACTCAGGGATTCCTTTCCAAGTGCCCCTCATCGGAACTTTCTCTTGAAGGAAAGGGAAGTAAGCAGTAATTTTAGCATTGTCTGAAAATAATTTCCTATATTTATAGCTATAAAAAGTCTACATTTAGGATTCAGCTTTGCTTTCTGGTACTACAGAAAGGCCAGTTAAGCCTCCCTCCCCATAGATTTTTGAAGTTTAACTACCAGTACACAAGGAATCAATATTATCAGCTTCTGTTTCAATGTTATTAGCTGGGATTCTGTAGCTTGGGGTAGGGGTTGTCTTGGTTATTTTTGTCTTATTTCTAAATCTTCTAAAAAGAAAAACTTGTGGCAGCCATTACTGCAAGCAAGACATATGGTACTTACTGTCTCTCTTCTTCAGGGAAAATAAAATTCTAAAATATACCTGGAAATCTCAGTCTCTTTCTAATGAAGTGGTAAAACTGCCTGGCATATAGAAAAGCAGCTGTTAGATAGCCCAGCTATGCTATACATATAGCTTCTTTGACTTTTGAGGGGGGAAAATCTATTATTTCCTCTGAGAAAATAAAAAAAAAATATATTGGCAAATTCAGGCAGAGGGGGCATATGAATCCCACTGCTGCAATTCAGTCTACTGCAGAAGTACAGACAGCACCGAAACAACTCTCAGTCCCAAGTCCCTCTACCATTATGATTCTATGATAAGGCAGCAGGGCAGCTCTGCCTGCCCCTCCCAAGCTGGGAACTGGGGTGCCTTGGACACTATATGAGCAGCAGATGTGAGCATCAGCCCCATCCTCTTTGCCTTCTGCCTGGTTTCCTGAGTGCAAAGGTGCGGCAGAAGGGAACCAGCTAGAGCTGGTCCCTGTCCAGATGCCCTGGGAGCAGGACCAGAGAGCATCTCACAGTGGGTAGCCCTGGGAGAGATTAGGCACAGCTGTCAGGAAACTCTGCAGTGAGATAGGAGGACAGAAGCACTTCTCTTCCCTTCATCCTGCAATGCTATTCAAAGGAAAAGCTAGGGAGATTGAGGAGATGGTTCTAATGCACAGAAATCCTGGGGTACAGGCTCTCCCTGCTTCTGGGCCCTGGTACAGCACAGAGGGCTCCAGAGACATTTATATAGTCCCAGATGGAAACACTTTACCCGGTTCCCCCAGGAGATTCAGGGCTGGTACTGTTTCGGGCCTCTCCCTAGATACCCAAATAGCTGCGACAAGCCCAGGCAAACCTGGTGACCAAGTCAGATGTCCTGTCAAAGGAAAATGTCAGTCATTTGCCTCTTGCAAACAAAACATGACAGGTTTTTGATTAACAGGAGTTACAACTTGCTACAGATACCACCTGCTCTTTAAGGTAAAGACGTGGCAAAGGGCCAGGCAATTTATTTCAGTTTTCCTTCTTGCTCAGATTCACACACAGAGGACAGTTAAAGTGAAGCTGCTGCCCACACCCAAACTATGAGCAGCTCAGTACACAGGGAGCCCGCTGTCCTTGGGCAGCTGCCTGTTCGGTACGACACATGTCAACTTGCCTTCACAATTTTACAGTTTTAGTGAGTGAATTGGAGGGGCAGAAGCCAAACAACAGCTCTGTCTGTCGCAAGGTCATGAACTGGTTTGGTAGCACCGCACTGTAATACTGCCTATCAGCATGTTGTACCACTGTGACTATACAAGAGTATGATCAGCTCAGAAATACGTTCTGTGCACTGTCGGTGCTGTATGTTTTAACTGAAAGTGTTTAACTACAGCTGGCCATGTAACAGTGCAACAACAACATGAAGATGTTGAAAACATAGCTCAATTGTTTTCCCTGTCAGAGAAGATTTAAAGAAATTTGGCAGAAAAATACAATGCTGTAATCATTCATAGGCTTCTGCCACAATTGGCTGCAGTAAGGAAAGTATGAGGTACGGGTACTGTGGGAATGACACAAGATTAAGTAGTTACTTTAAGAGATTTCTATCCTTTGCTACATGTAGTCCCTACTACCACTGAGGGGGAGCAGACTTGCCAATGTTGTTAGCTACAGTGGTAGGCTTTCATCAAGGAAAACATACGTAATGAGCATTTTCTATCATGCTGGAAAGGTATAGCAAAAGCAATGTTCGTCCAAATCACACGGACATACCCTATTCAAGACAGGACACATATTGGTAGTGTTGTGCATCACCGTAGTAGAAAAAATTTTAAAAGTCAATAGGAGAGAAACAACTGAAAAATACCACTGAGGCAAAGGGCAAGCTAGAAGGCAAGGACAAGCCTGAACAACTACTGGGCTTGTGACCCTGAGTGAATGGAGGAGAGAAGTGGATTTAAAGTAGTGAACCAAGCAATTGCCACCTGTTATTTGATTCTTGCTCTGTTCAGGAGGGACCGTGTGCAGCTTTTGTGCCTGAGATGCAAGAGACATATGGTTCATGCTTGGATACTTTTGATGTTTCAGAAAGGTTAGCTGGATTTCTACACTGTTCTTAAGTGGGTAGGTGAACATATAAGTCAATCCAAAAACCCCAGAAGAAGGCTGCTTTTATGGTAGGGTAAAGGTTCTGTCAATTTTAAATAATGTTCTCCAGATTATGCAGTGCTCTTGCTACCTTTAAATGGCTCATGGAGAATGTACCGTATGGCATGTGCCTCTTTCAGACTGTTTGTCCTAGACGGATAACAAATCTGGTATATGCTAAATCTTTCGGTCAGGAACTAGTGCATTTACAAATGGTCTGTGATAAGCTTAAGAATGCCAATTTGAAACTGAATCCAAAGAAATGTGAACTGTTTTAAAAAGAGATAATTTTCCCTTGGTCATTCGATCAGCAAGGAAGGAATTTCCACTGATAAAGCCAAGTGAGGGAGTGCAGAACTGGCTGGCCCCTCAGATCCACACAGCTTTCTGAGGCTCTGCTATTCCTATTGTACCACAGCAAAAGCTATTTCATGCAGTGAGGTAGAGAAACGCTTTGAGTAATCAAAGTGCGATGTGGTGGAGTTAAAGAGGGGCCACTTGTGACTGTTGCAGTGTTGCCTTACACTAGCTCTGCAAATCCTTCTCATATCAGCCACAGCTGTGTGTCTTATAGAGCCTGAGCCCATGGGCCCCAGGAGGCTGTAAACCTGATAGGCACATGAAAATGCTTTATCTTGATGATTCAGGTAAAGAAACAACTGAAAACATTGTATTACTGCACAGAACAAAAAGTAATAGCACCAATGCAAATACCAAGCCGTCTACAACTCCACAACTGAGTCAGTTCCTAAAATAGCAGTTAAGATCACTACAAATCACACAGAGAAAAATACATATATATATACACTTATAGTATGTCTCACTGTTGAAATAGGGCATAATTGGGAAGTATTCTTCTAGTCTTCCCACAATGACCAGTGCCATTTCTTGGCTACCATCATTTTGGGTGATGGCGTCTTCCAGCAGCTTTTGGGACTCACGGAGAAAGGGAAAAAGCCAGCTTGTGATGGGTGCAGGATAGACTAGCTAAACAGGGTCAGAAGCATAGGACCTCATCCCAATACTATCAGGAGGAATACCATACTGCCAGATTAAAACTTCATCTTGTGTTATATGTATCCAATTATGAAAGTTAGTCAAACAAGGTTATGTTTGCTTTCCTAAGTATCTAGGCAGAAGCCAGTTGACCTGGAGATATTCAAGCTTCACATTTACACCTATGGCAGCTGAGTGTATGCCTGTATGTGAAAACTGGTGCAGAAAGATATAGCTATATGAGAATAAGGAGATGTTCTCCAGCTCACAGGTACTACAGTGGCTCATATGGCTGCCCAGGAATCTGAACTTTTCCAAGATGCACTCTGGAAAAAAACACAAATCTATTTATAAAAGCATCTGAAATGTATTTGGTCCAGATAAGTCTGAGAATTTCTGGCTTCCCAGCATATATTCTAAAGAATTGTGAGGGAAGAGCAAATCCTGGAAGACATGACTATGACACAGTATCTGAAAGACACCGTTCTTAAGTGACATTCTCTAGTTGTTTCAGTAATCCCTCACCTGCAGAAAACCTTTCCATATTAACCCTCTCTTCCTCAGAAACTGATGTCCAGTGACTGCTATCCAGCTGATATCTTCTTCCTGGTGGCTTAATGATGCTGAAGCAATGTGTAGAGATGGTCTTAAGAACCAGACTGTCAGGGAAAAGAAGAGATCCAGGCATGAGAGAGGACTGGAGCCTAATTCTTCAAAAGGAAGGCTGGAGATACAGGGTCATTATTCTTAGTAAGAATCAGAAGATAATTTGAAATAGATGTTGCAGTCATATATGTGATATCCACCATGTAACCTTCATCCTAACTAAACTGTCAGTGTTAGTTTTCCTTTGGAGATGGATGAAATGGCCAGGTGCTCTCTAAATATCCTTTCCAGCACTTTTGAATTTGTCAAATTTTTTACAGTGAACAAGAGACTGGTCACTGATGTGGTTCTTCCATAGAGCACAAGGCCAAGCACAGATCATGATGTTCTGCCATTCCAGAGTTCCCATTCTGTACTGCTGGCTGTCAAATGCATTCATGCACCACAGGTTGGTGAAGAGACCTCTCCAACAAGGAACTGTATACCACAGAGCTACAGAGCTCATACCTCTAGCAAGTCTGCAGTTCGGGGGTATTTTTTATGAATTTCACCAAGAGGGAGCCTGAAACCAAACAACTGCAGGATGCTCTCTGGAGAGTAGTCAATGTAGCTATTAGCCAGAGCAAATGTTGCACAACATTATGGCAAAAAAAGGTATTAAGCCATAGGTCAAGTTCTTAAGAGCCAAAAGAGTTGCTGTGACAGTCTAAGAAGCAAATTTTCCAGGTGTCTGGTGGGCAGCCAAAACCAGATTTGATTCATTTGTTTTAGCAAATAGTCACTTTCAGCAAATTGAAATTACAGCCCACCCAGGTTCATTAAGCAACTTCAGCTGGAGAAGACACTATGGACCTGAAGTTACAAAATCACTGATGAAAAGTCATCACCCCCCACCTTCTTCTTGGGCTGGAGCACTTGCGAAGAAAGCAAGCAGATCAAGACTCCATTCTGCTTCCTCCACAGAAATGCACGTGAACTTTTCCACATGGCAGTACACGGGGCCTGGTCTTCCAAATTCCCCCATGGTACTTAAATAATAGCCAGGATCAAAAGCAAATTAGTAACTTTCTAGTTTGGTGCTTTGCATGAGCACCATGTGAATGCAGGCTTGCCAGACCTTTGTATTTTTTTATTACTTTAAGTAAAGATGGATGCCTTTAACAGAGGCTGCTAATAACCTCAGATCTGCATTAATAGGCCCTAAGTAATTAGAAATGTAAAGGAGCACCGTTCCATAGTACAGTGGTTTGAGTAACAGCCTGAAAGGGCAGATGTGTGGTTTAAAATTCTCTCCAAGCAGAAACAATAATTCACCAAGTCTTCCACCTCCTGCACAAGGTTTCCAACCACTGCCTGTAAGGGGCGTTCCTCTTCTCCAGTGCTCTTGTAAATGCAGCCCTTCTTTTACTTTAACACCTCAAGGACTCCAAACCAAAAGGCCCAGTCCTGTGAAAGGGAACATTTCTGTGTCAGGTGAGACAAGATTTCAGCTTTTCATTTCCTCAGCAGAAAACAAAGCTTCATTCAAGCTGCACAGACTCACTCTCCTCCTTCCTAGTTCAGGAGGAAAACAAACAAACAAAAATGTGCTCCCGAAATAACACGACTATTGGCTGCACATACAGCTGCTGAGCTCCCCAGCCAGACTGCAACAGAGGAAAGACAAGCTCCAGGCACAAAAGTGAACCAGTGCAAACTAGGAGGTGAACTGGCGCAAACTACACCCTCAGGTATCGCCCTATCCACAAAACAGAAGCACACAATTGCGTAATTTGAGAAAGGCTGATGCAAGCAGGGACTGGTTTTAATGAACATTGAGTCAGTCACCATGTATTACAAAAACGGAACAGCCAGCAGAGCCAACAACGTGTAATTAGCATTGAACCAACACAACTGAGGGGAAGGTCAGCTGCGGCTAAGATCAGATTGCAGGAGGGGGAAATAAGGTACGCAGCCAAACAGCATGTCTTAATTGGCACTAGAGTGGCCCAGTCAGAAAAGTCAGGCCTAGGATGAAGGCTGCTATTCTTGCAAGCACGATGCTATGCTAACATGCTGATATGGTGCCTTCCGTTCTGCTCTGCACCCCGACCAGACCGCTCGCTCCCCATGTGCCCTAGTCATGTCTGCAGATGCACGGCTAGAAGAGAGCAGAGCAGGGCAAGAATTGTTTGGCCATCTTTGCATTTTGAAAGAACAGAGAACATCTCATTCGGTTAAACCAAACTGCTCATTCTGATCTAATGGATGAGTGGGTTTACTGAGGAAAAAGGCATTTTTGGTATACCTTCTGGGCTGTCTGAATGAGCAGGGAAGCAGTGTGCAGGTTGGAGGAACAGAGATGCAGTTTAGTTGCTGAAGCAGGTTGACACACATGTCCTAGTGACACAAAGAACCTGTTTTGTTTGTTTAGACACACCTGGTTTAGGTGTTAACAGTTCTGCACAAAATATTCAAGAGTTCTTTGCAAAATATTGAAGGGATTTTTATTATTTTAGCTAGGACTCCTTACATAGGAGATGAATGCAACCTGTCAAAGACCAATCAGATGGGGAAGATTAAGGACAAAAAACAACAAGCATCAGAAAACGTATTAGTGAGGTATCATTAAGTGCTTACTATAGGAGATGTATTGCTCCAAAAACATATGTTAAACATAGATTTCCTACTATAATTAGGAGATAATTGCTCCAATACTTCTTAAAATGCAAGTCAAAAATTTTGATCTATTTTCTGTGTGAACTAGAAAAAAATTAATATTGGTGGTCTGGGAAATGTGGTTTGTCCACATATTGCCTAATCTCACAGGGTTGTAATAGCTAGAATGATTTTATGGTTAAATGAATGGTTTAGCAATGGAAATAAATAGGATAATCATGCAGATGCATCATGGTGATGAAGTTTTTTCCTCCTGTAAAAGAAAGGGAAAAAAATTTCCTTAATGGGAGATGGAGGACGTGCAGTGACGTTTTTCCCTATTTTTATTTCTCCACAGTGTATTAAGAGCAGCCTCTAGTGACAGTTGGTAGATATTACATTTAATTATACCGGCTTTAACACAGCATGCATGCTTATGGAAACACTTCCGTAATTATTTGTAATACAGCTTAAAAAAACCCAAAGTTGCCTTAGAGATCTTATGAACAGCACCAGTCATTAATCACCCAAGTGCTTCTAAGTAACATCGCATAACTACTTAACCTAGAATATATGGCAATCATTAAGACTAAAGTTTGCAGGCATAGAAAAAAACCCCAACCCATAAAATAAGCTTCTATGTTACCGTTGAAGATTACATTTAACCATTTGAGTCATTAGAAAATGCAAGTTATGTTTCAAAAAACAGTGGGGTACTGCTACAAAGGACCAAGAAGCCAAACACTCAGAACTCGAGGCAGTTGCGACGAGCTTGTATGTGCCCTTCTACGTAGCAGGCGCACTGGACTCTGGCATGAGGCCATTTTACCTCAAACAGTTGTTTGCAATTCAAACAAAAGCTTCCTAGCAAAAACAGGCATGTGTAATTTTCAGCAATCATAAATGCCCATAAACTCCCTTACACCATCCTGAGCCAGGTATCTGTTAGCTTTTTTTCACCTATAGCAACTGAGGCATTAAAAAGATATTACCTCTCCTTGCAAACTTGACTTTCTTTACAGACACACTCACACTTGTGCTTCAAGGGCTTGTGGAAACAAGCGTCTGCCCGCGATCATGCCAGGTAACTCGCTGTGCTCAGCAAAATGCTGAGGGGCCATGGCAGGACCCGTGCTGCAGTCAGGAACAAGCTTTTGCCGCTGGAGGTGTGTCAGGGAACGGCAGGGCCGGTGCTGCAGAGCCGCTTCCCCTCGGAGGCAGTGTCCCCCCCAGGCCTGCCAGTAGCCCGCAACAAAGCCCTCAACATTTCCAAAAGGGGCTTGTGTTTGTTGTTTTTAATCCATTGCTTTTGAAAGTCATATGTTCTTTTATTCCTCGCTGAAACATTAGGAAATACTTGTTTAAGAAACCTCAGCACCTGCCTTTAAGTCATTACTTCATTTACAGAAGAACAAATCATCCACCGCTGCCTGTGGTGGTTGCTCTCCTGCACTCACAGGTCTGCTCGGACCTCCAGAGAACAGCTCCGGCCGGTCAAGCTTATCTTACAGAAAACGGACCCAGGCTCATGCTTACAACTGTGTCTATAGCTCAGCAATTCAGTGACACTTTCATAGCATTAGAAAGGGAGACTGGAGAGCAAGAGGCCAGGAAATGGCGGCCCAGGCTGGAGAGCAGCCAGGCGTTGGGCACCTGCCCCCTCAGCACCGGGAGGATGGCAGCTGGCACAGGGCCCCTCTCCCTCAGGCAGCTGGGCAGGCAGGCCAGGAGGAGAAGCTGCCAGAGGGACAGGCTGCCCTTGCATGGCTGACTTTCCACAGCCTATGGTGAACAAAGCCTCGTGCCCAGCAGCAGGGCAGAGTTCGCCCTGAGAGAAATGAGAGTTCAGAGCATGAAGTCCCTGTATTCAGTCATGACTCCCGTCTCCTCTCACGCCTACCTCATCCGGTGGGGTGGCCTAGCTCTTACACAGTCTGAGGGAGCCAAGACCTCTTCCAGATACTCATCTCACACCAGTTGAGCCCCCATTTTTCTCTTTTAAAGTAAAAAGCCTCTCCCTGAGCACAGCTGGAGGCTTGTCCCTGCCGCTGGGCTCCAGGCGACAGCTGAGTTGGGCCCCCATGGCATGACAGCCTTCTGCAGCTGCGACTGTGCAAGCACCCGGGGCAGCTCTGGCTTCACCTCACGGTGGCTGCTGGGCAGTGAGGTCCCTTCACAACCCCCAGACACATCGCTGCCTCAGCTGTCCTCGTGGGTGCTCCCCACCAGGGTCACCCACAGCCCACCCTGCCGCCTCACCATGGTGGGGGATGGCGGCAGTGCTCGGGGGTGCGCTCAGCCAGAAAGAGGGGATGGCCCCTCCTGGCACAACACATTCCGGGCCCTCCAGAGGCTTCCATTGTGAGGCAGACCTCTCTCGGGGGGCCGGGAGCCTGCCAAGTGTTTGTGTCTTCTCCATGTAGCGGGCAGGGCCTCAGGAGGAAGAAAGAAAGGGCCTGCTGGCACACTGTGTGGTCTGCAGCACCGCGTTCCCCTGTGTATGGTTGGGCAACACCCAAACCTTCGGCAGGTCAAGTCCCCACACCGCTGGCATGTAGGGAGGGCAGGGGCGGGTGGCTGGGGCCTCTCTCATTACAGCCACTCATTGGATGCTAATCCAATCATCCTGCTAATGAAATCAGGCTGCGCTGCTAATGAAATCACCCTGCAGCGGCCAGGGTCGCTTCGCAGCACTGCTGCGCTTGGCGTTGTGTCGGCTGTGCCAGTGGGTGGCCTCTGCTGAGAGACCCCCAGACCCACTCCCGCTGGTGGGGACAGGCAGCAGGTCCACCACCAGCCACTCCAGCAGCACGGGCTCAAGCCCTCCACCAGCAGCAGCCCCTGCCCAGCAGACGGCAGGGAGCAGAGAGCAAGATGGCTGATAATGAGACACCAATTACTGGTTTTCTGCTTCTGCACCAGCACAGTTTTGCCCGAAGAGCTGCCAGGAGGCTGCCTGGGCCAGGCATCCTCTAACAATGGCCTCCCTGGGCCGCATGGCACAGATACTCAGGGAGGGAGGTGGTTTCTGCAGCACTTGCAGTGGCTGCGTGGCCAGCTTCAGGATAATGCTGCTAATGGGTATCTCACATGAACTAGCACAGAAACATCCCAAAGACCTGGTCCTTGCCTCTCTGGGAGTTACTGCTGAGTGTTCCCAGAGTAGGCCTATTAATCAAAAAGAGAAAAAGCACCCATTTTCTTATGAAATGCTTTACTTCTGATACTACAATGCCAACATGGTAGAAGGTGCTGAAAAGAATGTTAATGCTGTTCCTTTTTAATGACTTTTTCCTCAGAAGCCTTTTGAAGATGCCACAAAACATATCATATTAATTTTTTTTATTATTTTAAAAGCTGCTGGATGTAGGGGAGCATCCTGAAGCATCTGGCTCACATTTGGAGTGACGTCTACCTTTAATCAGATTTTTTTTTTTTTTCAAACAACTTGGAGCTGAAAAAACGAAGGAGACGGTGATAACGGTATTGTTTGTATGAAACCTATTCATAGGGAAGGCTTTAGCATTCTGCGAGCTAGTGTGCTTCTCCAAAGGTCTGCTAGTTAATTGGTACGTTGTTTAAGGGAAGGTTTTAATGGTGCAGGAGGCATAAGCCTTTGTAAATAATATTATCTTAAATGCAGGAGACCTTATCATGCACTCCTTGCTCAGGCAAGTCTCCTCTTGAGATCATCTAGAGTTTTGTCTGAGTAAGGAGTGCAGAATCAAATCCGTAATGAGCCAACCGCTTAATTGAGTGGTACAGAAAAACATATTCAAGCAGTTTTCAGTCACGTCTGCTAGACATCAGTACTGCTGTGATCTCACTAGAGGGAGCAATTTATTTTGAAATATTAGTCAATATTAGCTCAGCGCTTAGTCAGGCCACCAGTGGGTCAAAATTAAGAAGGATTTTCTGAAGCAAATATATATTTCCAGATAAAAGGACAAACAAGGAGAGAAACAGAGCAATGAAAGACCGCACTAGTCAAAAATCCTAACTTCTGAAACAATGAGTTGCAAACAGAAAAAGGAATCTATGCAACATATGGAGATTAATTTTATGTTGTTTTTCCTGCTGAAACATCTACAGTAGAGGTTTTGCCCCTGTTTCCAGTAGAGATTCCTGTTTTCAGGGATTGCAGATCATTTTGGTTGGCCCTTGCTGTGAAGTTTTGCTTTTATTTTAAAACATGGATAGAGCTATTCTCTTTTTTATCATAGGCTGTAAAAGGGAATAAATTCCCAGATACATTGAGATTCTTAGAAGTATTGCTAGTGCTCAGGCTCTGTCAACATTTCCATCTTAAATCAGTATTTAATGTTGAGTCATAAACACCTTTCTGTAAACATTTATTTAGTGCCTGACAAGGTCTTCCCTCTAAAGGGGTGGGGGATGGTGTTGCTCAGAAAAACAGAGTTTTAAAATATTTTTAATGATATCTTTAAAGGCTGTGTTCTAAATCTGTCATGGTTCAATACTGTCCTTATTCAAAGTCTATATTCGGGTAAGTTTGTTCTGGACTTGTACAGTGCCTGGCACAGTAAGGTTCTCAGAGACCCGAGGCAAGGCAGCAAAAGCAAATAATACAGATTTAATACTGACTGTGTTTATGCAGTCTGACCCTGAGTACTGCTTAGCTGGGTCCTGCCGTCTGCCTCAACTACGTCTTGACTCTATGTCGGGATGAAATGTGGGAATGCAATTGCTCTGCTTTGCCCCCTGCCTGGTCTGGAGGGAGGAAAGGGGGTCTGTGAGATAGGAGGGAACCAGAGCAACCTCCACGAGGTGTGTTAATGTGGAGCACCCCTGTCCCACAGGCAAGACAGCCACCAGGAATTAATCCCTCCTCACAAAGCTGAAATGACCAGCTTTGTGCATCTATGTAAGCACAGAAGCTAGCTCTTTGTTTCATGTGCTCAGCAAAGAGTTGCTGGATGCAAAATGACCAAGCCTGTTTGCTCTGGTAGGTTTTGGAATCAGCCTTTAAAAGCCCTAAACCTGCCATCTGGTCCACTAAAGAGGAGCCTTCTCTCTCTGGAGCACCAACTGTGTGATATAGTTTGCAGGCTAGGAGGTGGAAAGGTCTACATATTAGTATGCAAGATAACATCAGTGTACCCTACAATATGTATTAGACTGAAGTTATCGTTATTAGCAGAAACTATCAGCATCACATTATGTTTGGTGATGATGTTGGCTCTATGCTTTATACAAACAAAGACCAGTTTTTACTTTCCAGATCTGACATACACAGAGGACAGCTTATGCCCATATCCTCACTTGCATTTCAGGAGGCTGGATGGAGGTATGCGCTCTGCACTAGCCAGCCTCTGGCCACGCACTGGTACAGAGAGAGCACGATGATATGCTTAAGGAAGCCATGCTTGCGGTACAGCAGGATCTGCCTGGATCTAAGTGCCATTTATCACAGGATGACAAACTGAAACATAGTCTGAGGAAGGGAAGAGGAAAAGAAGGGCCATGCAATCTTGATCTCCATCACAGCCTGGAAGAACAGCCTCTCTAATACTGCTGGTGACATTTTACTGTCAAGAAAATAAAATCTCAGTTTTCACTGGAAGATTTTAAAAGAATGGCAAGCACAGTGAGTGCAGGTTTAAGGCTACCCTCAGATGTGATTGAATAGTGGGAGAAAATAACTTTTTGTAGTTTTAATCTCTACTAATCCACTAGGGTTTTTATTTTTGGTTCCAGACTGAGATTTTTCTGGTAATACTTTATAAAAAAATAAAATCAGGTCCTGGTTTATTCTACTTGCCTTAATCTAGAGGCTAATGGAGATTTAGTAGATGTGGCATCAGGCAAGGAGGAATCAAAATCTGACAGACCAACAGAATGTGACTAATAACCAGTTCATACAGAATGTCTTTTTGTTAACACCAGTGGAATTCCTTTGCTGAGTGAGCAGGGAAAAATCTATTTGGTTCTTTCAGCAGAGTACTGAAGCACAAGCCTAACTTTAGCTATGTGAATAATGTCACTGACTAGTTCATATACTTATATGCAGTGTTAGAAATGTTTAAGTATTTGCACCTTCATTTAATTGCTGAGGGATCTTCCACTGCTTTGAGAATATTTCCAGAAAGAAAATTCTGAATGCTAAAGGAGATTTTTAAAAATTAAATGAACATGCCTTCATGTGCCTCCCCTCCAGCTTACAATCATTTCTGGTGACACCTGCCACTGTGTGTATACATATATATTTCTGTTCTCTTAGAATTACTGCAGCACCTATCTTTATCAAATTAGGTCAAATAGTAGTGATGTAACCGAATGGTAGGTAGTACACAGGGGACCACGTCACATCTAAAAATTGCTTTAGCAGTTTAGCACAACTGAGGCAGCAGCAACAGCCTGGGTTCTGAATTGCTTGATTTCTATTAGTGAAAATCCTAAGTGGCCTAAAAACCAATCCAAACAAGTTATGTATGTAAAGTGCACGTAAAACTTTACTATATAATAAATCCATAATATTTAGTTGTCCATCTCATAACAAACTTCTTTATGGTCCAAGGCTCCTTTGGACTAGCAGTGAGGTTAACTGGACAAAGTTAGCCCTTAGCATAACAAATTTATGATTTTATTTGTGTCCCATTAAAATGTGCTGTTGATTTAATGGAGATAGAGATTCTTAGCCTGACAGGCATTTTAGCAAAACTTCAGAGGGCTCTGTATTTCTGTTATTTTAAAATGTTTGGTGTTACATGTAAAACCAAAAATGTTATGTGCAAAAAAATATATATACAGATGTTGTATTTTTTACAATCCTAAACTTAAACACAAATGTCTTCCTTCCCCGCATATGGTTGGAGGAAGGGGGGTTAAGCTTTCACATTCACCGAACTACACCTAATTCACACGACCAGAGTGCTGTACAAAACTCACAAAGGCATCCTGTAATCAATTCTTTGGAGGAAAGTGGGTTCATCTGGTTTCGCTACAAGAAAAAGTTGTGTTTTGCAGAAAGCCCTTTGCTCTTAGCCATGTGAAATAGCAGTGCACTGCTGTTAATCTAAGTGGATTAAAAAAAGGTAAAGACTCCTGGTCCGTGAAAGCCTGCTCTATAGCTAGGTTTTGTACAAGTGTAACTGTGTCGGTTTTGTGGGAGACCTGGTGGGAAAGCACGAGGGGAGTCTTTTAACTGCATCTACAGCTCCTGGTATCAATTCACTTACAGTGGCAGGAAGGTGCTTGCAATTCATTGCTTTTCCTGGACAGGAATAATAATACCAGTATGGGGTCTTTATATTGGTATAATGGCAGTCAGGACATGGGGGATAGGAGAAAGGTTGTGCTGGTGCTCTTATGCCCCAGTGGTTGAAGCGACACGGCTTCTGTATGCAGACCCAGCTGAAATAATGTGTTTCCCAAGGAAGGCAACAGCGTCGTTCTGCAGTTATAAAGCACTGGGCTTAAGAATTTTGCTTGTGAGCATATCTGGGAGCTTGGCATGCTGACTAGATAAATGTTTAAAAATAAGTCTAGTGCCCAAGCTGACAAGCTTGTGCCTTTTTGAATATATTCATCTGAAGAAGAAAATGCATTTATCTGAAAGTCTGTTTCGTTTGACTGAGGTTCTCATCAGGGATGTAATGCTTACTTGCCATTTTCCTTACTCACCTGAATATTCCTCGTATCTGGAGACAAAGAAGATAAAGAGGGTTGTACTCTATTAATCACCCTTCTCTTTGTTCTCAAGCTGCCTCTCTTCCTTCTACCCCTCCTCCAAAAACACCTCCCTCACCAAATATTTAGAAAAAAAATAATCACTGCTATATTCTTTCAGGGACTCTAGCACTTACTGGTACAATTTGTAACACTTGTGCCTGATTTGTTTTGTTGGTCTCTGAATAGGAGCCAATTAAAGAAAAAAATCACATAAAAATGGAACTTTATAAATAACAGATGTGAGCTTTTTTTGTGAAAAAAATGTTTGGTTTTTAAAATGTTCAAAGTTTTTAAGGAAAAAAAACCAATCTAATTCTGTTTGCTTATTTTATTTTCCCTTCTTTTCTTTTGTTCCTGTCACTATTTTCCTGAGGGTAGGAGGCAAATAAAATTTTCCTGGGGAAGAAAAATAGGATAAGTATCGTCTTCATTTTTAACATGGTGAAATGGGCACAGAGTAGCTAAAGTCAAGAAATTTCCACAAATATGTTGGAGGTGACACCCTTATTCTTCAGGTACTCACCGTTACATGGTACTAATCCCACTGGCATTATTTACCTGTAACATGTCTAGCAATTATTTCCATTGGACTAAATGGGGTTTGAAGAAAGGATTTTGCAGAAGAATGTATTGTTCAGTGTTCCCTTAGAGCCAGCACTTCTGACAGCCTCCTGCTCTGTCACATGAGGATCTGGGTGGCACTGATTACAAGCCTCCTCAAACTCCAGCTCCCGACATCTCCCTTCTCTAGCTATCGTAACAAGTTATAATCTCCATGCACAGGTAGAAAACTGCTCATGTATAGATACAAGCTACTAACTGGCAATGCTGACTTGTGGCAGAGCCACTGAGTGCCCTCAGGTCTCCATCCTGGGGCCTATTGCAGCTCCATGCCAGGCATGGGGAATTTTGCAAAGCAAGGTCCTGACCCAACGTGGGCCGGGCACATCGCTGGGACACATACGTGTGCTGTGGAAGTCTAAAGTGATGCCAGTCCTGAGCATCTAGGCACCGTCCCGGGAGCTGAAGGCTGCACCCCAGTACTGCTTTTTGGTTCCCTGTCCCCACTCATGACTAAAGATTAGGCTTGAGGCTTCTCAGCTGTGTAGCAAACCACCATTTTCCTCTCCCAGGATAAGAAGAAAAAGACAGAGGCAGCCCACTTTGCCAGGTGGAGGGAAAAGAAAATGGGATGTGCTGGAACTGGGTTCCTGTGTGCAAAATCCTAGGGATAGAGGCATGTCAATCCCAGTCTGGCTGATGGTGACAGCCCATCTTCCTTGCCAATCACAGCTGCCGCCAACCCAGCCCTGAGCCCTTCCTGGGTGGAAGCAGCAGCCACCTGGCTTTGGATGGTCATGGCAGAGGTGATGCAGGCAGCAGGGCCCAGCCCCTCGGGCAGAGCTGCTTTCCCCAGCATGCTCTTTGCCATGCCAATGAAGAACTCTATCCACGGCCACTGTTGACACCTCCCCTATCCGCACCTGTTGCCTTCTGCTTTTGCTTACTAACTCTGGGGCAGATATAACCCACTGCAGCTCTTCCTAATGCCTATAGGAGACTCTGTCTTTCATAGTCTCCAGCTGGGCATGACCTTCTGCCTGAAGCAGTGTTTAGCTCTCCATCATCTCTACGGAGAAAGCACTCAGTTCTCCCTAAACTGTAGTCTGGCCTGGAAGACTTAATTCTTTTGGCAAGTTCTGCTTTACAAAAAGTGGCGATTCCAGCCACCACTTGGCCACAGACTCTCCTCAAGATCTTCCAAGCTGGCTGAGGACAAGCCTGCCCAGCCCGGTGGAGCCTGGGCTGGAAAGCTGGGGTTCAAAAGTGCAGCCTGCGGGTCTGTTTGACAGATGACTGGGTGGTTCCAGAAAGTGAAGCAAGCAGCAACCCCCACCTCGCCATCATCGCGGGGAACCGGCTGGGATGTACAGCAGCATTTTGGCTTTGTAACACATCGATGCATGTTTCCTTCAGCAGCTGTAGTCTGGTGAGAGCACGTAGGGGCTACAGTGTGTGTAAGCTTCAGAGAATTTAGCTGCCCAGCTCTAACAAGTCTCTCCAGAGTATATCCAAACTAGAATTTCACAAATTTGGCTGATATTATTTATGGTCCTGACACCAGAGTAACCCTGCGAGCAAATTCACATCCCGGATCCTAAGTGCATACAAGCCAGTGCTTTGCAGTGGGATGGAGCTGTTTTTCTCCCTTTAGAAAATGAGCCAAATGACAGATTCTAATTTCATTATCCCTGGAAACACTGGCTGAGCCATTTCTGCTGAATCTTTAACCAAAAGATAAATAAATCATCAACCAAAGATAGACATCCTTCATGGATGTTCTTATATGTGAAGGAAAGTATGGAAAAATTTTAAGTGCCTAAAATAGTCTTTTACAAAAGGCAACTTTACATTCTTATGGACGCAAAGTAGTGCCATGTTTCCCAGTTACAGCATTTACTACTACAGGCATCTATGCCACACCTTTTGCCAAAGTACTTCTTCAAGGAACAGGAAAAATGTTTCACAAGTAGTGTGTTAAAAATAATCCTTCTCTTCTTAACCCATTAGTAGTGAAGTTAAATATGCTTCAGCATGGGATCTTCCCCCAGCTGCTCAGACCCCGTTATTCAAAGTACTTCCTGTGTGCTGTCTTCCTCTCCCCTACAGAGACAAATTAAGCTGTCCCTGTCCCATTCCCACCTTCCTCTGCTCACAGCTATGGTGAGGGAGTTTTACAGTCCAGAAACCAACTGAGCTGCAGGCAAAAATAGCAGCAGCTCCTCTGCTTGCTTGGAGGCATCTAAGAGGATAAAGTGTGGTATGGGGCTTCATCATGGACTAGCAACATCCTACCCTGCGAGGGTCTTCAAAACAGCTGTGACCACCAGCATTCTAGGAATGCAGTTTCCGTGCAATTCTTCTTTTTGATGGCAATGTCTAATCTACTGGATAATATGACCCCATAGGATTCACAGCTCACTGGGCATTACCTGGATTCGTTGAGAAAAAAACTCCCAAAATCTTCACAAGCAGATCCCTGGGAGGGTCAAGGGCAGAGGGAGAGGCATCTTTCTGTGAATTAGAAATCGCTGTTGCCTTTTGCATATGGATGCATTGAGGTGGGGAGGTTAAGTGACATACCCCGGGTTGCAAAGCAACCAGTTGGTAGAGCAGAAGAAGAAAACTGGCACCCAGACTCCTATTTGTCTCTAGTTTCTATTCTTTCATTTGCTGATGCTTTCAAATCTCTAGTTAACATTGCTATAATGCATTTAGAAGTGAACGACAAATAAATATTTTTCCTTGTGGGCAATAAAGATGAGTTGATTTTACACAGTTGTAAAATCCTGTTATGTGTAAAGGATTCTTTATTTTATAATAGCTATTAGAGTGTTTGTTTGTAGGATTTTCTTGGGGTGGAAACTTCAGAAGAAGCATTGCTTTGAGCTAATCATTTAGCAAAGGACAAAGATGCTTTAGATTGCTGAATCGTCCTATAGTTAATGGTTCTCTCAGGCTTTTCTCTGTCAAATGTGGCAACTATGACATCAAATGTTATCTCTGTAAACACATGCCAACTCAAAATAGCACACGGGGTGGGGGGGGTGAGGAGGACGAAGGGTTTCTTATCCTATATTTTAGCCAAGATTATGGTCACCAGCATGTTCCTCTCACCATGGAAAAAAATAGACTTCAGGATAACTATGCTTGCCAAAAGTTAATTTTTAAAAATAAATGACCGATCCAACAAACCATTCCACTTTCACATTAGCCACCTTAGGGGATCATACACCGAGCACATAAAATATGGAATTCTCATTTCTGGCATTTCAATGCCAGAATTTGAGTTCTGATGTATTATTTGCAGAGGATCACTGTGGGCATGAGGATAGCTACAGCTGTTAGAGACTTTTTTCCCAAAGACTTCGCAGGAGAGCAGACTGGCTGTTCAGAGACCCAGACTGTTTTGTTGATCTGCCACTGATCTGCCATGTGACCTTGAGGAAGTCTTTTCACTTTTCTCTAGCTCTGTTTCTCCTCCTACAATTTGCCTTATCTATTTAAATGGCAGCCTTTCTAAGCAGGGAATTTCTCACCTTGTGCTGGCTAGCAGTACTTAGCTGAATATGAACCCGTCTTCCTTGGGATTATGTGTTGCAAAGCTGGCAAGTAACACTACCAATCAAAAGCACTAGTGTAAAATACTAATATGCTATTTTTCCAGAGGGAATCTTAGCCTCAGTCAGAGGAGCAGTAATGCTCCCTTCTCCAGTACTTCACTTCTGCTGCTCTTCCTATCCAGGAGCTGAAGTTGTGATGTGGCATTACCAACACTGCCACTTTAGGGTCAGGTTTTTGGAGGCAAGCTTCAAAACCCCACATCTTCAGTGGGTTGCAGCAGGGTGAAGCAGAGCTGGCCAGCCTGAGGCTGCTGAGCCACGCTTGGCTTTGGAGCAGGTCAAATTTGCTCCCATGCTGGGCTTTATCAAGGACGACGAGTGGTGCTCCTAATCCTGACCCTGAGTGAAAGTGAGCCTGTGGGCCTGCCAAGGTGTTCCTCTGCCAGTGGTGCTGGACCTCAGCCATCTGTACTCACAGCCCTGGGAAGGCGCTATGTGGTTGGGGACCTTCAGCAGTGGCCAGCTCCAGGGAGGGTCAGGCTCACAGGCAACACAGCCCTGCTGAGCCACCCGGACCAAAGTTACAGGCACTACTGTGTGCAAAGCTCTCTCCCTTTAACCTGTGCACCCAGCCTGAAATGGCAGAAGACAAATAAGCCAGATGATTCACAGCCCACCAAGACCCCTGTGCTTGAGGAGGTAATTTAGAAGCAGCTGAACGACATGTCTGCTCAGCAGCAAAGCGCCACAGCCTGTCCTAGTTTTTCCAGTGTGGATAACTGTCACTGGCTGTGTCTCACAATGAAATGCACCATGAATAAGAACAGGTACAAAGTACAGAGGCTTGCCATGCATGCCTTCAGAGTCCTGGGTAACGGGTGCACCTCTCCAGAATTTATATGCAAGAGCCTTAAATGTCCATTTAACAGGGCATTTGCGTGTGCGGCACCTGTTCCTGAATATTGGAAAAATTACAAAATAAAAACAACCCTAAAAGTGGGCTTTTCTTCCTTCTTCATGGCACATTATCATCAGACGTCTCCAGGCAAGCAATCTGTGCAGCCTGGAGGGCTGTATCCTGCCAGACCCTCAGTTAGGGGCTGCAACCTATGGACCAACGGTGCAGGAAAACTCTGTCTTCCCTCAACATCAATGGCATTAAACACAGGTTAGAGTGGGGAAGTTTTCTGAGACTGAATCATGATTTTTGGGTGGAAGGTATGTTTTGGTCAGGGATATAATGTGTGCTGCAGCTTATGTTGACTTTGGCCAAGTGGCTTATTATCCTAACTGGTAGATGTTTGTAAATATGCCCAGAAATATCGAATATATTTTACAAGCCAGGCGCAAGCTGTCAGCCTGCAGCACATCCAGAGCAGAACCTTTTCCTCGGCATTCTTCCTATAAATTAGACAAATGCCCAGACTATTTAAGGCTGCAGTTCACTTCACAGAGCAGGATTTCTTTATATAGGTCCCAGGAGAAATGTGCCTACCTACCTCATCGGCATGATTTTGGGAGCTGAGGCTTTCTCCTGAAAGGGTTGTTCGGCACACGTTCGCCGTCCTCGCAGCATCCTTCTCCCAGCCAAGCAGACGCCTCCCCCCTCCATCTGCAAGCTGGAAAGAGTCAGGGTAGGGGAGTGCAGGCTGTGCCTTTCTCTCGCGCACACAAGGCAAATCCCAGAGCTTTCTGCCTGGAATCCCCCTGAGTCAGCGAACAGCTGGGTTTCTATCCCAGTCAGGAGGCAGCTCTCAGAGGAACATCTGGCTCCGGTCTCTATCTTGTCTGTTGCTCCTTCACACATCTACTTCCTTAAAAAGAGCTTACTGGGGGGGGGAGCGGGAGGGGAAACTGGCTCCAGGTTCTTTTGACTACTTAAAGAGGACCACCCTGTTCCACTGTCAAACAAAAGTTATATATTTCCTACAAAAAAAATGTAACACTTAAATAAGGGAGACAATTAGATGTAGTTGCATTTGCCTATTGCAACTCAGCTCTGACATCTTTGGGATGCCTGGGAGGTTTACGTGCAAGAATGCTGTGTGCCACTCGGCTTCTCTTCAGTTTGAGCTCCCAGGGCATTAAAGAGGGGGGTCTGCACAGAAAGGGCTGAGTGAAACCTTTGGATGTTTGAGGTTGTTGTATTAAACATTAGGCAGGGATGCCTGTCCACCCTGCCTTGCAGATGAAACCCCTGCTTTGCAAATTGCCCCAGAAGCTAGCAGCAATCTTTTCAGAGGCTCATATTGCTTGGTGTGAATAACAGTGTCTTCTCCGACAATTTCCAAATAAGTGCAAGACAAATGAGAGAGGAGAAGAACAAAGGACACTGCTGTGGGGCAATAGATTTGAGGGAAAAAATTGTGATTTTGTGGTCAGTCAAATATGGAATGTGCTGATGGTTCCTTAAGATTTTCTAATGGAAAAATCATAAGCTGCAAATAGTTAAATCACAGTCTCTATTTCTCAGCAAACATCTTAAATTACACATAAAAATCTCTTAAACGCCTCAGCTTAAGGGAGGCCCTGGCTAGCTCTGGATCCTGTGCCTTTTGGGGATTTCACAGCAGACCACCCACAGGGAAAATGAAAAGTTGGCATCTCTACCACCATGGCACTTTTTTCCGGAGACGAGTCTCTAAAATGATATGCTCTTTTCCCTGGGGAGATGAAATGAAAAGGTCTAACCTGGTCATCGTGACTTGCCAAAGTAGGGAGGTATAAATCACCCATGACAGGACTTTCTCTAAACTATTAGGTACTCTATTTACATGTATTTGGACCAAATGTCCTGCTTCACCCCGCTACTTACATGTAATGTAATCAGCCCACACTTGTGCAAATAAGTCTACAATTTCACTCAGAGACATGCTATATGTTGTAGATGCCTTGTCTCAGATAATGAGCAACTTGTATTAATTACTATAAATCTGTCCCAGCCTATTAAAGTCTTTCCTTAATGATGTTGCAGTGAGGTGGCTGCTTCATTCCGAGTCAGTTTCTCCTGCTGCTACGCTTGCCTTTTTGATTGAAACGTTTTGTGGCGCTTAGTGAAGGTAGGCTATTTCCAGTTTACAGGCCAACAAGCCACTTTGTCTCTAGAGACTTTTATGATGATTATGCTTTTTACCTGAGTAAAAGGCCTGGAGTCGGAACTGCTAATCTTATGTATGAAAAAAAAAATTAACAGAAACAAATGCATGCATTATGCCCAGTAAGTGCCCATTGCTAGGTAGATATTAGGGATTTGGTTTGCTGTCTATATATTGAAATGATCTTCCTCACCAAGTTAGCTGAGCATTTCACAACCACCAACGCACTTTTATCTTCACATCACATGGGAAACAATTGTTGTTGTAGTTCAGCTAAGATCTTGCAGGCGAAAGTGGTACCTGACAAAGTACCTCTGAACCAAGGCTGCATGGCGTGTGAACCACACAGGGCTTTCCAGGTGCCCATCTCCCCTGGCACACACTAAGGATCTGCCGAGAACACGTTGTGGTTCCCTCTTACCTTGCCTGCATATGCCTGGTTTCCTTCCCATCGTTGAATATATGTATATGTCTATTCAATATGGTTTTGACTGCTTAAAGCATTATACCAAACTAGACAGCCAGGATATGCACCTGGATCTGAAGGTCTGGAAGCATCCCAGATCCATCAGTTTAAACACAGTCTTAGTGGCTTGACCTTGTCCAGGTACCTGAAACGTGAACTAGCACTGGTATCCTGCATTTCACTGAGTTCAGGAGATGCACAGCCAATTCAACACCTAGTTAGCTGGGCTCAGCTTTAGGAGATGCCATTTTGCAGGATGGGCCAGTAACACCACCGCCAAGGGCCCTACGTATAGAATGGTCCGGGAGACATGGTGTGTCTGTCTGACCTTCTGTGCTAAAGGCATCGGGTCATTTTGCACCCACATGCATAGTATCCCGCAACCACCTCATGTCCTCGGTGCAAGGGACCCAAAACTGACTCAGCCCCAGGGTCCCTTGGGGTTTTACTCTTTGCTTGCAAAGCAAGTTAGGAGGGAAGAGTTCACTTTCAGAGGAGAGGTCCCATCCATGAGCACTCCACAGGGCAAATGGGGTGTGGGAAGAGCTGAAAGATGGGTTAGTACAGTGTCTCCAATCCACAGCAACTCTCGCAGGAGTCTGTCGGCTACAGTCTAAAACAGCAAGAGCCCCTTGGGGTACAGAAGCACATCCAGCACCAGTTACTAAGCTAGATTGCATGACAGCGTTTTAATCACAGAAGCCACAGAGTCAGGTTTGCATATGTAATGTCATGCCCTTAAGAGTTAAGTGGTGTTGGGCTATAGCATTATGCGCAGATGAGTGTCACATGCAGTCTTGAATTTCTTGCCAGGATATCAGTAACAGCTTTTTGTGATTTTATACTTTTCACTCATTTGGCTAAAGTCCATGTTTGCAGCCTCAAATCAGGCATCTCCCAACGGACAGAGCGAGGCTTTTCTTTGCCCGGCTGGGAGACCTCACTGCACTGAGGACAACTCCTGGAGCAGGTACCTTCTCAAAGGGAAGCACCCCATAGTTCCCTCCAATGGAAATGGTGGCAGGACAGGACTGGTGGGTTTCTTCTTAAGGCCTGTGCTAGGCTCTGCTGTTCTCTTTGTAACAGCCTGGCACTCATAACCCTCTGGGACACTCAGTTCTGCCCACAGCGCTCCCCGTGCTCTGCTTGCCTATATGTGTAAACTAAATTTTGCAGTGAAATTAATCAGATGCCATGAAGAATAACAAAGAATAAATTATGAGAATCATCATTGCCTTTATAGAAACTATAGCTGACTCAACCAAATCAATTTAGCTGTCCCGTTTTCCCCCTGCAAGCTCATTTCAACTAGATTTCTTTTAAGAAAGTGACAGTCTGCCATTAAAAGAAGTCAGTAAAACCTAATTGCTTGGGTAACATCACCAAAGAATGAGATTCAGAATTACCACTCCTATAGCATACCACCCCTGAGCTCATCTAGAGAGCACATAGACAGTTCTTAATATGACCACACGCTGGCTTCAGTGACGTTATATTCAACAAAGTTTTCTTCTTGTGACAGTCTCTCCACAAGGCATCTCAGAGGAGCCAGAAATAAGATCTCTCTTCTTCTTCTGCAGCTGCTTCATCTTTTCTTCTTAATCCTCCTTCGGCTTCATTTCTGCAGCCAGAAGAGAAATGTAAGGGAACCTCTGTGATTTCTGATACAAAGTGTTTCTAACAGAAGGCTGCGTTGTTGCCTGCTCATGCCCACAGCCTCCAGACAGGGTCAGCGTGGTGTTCATAGCCTGGGCTGCAAGTTCTCTTCCTCTGGAAGAAACCTCTGATGGATGAAACCTCTGGAGGGTTTCCTCCAATTCTCATTCATCCATTTCCTTAAACATCAGACATAACCTGGCCCCAAACAGGCGATCAATTTCTGTGGCAGGAGATTAAGTTATTTTCTGGTTGGGAATTTTTTTTCTAGGCACAGTAGAACCTGCCCCTGGTTATTCTCCTCCCTCAGCTGCGCGAGATGAAATGAGCCTCTCTAAGGCCATAAGAAGGGAAGCTGTTCCCAGTCTTTTGCCTCCAGCCACGGAGCCTTGTCCTGATTCAGCATGGCCTGCGGGCACATGCTCCGTTCCGGCTCCTGTACAAGAGCATGTGCTAATTTTACCTTGGAGGCCAACGGGATTTAAGCACATGCATACATGCCCCATTGGATTGATGAGCGCATCACAGCGTCCTCTCCTTCCAGTGCTGGGGGGAAAACGCTACACTGACCATCGTAGGCCCATAATATTGCCATGTAAGCAACGCTCGCTCAGGTCCCCGAGCTGTGTTATTTATGTCCCCAGAATTGCCAGTTCTACCAGAGGGGATTTGAGTGGTCTCAAATGGCAGTGCCTGGTCGCCTCAAGAATTAAGTACTCCATTGTCATGGAGAGAATTGTTAGAGCTGCTCTCCAGTTTCAGAAGCCTTTTTGCTAAGAAGACAGAAAAATGCAACATTCCCTGCACCCTAAACAATTGAAAGGAAACACCCTATAAGATACTGAGAGCCTACAACTGTCACTAAGTCAGCAATGAGGCTGCTTCTCAGGGTAATTAATATCCTTTTTTGTTGCAAAAAAAAAAAAAACCAAAAACCAAAGCAACCCTGTCAGTGGGAGCCATTTTCCCTGCTCTGCACCAGGGGCTGAAGTTTTGAACAGTGTCTCAGTTACATGGACCAGAACTTAAAAAAATGGCCTGTGCTATGAAACGGTGTTCCCCACGTCCTTTGCTCAGACTCACTGAGCCATAGCCGTTGACATGTGAGCATGGCTGTCGCCCTGACTGTGTCACATCGACATTATTTGTCAGGGATGTCGCCAGTCACACCCTGATTACAAGCTAAAGTCTCTGACCTCCTGGCTCAGCCAGCAGTTACAAGTGCATCAAGTAGGACAAAGGTGTCCCTCAACATCCAAATAAACCATGAGAATAAAGCCTGACCGCATGTTGGTGTTAACAAAACACATGGAGTATTTTTATCTCTGGAAAGCTATTTCCTATTTGTAATACTACTTGAAACCGCTTCCAAGTCTTCATCTGACGTTACTCGTATTCATGTATTTTATGCATCTTGTTTTTATTTTCCAAACGTGTTTATTAAAAAATGTTCTCAGGGCAGTGGCCCTTGTGGTAGGAATTTCTGTTCTGGGGGAAGAATACCAGAGTCGGAGGTTTTTGCCAGCAGGATGTGAAAACTGAAGGAAGTAACAGTGACTGGGGCTAGAGATTTGTCACAGGGAGTTAGAATGTGAAAATTTACAGTGTGGCCATGAGACTGTCCAGGCAAAGGCCATTAATTTCTAGGAAGCATTGCCAAAAGCTTGATATTATTATTTTAATCAAACTCTGGTTTACTTTGCACTAAAAAAATACGAATTGCCAGGGACTTTGGCTCCGCCGATAGAGGATAAAGGGCGGAAGAGCCACCTCCATCTCCACTGTTCTTCCCATCCCAGCTGAGGGGTGGGAAGCATGCATGACCTTCTCAAGAAATCATGGGAATTCAACTACCCTGAACCTCATAGGGAGAGTTTCTGCTTGCTTGGGAACTCCTCTTGCATGCAGCGCTGCCAGCTCAGGCTCTGCTGACTTCAAAGGAGCACCAAATGGGCTGGGACCCACTATGACACCAGCACGTCATCCTCCAGCCTGGCAAGAAATCACTTCATTCCTTGGCTCTGCATCCATGAAAGCAGATGCAAGAATCTGTGCTCGGGAGGTTAAAAACTGCATAGGTACAGGACTTGTAGCTTCCTGCTCCTCTTCAGATAATGCAGCTTCAAAAGTGCCCAGCAAAGATTTTCATAAAGGAAAGGTTTTATGCTCTTATTGTCCTGGTGACCTGAACTGTTGGTAGGATTTTTTTAATTGAATGAGAGAAAGGAGTTCACTTCTGTCTTAAGAGCATGAGGTCTGGATCTGCTGCAAAATTACCTGTGAGACCCCATGATCTCTTATTTGCACAGAAGTAGCCACTTATATTTATTGCTTTACATATGGCCACAATCCAGCAAATCACTCAGGCATGTGAATAACTGTAAGCATGGAAGTAGTCCCCCATGAGCCTGTGGAACTACCACCACACTAAATATATACATCAAGCGATGAGCCCGGCTCCACCCTCGTATTTTCCCGAGTGCTGCCATTTCTCCACATACACAGCCAGCAGGCTGGGGGCTCGTTCCTTGGCTTCCTTTCCAACTGTATAAATCTCGTTGCAGATTTAAACTGTGGGCTGCATTGATTGCTGCACGCCCATCGATCCTTGCCCATGCCTACCCACCGCGGCTGCGCAGCACCACGCTGCCTTCGGTTAAATATTCCTCCTTTTTCCCCTTTAATCCGGACGAAAAATAGGTAACAAATTTGCAGGGGGGAGCCTTGCTGAGATTTATAGGTCCTTGCTGCCATGTATGAGTATATCTCTTCTTATCGCACACACAGAGGCGCAGTCCCCCTAGGAGGGCGGGAGCAGCAGGGACCTCTGTGAGCTGCCCCACCGTAGCTGGCCCGGGGGCAGGGGGCTCCTGCCACCCCGGAGGGCTAAGGGCCCTCTCCGTCCCGCTTGTTTTTCTCCCTCCCGGTGTTCATAGAGAGCGGGGCGGCCCCAGCGCCCCCGACGGCTGCGGCCGCCGGCACCTCGGGGGTCGGTCCCTCCGCGGGGCCCTGCTCTCCTCCGGGGTAGGGGCCGCACCCCGCCCCGGGGCTTCCCGCACACTCCCCCCACCTCGGGGTATGCGGGACAGGGGCTAGGACCGCAGACGGCGGGGGGGGGGGGGGGGGGGAAATTTCGGGGAGGGGGAAGGGGGCAGAGGAGGGGACGGCAAATACTCCGTAGCAACGGTGAGACGTGAAGCCGAGAGCACTAAGTGCATACCAAGATTTATAGGCGGACTTTACGGGACGTTTTACTGGGACATGATTCATTTTTATACGCCGCATGTTACACCGCGGGGCCGCTCCAGCCGGTTAATGTTCAACGCGGGCCGGGCTTGGCGGTGGGCACAAGCCCGCGGCCGTGGCAGGGGCTGACCCCACTCCGCGCCCAGCGGCCCCACGGCCCACGGGGAGGCCGCGGGCTCGTCTTGGGAGCGAGGGAGGGGGGGGGACACCCTTCAAAAATCGGTGAACCCGATTGACAGATGCCGTCTGTGCGTGCCCATGGAGGGGCGGGAGTGGGGGGGAACGGCCGCCGGAGCATCCCTCTCGTCTGCGGGCAGCGGCTACAGAGCACAGCCCGCACAGCGCTGCGTGGGTGCGCGCGCGCGTGTCATACATCTGTGTCTGCGTGTGTATATATGTGTGTGTGTGTGTGTATATATACGGGCATAAACCTGAGCCTCTTCCCCGCGGCACCCCGGCTCGGTGGGGAGCCCGGCCGGGCCGAAGGCGGGTCTCTCCCAGTTGCACACACACGAACACACGCACACACACGCACACACACAGAGGCACGGGGCTCACACGGCCCCTTCCCCGGCGCTGCACCTCGCCTCCCGGCCAGGGGGCTGAGACCGAAGAGCTCCCGGCTCTTCCTCACCGCCGGAGCGAGGCACCCGCGGGCTCCTGCTGCCGGTGGCTTTGCGGGGGGGTGTTGGTTGGTCTGTTGTTTTCTCTTTTTTTTCCTTTCTTTTCTTTTATTTCCCCCGGCGCTGGGCTGCCGGCCTGTCGCCTCCACTCCCCGCTCCCGACGGCGGGCTCCAGCCGCGCAAGTCGCGCCGCTCGCCCGGGGGCCGGCCCGGCCCGGAGCCCCGGGGACTTGGCTTTGCAAAGCCGCAGCCCCGCGTGGGGTCCGGCCCAGGCTCTCCCCGAGGCGGTGCCGCGAGGGGTGACTCGTCCCCACCTCGGTCACGCTACCTTCCTCCCGTGGGGCTGGAGTCCGCCAGGCCCCCTCCCGCACGCTGCCGCCGCCGGGCTGCGCGGCGGGAGGCGCCCGGTGGCGGCCGTGCGGGACGGCTGGCGGGGCCGGGCCGGGGCCGGACCCCCCCCGGGCAGGCACAAGCCCGACCTCCGAGAAGGCAGGGCCGGCGCGGCTCCCGCGTTGGCGGCGGCGGCAGGGTTGGCTTCCCCCCCTTCCCCGGCTCCGCGGCGGCGAGGGCGACCCGCGCTGCCCCCCGCACCCCCGCACAGCCCTCCGCCAGCCTGCGGGGCTGCAGCCGCAAGGGAGAAAGGCGAGCAAACGAGCCCCCCGCCCCTGAAACCACGGATCCACCGAGGGAAATTCCGCCGGCAGCGGCGGAGCCCCGGCTGGGCGGGCGGGCGGCGCGGAGCTCCCTGCGCCCCTGCGCAGGGCCGCGGAGCATCGGCTCCGCTCGGCCCGCTCCGGCCCCCGGCCCTGCCTGGGGCCTGCCTGCCTGCCTGCAAGCGGCGGCCCAGCTCGCCGAAAGTGGCCTCAAACACCTTTTTTTTGTTCCAAAATAAATAAATAAATAAAAATATATAAAAAGCCTCGCTGCTGAAAATTTACAAGCGAGGGTTTCTTTTATTTCCTCTCTTTTCTTCTCTGAGGAGAAGATGCAAGCGACCGGAGAAAAGAATTCCGCGAAGGGCTCGCCCTTAGAAAACTTCAGATTTACCAATGAATTAGTCCGGCACTACATGGAGCCCCGAGGGTGTAAATCCTTCCCAGTTCCCAGATCACTGACTGTTACGGTCTATCGGGTGCATAATATTGAGGCACACACAGGTCCGACACGCGTACCGAGGTACATTGTGTGCCCCGAAAACGCGTAGGTAGGGGCTCGAAGTGGGCTGCGGAACCCCCAGCCCACCCGCACCCCCCGCGGACCCCCCTCCGGCCCGGCGGGACAGGGGGCTGCAAACCCGCCCCGCGGGGCGGCAAAGCCGCTTTGGGGGAAAACTTTTCCGGGCTCGGATGGCAACTATTTTCCCGAGGAAGGTATTTCCCTCCTAAAATGCTAATCAATCTCGTAAGGGGGGAAAGAAAAAAAAAAGAAAAAAGAAAAAAAAAAGTTATTTTATTTTGTAGGTATAAACAAACGCACAGGTATGTAAAGATCGGTATGTAGCGATTTCAGGAAGGCACACGCGGATGATCGCGCACGTACATAAAGACGATACAAAGAGAGGAGGGAGGGAGGGAAGCGCACGGACGACAACCCAAAGCAGATATATCGATATTTACGTTTAATTTTGACCTTTGCTGCCGCGCCGATCCGACTGCCAGGGCCCCGCGCACGCCGCCGGGGTTGGAAGTGCGGGCAGGCCCCCTCCGGGAACAAAAGAGCGGAGCCGAGGCGGGAGGCGGCCGCCCCGGGACGCCGAGGGACCCCGCGCCCCCCGGCTGGAAGGGGGGCGCGCCCGGCGCCGCTCCGCGCCCGCCGCCGCCGCAGCCGCGGGGGTTGCGCGGGGGCTGCGCCAGCCGGGGCCGACGGGGCTGTGGACTGGGATGTGGATTGGGATGTGGATTGGGATGTGGACTGGGAGGCAGACGGCGCGGCCCGCTCGCACGGCGGGGCGGGGGGCCGCGCAGCAGGCGGCCCGCAGCGGCCTTCCCGAGGGCCGGGGGGGTCGGGGGGGCGAGCCCGTTGTTTCACCCCTCTCCCCGCCCCGCTTCTCCAAATAGATATTTTGCAAATTCCCCATTTCGTTGTGCCTTCCCAGCCCTCCTCTCTACGGCCTCCATTGTTCCAGGTTCACGCTGCCACCGCCGATAAGGGGAAGGAAAGCCCCCAGAAAAAAAAAAAAAAAAAACACCACAGAAAAAAAGAGAAAACGCGACCCAAGATTTTGATTTACGACCTAATCAAAACATTATATCTTTGGTCAAGTGGCGCAGAAAAATGATGACCCTCAAGGCTTCAGCTAGGGGGAGAAAGAGAAATTCAGATTACACTCGGAGTGATTTATGTCCTCTCTGAGCGGTCACGTTGATTTTTCATCGTTTGAGCCATTACACAGTAGAGTGGAAAACTCTGATCCAATTTTTTTTTTTGGTCCGGAAAAAGGTATATATTATTCTTCCAAACGTATATGCGTATACTATATATTATGTATATATTCTTTCTCCACGCACACACATATTCCAAATATATACAAGGACATTTTTATATATATATATGAGAGGACTATAAATTACCAATGTCACCGAGAAGAAACGAGAGCCGAAAAGAGCGTGTAAAGTACCGTGCCGATACCCGCAGCGATCCGCTCGCGGATTTCCAAGCCCGTCCGGCCGAGGGGGTTTGGGCAGAAAAGCACCCGACTGCCTTCGGCTCCCCCCGAGCCCCAGGGGGGCTCCGGGCTGCCAGCCCCCCGCCGGCCTCGCCCGGACCTTCCTCCCGCAGCCCAGCGAGGACGAGGAGGAGGAGGAAGAGGAGGAGGAAGGGGACATTTTTGGAAGCCCCTGGCACTCACCCGGGTGAGGTGTTGACACGGTGCGGAAAAACCGAGGGGAGAAGCGTTGGGTCGGGGCGGCGGCGAGGCCGGGCACGCCGGGGGGTGGGGTGGGCCGCCCGCCTTCCCTCCCCCCCAGCCCCAAGCACGGAGGCTCTCTCGATCCGCCGACCCCCTGGCAACAACACAGAGAGGAAAAGAGAAGAGGGAAATGGGTTTAAAAAAAAGAAACAGACAAGAGAGAAAGAAAAAAAAAAAAACCCAGAAAATAAAACTTAGATTAAGAAAAAAACATAAAAAAGAAAATAAAAATTAGATTAAGAAAAAAGATTTTAAAAAGAAAATCAAAATTAGATGAAGGAAAAATGATGAAAAAATAAAATAAAAATGAGATGGAAAAAGCGGGGGCTGCGGTCTGCCCACTCCGCAAATGGGAACACGGAGGGGGACTCCGCTTTCAGGTGGGGGAAGAGTTTTCCCCGTGGGAAGGCGCGGGACGCTGACCTCTCCCCTCTCCCCCTCTTCTCTGCCCCTCTCCCTGCCTGACCGCTGGGGGGGGGGGGGGGGAGGGCGGGACACCCCCCTCCGCGCTGTCCGCTCTCCCGGCGGCTCCTCCCGGCCTCACGGAAGCGCGCAAGGAGCGCGCAAAGGCCGCGCAAGGAGCAAGCTCGCCCCCGCCGCGGTGAGTGTCCTCCCTGCCGTCCCCGCGCCCCTCGCCAGGTTACGCGCCTGCGGAACTTCTTCGTATACGGCTACTGCCGCCGGGTCCTGCCCCCCTCCCCGCCCGCCCCTCCTCGCCCGCCCGGGGTGTGAGCCGATGGGAGGGCCGAGCAGCAATTCATCTTGATTTGTTTCAATCGTCCGGCGATGGCAAAGTTATAATCCTGTATAATTTCACGAACAAGCAGGTTGAGAATGAATGGGTCGATATTACTTAAAACAAAACACAGGAGAGCACGACCTTTCCCTTCAACGACGTGTTGCAGCACGAAGTCGCAGGAAACTCGGGGCTAACCTCTCAACCCCCGCGCTCCGCGGGGTTGCGGTTATTTGGGCTGCTCTTTGTTTCTCTTCATGTCTGAAAGGGGGATTTGGAAAAAGAAATGTAATATTACATGAAGGATCTCCCCGCTGAAGGGAGAAGGTGAGCGCAAGGGGCGGCAAAGGGGGCAGATTATTTTAAACAGGAGCAGTTTGTTTGCAAACTGGCTTTTCTTTTCCTTTTTTTTTTTTTCTTTCTTTTTTTTTTCCACCCCCTCTTCTTTAATGTAATAAAAGCTTCCTTCACAGCGGGAGAAATTTATGCTCGAGATACAGCAACTTTGTGGCTGGTAATTCTAGAGGCCAACGATGTCAAATAATCCATTTTCTCGGGGCTGCGCGGGGGAATAAAGGGATCCCGCTGCACGGAAGGCAGCGTGTCTGAGCCTCGCGGTTCTCTAGCACGCAACGTTAACGCGAGGCTTGGGTTTTTTCTTTTATTTTCTTTGTGGTTTTTTTTGAACGTGAAAAAAATGCCAGCATTTATTTGTATTGCAATAAAAAGTACAGCCCTGTGTTTCCAGAGAACGAGATCCAGTATCAACGATCAGTCAATCACTGCAGAGCAGTTACCGCTGCGCAGCTTGGCTCAGTAAATAAAAATCCAGACAAAACTGTATGCTGTATATTTTACTCCCATGAAATAAAACACATTTTTTTTTTCATGTTTGCTGAAAAGTAAAACAATAATATTGTACGAAATGTTATACACAGGGCATGTTTTACATTGCAATATCAGAAACATCATTGCATCCACCAGAGGTACTATTCTAAAACTGATATTCACACAATGGTCTTTTTTTTTTTAATAATTATATGTTAGAAACATACAGTGTCGCATTTAGTATATACATTCCCTTGCTCGCAAGCGAAAAAATCCTAATCGCTTCTGTGTAACATGCTTTATTTTAAAGCCTAACCTTTTAAAAACACTGTTGTGATATTACTAACAACTGCTTTTATAAAATTAATTTGACATTTCGATATATATACATCCTTTCAGTCATTTTTTTATGTTAACAATGCTAAACTTAAAAAATAACAAGCTTATAGTAACATTAAAATGTCATATCATATCCAGTCAAACATTTGTCCATATATATATATATATATATGTCCTTGTAACTGTTGAAATACTCTTAGTGAAAGAAAGATCTCAGAATCTGCAGGAGGTCCTTTGAAAACAAAGGAACTATCTTATTTCAGTGGTTTCCTCTTTTTTTCCTCTCTCTCTCTCTCTCTGCCTCGGATTTTTCCTCCTTTCTCTTTCTCTCTAGTGCCCATTACTTTCTAGCGTAACTCTCAGTCTCTGCGGGAAGTGGGGAGGGATTCCCATGCAGTGTTTCCTACTCGGGCGCCTCACACGGGTCTGTCCACCGCGTACTGGCAAGCGCTCAGGTTGGAAGCGGGGTTCTGCACGCTGGCATAGCCAAAACTGGAGTGCTGCTTGGCTTTAAGTCTCAGACTCGCCAAGCTCGAGTTACATGTGTCCCTATAAACATACGGAGGTGTTGGAGGAGCATAAGGACAGGCTGGCGTTGGCACCGCAGAATTCAGGGAGGGATTGCTCAAGTTGTTCAAGTTATTCAGGCTGTTGAGGCTGGAGCCGGGGACCCCGGTGACTGCCGAGGGTACCATGCTTGAAGACATACTCATGGAGGAGATGGAGTTTGGAGGGGAGAACATGCTCTGAGAAGACAGAGGGTTGACATTCATGGAGTTGAAGAAAGGAAAGCTTTTGGTGGAGAGGGAAGCGGAGGTCAGGCCCTTGGCTGCCCAGTTGTTGTACGAGTAGCCGGGGTACATGTCATCGTAGGGCTGCATGAGGCCGTTAAACTGTGGACCGAAGCCGTTTTTGCAAAGCTCGGCTTGCTGGTTCCTTTCTCTCTTTCTCCATTTGGCTCTGCGGTTCTTGAACCAAACCTTTGGAAACGGGGGGAGAGGGAGGAAGGGAGGGAGATGCGAGACGCGAGTTAGTCAGGAGCCACCACCGCGGCCCTTCGCAAGCTCTCGGGCCAACAGCCGAGCGTGTCCGTACGTACATATATATAAAGAAATAGATATAAAACGGTGTACGTACAGAGATATACACACACAGAGGTTCGCCGCCTCCTGTGCGGAGCCCCGCGCGGGGCCGGGGCCGCCGGGCATCCCCCGCATCCCCCGGTGCCGCCGGGGTTTAGCGGGGCAGTTCCGCGCCCCCCCCCCCCCGCACCCTCCGGCGTAATTTGCGATGCCCTAATTCGCTCCAGAGGCCAACGCTTCCTTCTTTTCTAACTTCTTTTTTTTCCCCTCTCGTTTCTCTTCCCCCCCGCCTCCTTCCTTGGCTTGTTCCGCGCTGGAGCCATCCAGGGGAAACACAAAAGTGCAAAAGCGAGGGCAAAACGCCTGGAAACCCGCGGAATTTTAAGGCGATGTTTCCTATTACGGGGAAGGAGGGGGAAGCCAACAACTAATAAATCCTCGCTTCAGTTTGTTAAAGCTACGAGTTCCTCCTGCGCGAAAGCTTCCAGAGCCGAAACCCACTTTCTAAACAAACTTGTTCGACTGCTCTTTGGTGGAAAAAAAAAAAAAGGGGGGGGGGGGAGAGAGAGAGAGAAGAAAAAGAAAACACTTCAATTTAACAACGTGCTAAATGAGATCCGAGGGACCCTCCCGCAGACAATGGGAAAACGTGCCCTTTCCCAATCCACATCTGGGTGTCTGACCCGTCGGGCAGCCGCCAGCAGCCGCCTCGCCGTGTGGATTGGAGCCGCCCCCTGCCCCGGGGTGTTTGCAGGAGCCCCCTCGGGCACGGCGGGGACAGGGGGGCCCCGTCTGACGGCACCGCGCCGCCCGAAACCAACCCCCGCCCCCGCGCAAAAGCCGCCCCGCGCCCGACACCGCGCCGTGCTCCGGAGACGCGCCGGCCCCGGCCGGGCCCCGCTCCCCGCACACCGGGGAAGGCCGGCCCCGCTCGCTGCCGCCCCCGCTTCTCACTCTCTCCCTTTCCTCAAGCGACCGCGGGGAGAGGATTTATGGCGGTGGGGAGCTCCGAAAATCTGGGCTTTCTGCCCGTTTGGGGGCTTTTTTGGGTGGTTCCCCCACCCCCCCTCAGCGCGGCGTTTGCAGGCGAGCAGGACTCGGCCTCGGCATCTCTGCAGCGCCGTGATGGTCCCATAAATCTCGGAGGGGGGGAAAGGGCGGAGAGAGACGCTCGTCGAATTGTGAAACCAAAAGAAAGAGAAAATGCAAGGAAGGGCACGTCGCGAGTGCCTCGGAGTGAAGTAAAAGCCCTTGTGTATTTTACATCTTTTTCTCATTAGAGGCAGCGCAGGTTGCAGCCTGTTCCAAGTTGCTTTCTTGGCTAATGTTTTCATTAGCGTTTCGATCAAAAGGAGCAGGACGCATTGCACGGTGAGGGCGAAACGTGCAGCGAACCATATTCCGGAGAGAGGGAGAGAGAGAGAGATATCCCAATCTGTCTCGCTTTGACAGAAATGCCCTGCTCTGCCCCGCTTTTGTGCAAAGGCTCTGAAGTTTGCATACAAACCGAAATCGAAAGCAGCTGCAAACATTTCAGCCCTCCTCCCCTTTCTCCCCCCACCCCCCACCGCCCCCCCTCCGACGCCCGCTGCTCGGAGCCGGGGTGTCGTGTCGGGACTTACCCTAACCCTGGCCTCGGTGAGGTTGGTCCAGACGGCGATCTCCTCCCGGGTGGACATGTCCGGGTAGCGATTCCGCTGGAAGGTGGCCTCCAGCTCCTGCAGCTGCTGGCTGGTGAAGTGAGTCCGCTGCCGCCGCTGCCTCTTCTTCTTGGAGGGGTCCTCGGGCCCCGCATCCTCGTTCTTGCTCTGCTGGCTCTTATCTTTCTCTGTAAGGGGGGGAAACAAAAAAAAAAAACCAAAAACAACAAGGCGGAAAACAAGGGCGCCTCAGCTCCCGGAGCCTCTTCTCCCGCGCCTGGGGAAGGGCTCGTCCCCACGCCGCCGCATCCCGCGGGCCGCCCCTGCTGCCGCTCGGCGGTCTAATGATTAACCCGCCCGGCCTCTCGCCGCCCCGGCCCCTCCGCGGGCACCCGCGGGTGGGTGGGCTCCTCACGGATGAGCCGTCGCCGCCGGGGCAGAGGCACGGAGCCGCCTCTCCGTATGCAAGTTTTTCGCCCATCGATACGTGCACGTTTTTCGCTTCTCTGTATCCGTATTGCTCTCCCATCTGCACGTATGTAATCCATATTATCTGCCTGTCTCTGCCTATATTTTTCGCATGCCTGTATCGCGCTGTCCCTCTGCCCCGTCCCAATTATTCGCCCGTCTGTGCCCGCATCATTCTCCCGTCTCTACCCGTATTTGTCCGCCTCTACCTATATTATTCGTCGCCCGGTATCCGTATTATTCGCCCATCCGTGTCCGTACCACTCGCCCGCCGCTGTACATGCCATTCGCCTACCCTTATCCCTACGCATGTCATTATCTTTCTATACGCCGGCACACACAGACACCGCACGCGAAAAAAAGCCACGAACCGGGTCGCGGCTCGGGTGCGGGGCGCGGCGGGGCTGCCGGTGCCGCCAACCGGGCCGGGCCGGGCAGGGCAGCGGGACGCCGGCGGCCGGGGGTCCCTGCCGCTCGCCCCCTCTTACCTGCGGCCTCGGGGCTGGAGGTGTCGGAGATGGTGTGCACCTCCAGCCGGTGCTTGGCGGACTCCAGGGAGGAGCGCGCCTGCCCCGGCGCCAGCGCCGTCGCCATGGCCAGCGCGGGCTGGTGGTGGTGGCAAGATGATGAAGATGAGGAGGAGGAGGAAGGTGAGGAGGAGCAGAGCTTATTCCCGGCTCCCAGGCGCTCCAGGCTTAACGGGTCCTTCATGCAGTTCATCGGCAAAAGGACGCCAAATTCTACGTGCGCGCCTGGGGGGTCGGTAGGAGAAGGGGTGCGTGTGTCTGTAGGTGTCGGTACGTGTAGGAGGGTCGGCGCGGCGCCCCCTCCGCGGGCGCGGAGCTGCCCCGCGGCTCCGGGGGGGTCAGGGCTGCTGGGCGGGGACCCACGCCGGGGCCGGCAGGGCTAGCGCTCGGGCGGCACGGCAAGCCCAGGAGCCCCCGCCGCCCGGGGGGGTGCGGCGGCGGCGGCCGCGACAGGCGAGCGGGCGAGTCCGGTCCTGCAAGAGCCGTCACGGCGACACGGCTGCTCCCCGGCCGGCGGCCCCCGGCCCGCCGCGGGGCTCCGCGGGGCGGGGGCGGCGAGGCGCGGCGGCGCTCCGCGGGGCGCTCCCCTCCGCTGCCCGCGCATGGACCCGCGCCGCGCCGCGGCCGGCCCCGCACCGCATCAGCTCAGCCCGCTTCCCTCTTGGCCTGACATCTTAAACCGGCGGCGGCCTTCCCCGCGCCGGCACGTCACCCGCCCCCGCCCCGCCCCCGCCCCGCCCCGTCGCCGCCGCCGCGCCCCGCCCCGCGCCCCGCCCTGCGCCCCGCCCCGCGCGGCCCCGGCCGCCCCCCGCGCTCTCCCGGCAGCGGGCGCACCCCCACCCACTCCCCAAAAAAACCCTCGCGTTTTACCCCCCGGTTTGCCCCGCGGGTGGTACCCGCGCCCGGAGAGCCCGGCCTCCGCCGGCCGCCCCGTCGGGGCGGCTCCGGGCACGCCCGCTCCGCGCCCCTCCGCGCCGCCTTCCGCACTCGCGGACCTGCGCGGGTGAGGGGCGGAACGCTCGGCACGGAGAGAGGCGCTGCAGCAAGGAGGAAAGAAGCGAGGAAGCCCCGGGCCCGATTCCCTCGTTACGGAGGGGGTGGAAACCAAACGGGAGGGGTGCGCGGCCGGTTAGACGGCGGGTCGCTGGCCGGTGACAGCAATAGTAGCAGTAACAGCTACAACAACTAAACGCGAACGACGACAATAACCACCCCTCTGCGGCGCGGCTACGGAAAGCTCGACATCACACCCAAAGGAGTGAGGAAGAGCCCGTCCATCCCGCCCCCGTGGCGCTCGCAGTCCCCCTCCGCCTGCACCGGAGGCGGGGAAAAACCCTCTCGCTGGCACTGCCATTCCCGCCCGCTCCTTGCAGCCGGCCGGGGTCTCCACCAGCGAGCCCCCGGGGAGGATTTCCCACCCCGGCTTTACACCGTATCCCCGCACTGATCCGCAGGGATCGCTCCCCACTCTCGGCCGGGTCCCGCTTCCCGGCGCGGCGCCCCCGAACCCGCGCCCACGGAAGCCCTTTGCAGAGTTTGGCCAAGCCCCGCACTGGGTCGGCCGCCAGCCCGCAAATCGCTCCCACGTCGGCCCGCCCTCCTCTGAGGTTTTATTTTTGGGGGGTGCGGGGGCAGGACTTGACCCCCTCGCGCCCCACCGGGCTGCGGCTGCAGGGGGACGGGCCGCCCCGTCCCGCCGTCCCCGCTCACGGGCCCGCGTGTAGCGCGGGGGCGAGGCTGCTGTGGACGCCGGTCTCGGCGGCGCAAGGAGGAGCGGGGCTGTTTCCAGCGGGTCTAGCGCGGGGGCGGGATGCCCTCCCGCGTTGGCCGGGATGTCCCGGGGCAGAGAAGCCCGTTCCCGAGCCCTGTCCCCGCAGCGCCGGCGCTGCCCCGGGGAGCCGAGGGGTGGGGAGCCCGGGGGAGCCCCGGCGTGGAAAATGCGGGTTGCGCCTCTATCTTCACTTCCCCCGCACAGGCGAGGGCATCGAAAAGTTACCGAAGGCTTCCCCTTGCTGTGACTCTCCGCAGCCACATCGCAGCACCCAAACTTTCCTCTAACCCGTTGCTTCCCCCTCCAACCCCGCCCTGCCCCCCCCCCGCCCCCCACCCCCACCCCGCAAGGGTCTTTCTTTTAGCCGCTGATGCTCGTTCCAGGTACGCATCATCCCTCGCGATCTTACTTATCGCTAAATTATACATATTACTTTCGCAGCCTGTTAGTAAAGAAGGTTAAATTAATTTACATTCTGCTCATTATCTGCTGTTTAAATGACGTGTTTTTATCCCTGAGATTTGGCAAAGAATCTCTTTCCTCAGACCCCACAGCGTTTCGACGGAGACAATGCTCTTACATTTGTAGTGGATTTTAATCTGATAAGACTCTAATTTGCTTAAGTCTTTTAAATAGGGGGTTTAAAATGATTCTAGCCGTTTTCTTATTGAATTTCCTCTAATTCCCCCAAGATCATAAAGTATATGTGTAAAGTAAATATTTCCTCCCTTTGCACCGGCAGCAGATGACCTATAACTAAGTCAATATGAATCCAGCTCCGTTCTGCACAATTTGTTTACCAATCACATCCCCCTTTCTTCTTAACCTCTCCCTACCTCCGTGGTCCTGCACCCAGAAATCCGTGTGTGTCCCCCCCACCCCCCAGGCCCCCCTCACACTTTCCCCACGGCGGGACCGCGCCAAGGCCGCGGGCGCGGCTCCGGCTCCGCTGCGAGGGGCGCGGGGAGGGGGCGCTGCCCCTCGCCAGCCCCACGTCGGGGTCGTAACCAGCCTGCAAAGCCCCGGGGGGCGGGGGGGGGGGAACCGGAGGGAGAGGGGATACGGTGCTATCCCCCCGTTTCTTTTTTGTCAGCGGGACAATGCAGCCCTCTCGCAGATGAGCCCTTTCCCCACCTTTCCTTTCCTTTTTTTTTTTTTTTTTTTTTTTCCTTCATTCAGTTTTAGTCAGTTTGGGGAAATGCTGGCTGCTTCCGCCGCGACTCAGAACAAAATTTCCCTATCGGCTGCGCGGCGCAGGGCGCTTTTTACGCGCTTTACGCGCTTGCCGGGCGCAGCGCCGGTGCCCGCCCCGCCGCGGCCCCCGCCGTCCCGGAAGCCTCGGGGGGGGCAGGCGGGTCCCGGCCCGCTCCCTCGGGGAAGGGAGCCCCAGTCCCAGCCGGGACAGGCCCCCCGGCCGTCTCCAGAATCGGGACATAGCACCGTCCCGGGTCCCGGCAGCCCAAAAAGCGAGGGTGCCGGCATTTCGTTACATGCCTTTGATTAAAACTCCCCCACCTCGGGCAGGAGGGGAGCTACCACGCAGCATTAGTTGTCATGGTGATCATAAATCACGTAAATCCAAAAATACCCACCTATAATCTGAGATGAAGCTTTTATTTCCCGAGTGAAATAATATTTTAAAAGCTGTCAGCCAATCGAAAAACAACCTAATTGTAGCCACCCAAGTAATATATTAGAGGTAAAGGTTTCAATTAAAATGTCAAAAGTGTTTTCAATTTTTTTTTCTTTTTTTTTTCCCCCCTGCTGGAAGCTCCCGTCCCCTTTCAGGTTCGGTTCCTATCCGCGAAGCCACCCCGGCCGGCTCACCCGCGTACCGCCTGCTGCGAGGGTGCTGCACCCCCCCAAAAAAAAACTATTTGGGAGAATTCCCTCCTTCCCCTTTCGCCCGGTGCTGCCGGGCTTGCTGGGGCCGCGCCTCGGGGGGCCGGAGGGCAGCGAAAAATGGGGGTTTGGGGCTGCTCCCCACCTCGCTCCACCTTCTGCATTTCCTTTGTAATCTTGTAATATTTTTTGTCACTCCCGGAGAGCGTTTTTCGACCTCCGGGGTCCCCGATGCTGGCCCCGGTGCGGGAGGCGGGCGGGCGGGGAGCGGGGCCGGGAGCGGGAGCCGAGCTCTCGGCTGGGGGTGCCGGGGGTGACCAGACCTACGGCGGGTGCTTATTTTCCCACTTTATCTCCTTACGGGATCGTTGTTTCTAGGCGTAATACTCTCCTAAATGGATAAATTGGTTCTTATGCAGAGTCTCCAGCTAGTCCTGTTGTCTTTTACCTTTGGCTTGTTGTCTTTCGCCTATCTCGGATTACCGGGTATTCTCCTCGATGAAGAGCCATTAATTACCCATTCAGTCAATATTAGGAAGACTACAGAGCTTTTTACGTAGGATTAAGAAGACATCAGATTGTTCCGTTAGTATATTCCTGCTCACGAATAAGCTTTCGTTATACATTTAGTTTTCCCTGGAGTGAGGCTAACAACTGCTGCATATATTATTCTCAGACGACGACGACGGAGAAGAGGGGGGGGGAAGGGTTATATATCCGAAGCGCAATAAATAACTTTTAATTTGCGCTCGGCGGAGGCTGCGGGAAGGGGCGCGCAGCTTCCGCCGCGCCGCGCAGGGGCAGCGCACCGGGGGCGCGCCGCCGCCCCGGCGGGAGGAAAGCCCGGCTCCGCCGCTCGGGTAGGAGCTCCGGGGACGAATGTGACCGCCTTGTGTGGCTCAGTCCGGCCGGCCGCCTCCGCTCCGGCTCCGCCTCGGCCCCCCCCGCGCCCGCTCCCTCCCGCGGGGGCGGAGGCTGCGCGCCCACCCCGTCCCGGGGCTCCAAAAAGGCGCCGAGGCCGTTGGCGCTGCACGGTGCCGCGTCCGCCGCCGGCCCGGGCGGAAAGCTCGAGCGGCCGCGGCGTTCTCGTTTTAGGAAAAAAGATCCTAAGTTACGGAATATTCGGACCAAAGAAGGTAGGTAGGTAGGTAGGTAGGTAGGTAGGTAGGTAGGTAGGTAGGTAGGTAGGTAGGTAGGTAGATAGATAGATAGATAGATAGATAGATAGATAGATAGATAGATAGATAGATAGATAGATAGATAGATAGATAGATAGATAGATAGATAGATAGATATCCGTATTTTTAAGAGTTGAAACAATCAATTTGTGATGCTTCACGATGATATCAGGCGGAACGCAATTTCAGCGTTTTATGTCGGAGGCTGCTGTTTCAGCAATACCCAGATTATCGATTACAGGAAAGGATTCCTGAAGTAGAATTCACACCGCTGACAAACCGTATTGCTTACATACGCACATACGCTTATACACACTAATAGTTTAAGCATCCTCCCGCCCTGCATAAAAATTATTCGAACAAACCCACCGGCAACCATTAACGCGTGCTGTGGGGCTGTCGAAGCGGGTGCTGAAGTTTTCCTAATTTTGCGGGACTGGCCGCCCAGCAGCAATTTTCCCGGCTCTCCGGGCAAACACGACGCCCGCCGGGCTGCGTTTGACACCCCGGGCTGCAATTAAGAGTTTCCTACTTTCCCGTTCGCCTTTCCCCGGCGTGGCCACGGACCCGTTTCTTCTGGAATAAGCCTCCCTCCCCGCGGGAACCCGGCGCGCCCGTGTCGTTTTGCGGGGTCCCCTACTGAATTTCGTTTCCCCCCTTCACATGGATTTGACCAAACATTCGCCTTTTTTACAATCATTGCCAATGCCGCTAGTCAGCGATTATTCTCCTTGTGCCCCCGAGTGGTGCCTAACTCGCGAAATTACCTGACCGCCCTCGCAATTTCCGAAGCTGAACTCTGACCGGGGTGGGGGTGGGCTGGTGTCTCCCCCAGACCCCCCTGCTCCCCTTCCCCGCCTCCCACCCAGCCCGCCCCGAGGTCCAGACTTTTTGGGAGGTAAATCCCAGGAAGCGCGACGTCCTGACAGTCAGGCGAGACAAAAATCAACGACCACCGCGCGATTTACAGCAAATCGAAGCCCAGACCCAACAAAACCCCACGGAATCACGAGAAAACACTCGTGATTTCTCCGTTTTTTCAACGATCTGCAGCGAGTCGCCCCAGCAGCTCAGGGCGTCTCAGATCTTGCCATTTTCCATCGCACAGAGACACGGGCTGGGGCTGCGCACAGGGATCATCCCCACATCTGCAGCGGCATGTCCCCACATCTGTAGGGACATGTCCGCGTCCGCGGTCGTTCCGCGCTTCCCTTCCCCGCCGATGGGCAACCCGCGTCGCTTCTTGGATTCCGCCTTTTATTTTAATTAATGGCATTAAAGGTGTTTGGACAGCAATTTCCCCTGTAGCCCGACGGGTAAAAACCCGGCCGGCTGACACGGTGACGAGGCAGGAAATTTTGCGTGTACTACAATAATCCGGGTTCATAATTGATGGTTAAGAAAATAACCATTTGTTTCTCAGCAGAGGAAGCAAAAGTTACCGTGTCAGGGAGCATATGTGGCTATTACTTTTATAAATACTTAGTCGAATAAAGCTGGCGTGGAAGGGCTCATAAATTTATTATATCAGAAGGGTCCCCACTTTCCCGTTAGATCGCGCTAAGGGCTTTGATTAAGACCACCTGTTCGTCGGGAGGGAAAGGCAGGGGAGGGTAAAAAGGCCTTTCTTATTTGCAAACCATATAGAAAGCAATGTCACCCTTCCTTTCCACATTGTTTAACACTTATTACCGGCGGAGGGAAAAAGCGCCAGACCTTGCTAAAGCCTATTTGTGCACAATTTAATATCGTGTATGTTTCCGGGATTAAAAATTATCGGCTCGTAATACCTTTGCGTTTGGAATTACCCCGGATTTTGCGCGCTAACCTTCCTTTAGCCTAAGCGTTTCTTCTCCTAGGGGGTTTGATGTCCAGCTAGCAAATCCTGCTTAAAGTCTCCGCGGGAGGGTGGGCTCGGGAAGGAGACGCGGCTCCTCCTGAAATCACTGGGTGTTGTTTGGGAAACAGCGAGCTGTTTGGCCAAACAGGGTTAATACAGTATTCTTACAAGGGAGTGTTTAACCACGGGACCAGGGATACGTGCATTATTAATTCACTCTAGTTTCCTGTATTATTAATTCAGGTTAATATATTTTATTTAAACAAAATTACGTTTATCTTGGATTAAACAGTCTCTCGAAATACAGAGCGCTTGTTTTCTTCTTTGTAATATGTTTGCATTGCTGTTTTTCTTTACCGCCCCTCGGGGTCGCCTACCAGACCCCCTGCAAGGGGCAGGGGAAGAGCAGGCAGGAGCCGGCTCTGCTGCAGACGGGGCGCTGCCCGCCTCTGGGGGCAGGAGCGGGCCGGCGGCTTGTCTACGGGCGGGGGCGGGCGGGGTGTGGGTGTGTGTCAAAAAATAGGAAATAAAAATAAATACGAGCGCGACGCTGCCGGTATCCGAAAGGCGCGCTGACAGGCGTGCTTTTTTTTGGGGAGGGGGGCGGTGCTGCCGGCGGCCCTCAGTGCGCGCCTGCAGCCGCGGGGTGCCGTGCACCCCCTCCCCTTCCCCTTCCCCCGCGGCCGCGCATCTTCGGCGCAAGGGACGGCCGGGCGCGCGGCCGCGCATCTTCGGCGCAAGCGGCGGCCGTCGGGCAGCAGGGGGCGCCCTGGCGCCGCGCAGGCGGGCCCGGCGCGGAGCTCCCGCCCGCTGCCCCAGCAGCGCGGCCCGCGGAGGGGCGCGGAGGGGGCGCGGAGGACGGGGGGGAGGAGAAGGAGGGAGGGAGGGAGGGAGGAGGGGGGCGCCGCTTACCATTGGCGCTGGGGGGCGGCCGCCCGAAGAGCTTGCTGCCGGCGGGCTCCTTGCGGCCCTCCGGCGCCTCGCTGAGCTCCCCCTTTTTGATGTCCGCCTCCTTGGAGAAAAGACACTCGACGGCGGCGGGCTGCACCCCTGGGGACGGGGACACGGGGCGGGGCGGGGGACACACGGACACACACAGAGGGGAGAGGCGGTCAGCGCCCGCTGCTGCGCACCCCTCGGCGGAGGCGGCGCCGCCCCGACCGGCCCCGCACTCGCGAACCGCACCCGCGCACCGCACCGCAGCCGCTGTGCCTCCGGCCCGGCGGGAGATGGTCTCTCTTACCTAGCTGAACACAGGCGGAGACAAGTTTGCGGCAGTTGGACTCCATTACCCGTTACCTGTAAAAGACGAAGGCACCGGAGTTTTAAAAACAATAATTCCGGGAGTGGAAAAATAGATGGAAAAGAGAAACCCAGCCGCCGGGCAGCCACGTCGCAGCGACAATGCCGGGACCCCCACCTTTTCCCGGCCGTGTCCGCACGGTGCCTCCTACCCCCTGCTTCCATCTCGGGTCCCACCCGTGTCACCCCCCGGGGTAGGTGCAAACCCCCGTGGCGGTTCCCCAGCCCGTCGGGCCGCCCGGCCTCCTTCCACCCCTCGTTATTTGGGGACGTGGCGGAGCGTCCGCGAACCTCGCGGCCGGGCTCTGCCCCGGGCCACCCCGACCCCGGTGCCAGGGGTGCCGTGGGGCGGCAGCCGGGCCCCACGCGCGGCGGGAGATGCGCGGCCGCTGTTGCGCCCACCGAGGTCCCGCTCCCCGGCTGCGCCTCCGCGCCCTCCGGCCGCCGCCGGCGCCTCCCCCGGCCGGAGAGGTTGGGCAGTAAAATCTCGGGATTAGTGCCTGATTGAGATGTCTGTTCGTGAGATATTACAAAATTCATTATCACAGCTCTCTACTAACTCGATATGAAGTAACACAGATGGGATTTTATTAGTCCAGGCTTCAAATGTTTACTTATGATAATTTCGGGGGAAATTTGCATGTCACCACCATTTCGGTAATCTTTCCTCTTCTTCTTCTTCGCCTCCTTTTTAATGTCTGAACAGGGCGCGTTATTAGCTGCTGCTTAGAAATGCGGCAGCCTGGAGCCGAGGCACGTTTGGGATGGGCAGCGCCAGCCGCCCCCGGGAGAGGGGAAAAAGGGGAGGAAAGGCGGGAGGTGGGGGCGGGGGGGGGGGGGGGGAGGAAAGGAAAAAGAAAAAAAGGGGGGAAACGGGGGAATGGGAAGGTGCCGTTATCGAGACCCCTCCGGGTCTCACAGTGACACGGCGGCTTCTGCTCAAAGCCGAAAGGAGAAACGCCGCTCCCTCCAGCAGCCGGGCCTAGCGCACGGACCGTGCCTAAATTAATCGGGGAGGCGATTAAAAGAACGTTAATTCTTCGCCGACGGTCCTTAAATCGGGACAGGTCTCCGTCCAGATTAGTCCTGCGCGACAAATCCAGCCGCCCTCTCCCGCCGCCTGCCTCGATGGCAGGTTTATCCCACGGGTGGAGGCGCACGGCTCCCCCCACGCACACGCACCGCCACCGAGGGGAAGTTTTTTCCTCTCTCCTGAGTCGCCGGTCTCCTCGGAGAAAAGCGCCTTTCCCGGACGGATTATCATTCCTTCCTCGCTCTCAGGCGCCCGCACTCCTCCTTCCCTTCCTCCTCTCAGTATCCTCTTCTAATTTTTGTCGCAAACCACGTCGCAGCGCGGGGCCGAGGGGCAGCGAAAAGCCTTTTCCTATTGTCTCCGGCCCGGCGATTCAAATAATGAAAGCAACTCCACTTGCTTTTTCCATTTCCATTTCTCCGAGCACTCCTCCGCTCGCAATTAAATCCCTCCGTGCACTCGCCGCCCCAGCAGCCGTCAGCCGGGCCAGCTTTCCCTTTCTCCGCGGCTTTGCGGGGCCCGCTCAGCAGCAACCTGCTCGGAGCGCCCCGGCCGGAGCCGCTGCAGGGCGCGGGCAAAAAAGCAGGGTCACGCGGGATTTGTTTGTTCTTTATCGGTATCTACCGCTATTTTTTTTTCGAGGAGAAAAAACCCCAACAACCAAAAAACCCCAAAACCGACCCAACACAAGCCCCCCCCCCCAACCAAAGTCCACCGGCAAATATCTCAGCAACGCCCGAAATACCGAGCTCCGTGATTTCGGCGGGAGGGTTTTTGCTCAGAGGCCCGCGGCCGCTGGCGGCGGCTTCCCGGCGAACGGGGAGCTCGGTGCGGGGCCTGTCCCTCCGCGGTGCCCGCAGGGGCGGCCGGGCCCCGCCGCTCCCCCCGCGGGGGGTGCCGGGGGGTCCCAGCCGCCGAGCCTGCAGCCGGCGCGGCGGATCCCGATTTCCCGGCGCCCCTACCGTCCCTGTCCCCCCCCGCCGCTGCCGTCCCGTCCCCCCGCCCCGGTGCGCGGCCCCGCGGCGGGAAGGCGCTGCCTCCGCGGCCGCTCTTGCGAGACCGGTACTCCCCGCGGCCGCCCCACCGGGGGAAGCCGTGGCCGGCACGGCGGGGTAACGGGTTGGGGGCAGCGGGGGCTCCCCTCGCCGCCAGCCCTGCGGGACGGGCCGCAGCCGCCCGGAAGGACATCAGCACCTCCAGCCCGCAGCGGCCGCCCGCGGCCCCGCTCCCGTCCCGGGGAGCGCCGAGCCGGGACCGCCCGGCTCCGTGGCTCCGCAGCCCGCGCCCGCCCGCCGGCACCCCCCGGGACCCCCCGCCACTCACCGGGGCTGTCCGCGCTGTCCGCCCCGCTGCTGGCGCTGCTGGTGCCGGTGCTGCCGGGGGCGGCGGGGCCGCGCCGGGCTCCTGCGCTGGCTGCGGGGCCGCGGAGCCGCCGCCGCTGGCTCCCTCCTTCCCTCCCTCCCTCCTTCCCTCCCTCCCCGGCCCTCTCGCGCCCCCGCCCCGCCCCGCCCGCCTCCCCGGGCCCTGACGTCACACACGCTCCGTCGAACGCGCCCCGCCGCCGCCGCGGGGCCGGGCCGTGCCGTGCCGGGCGGCTCCGCGGTGCTCCGCGGCGCTCCGCGGGGACGAGCGCGGCGGCGGTCCCCGGCCGCGGAGGGGGCAGGAGGAAGGACAAAAGGCGGCGGCGGCGGGCTGGGTAGCCAGAGGAGAACCGAGGTGAGGGAGGACGGCGGCGGCGGCCCCGGCCCCTCCGCGCCCGCGCAAGGCGCGCCCCGCTTCGCCCCGCCCGCCCCGGCCGGGACAAGTAACTGTGGCCAAAGTTTCCCGGGCCGGGCCGGCGGCCGTCCTTGCACCAGGTGTGAAGAGGGATCGCCAACCCATTGTGAGAGGTTTCCTTTTTTAACCCACTTTTTTTGTATATTTTTTAAACTTTTTCTATATATTTTTTTTTAAATCCCGGGGGTTCCTGTTCGCGCCCGTTGGGCCGGCGCAGGGCTGGAGTAGCCGAATCCCTGCCGCTCGCCTCCGTTACTCGCCCTGCCTCCATCACGGACGATAGCGAGAAACCACTACGGGAGGCTCTCTCCCCCTTTTCCCCCCAAACACCGAGCTGGCGCCGGGAGGGGGGATTTGTTTTCGATTTTGCGATGCATTCCCGTGTTTAAGAAAATAACGAAGTCGGATATCTCCGTTTAGACCAAACTAAAGCGATCGCTTTTCCTCGCAGCGTTTCCGCGGCTTTGTTTCTAGAGGGACCACGCGAAAATAAAATAGGCGCTTTCTTCACTCGGAGGTTGCACCTGATCTGTTTGTGGCTAATTTTAAATTACTTCAGCCTGGAGTGAATTTTAGTTATTTCTAGGCGTGGGCAGGGGGCTAGGCAATTGTTGCCGGAGGGGGACGGCCAGCCCGTGGAAGCGGCCAAGTTTCCAGCGGGTCGTTCGGCCGGCGGCTCCCGGGGAAGCTCCGCCGCATCCCGCAGCGCCGCCGCTGCCGGTGGGAGCCCTTCGAAGGCGACGCCGCGGCAGCTGCCGCGCCGGGCGGAGGGGGTTGCTTCCTCTCGCAAGGAAGTGAAATCGCGTGGGAGTTTTTCTGAGGAGAAATAAATTAATTAAGTGTGGCCTCGGCTACCTGCGCTTCTGTCCTTGGCAGCGCTCCGCCAGGTGAAATCCAGTTTCCCCGCGCGTCCGAGGAAGGAGCGGGCGCTGAGGGAGACGCCGAGCTCCCACCCCGCACTCGCGGTTCCCCGGGAAAAACAAACCGGTTGCTCCGGGGCGCACCTTCCCCACACCCCCCCCGGCCCCGCTGTTCTTTGGAGAGGGAAGGCAAGGCAGGCTGCTGCGCCCGCCTTCGCTGCGCGGCCGCGGAGCGGCTTCGCTCCCACGGCTCCGCGCCCACGGCTCCTCCGCGCCCCGCTCCGGCCGCCCCAGGGCCGGAGCGGCTGAAGTGAGCAGCTGGTGGGAAATGCAAATGGCTCCCGGAGAAACATAAGATACAGGGTGATTTTCATTCCCTCCCCGAGTGCGTGGAAGGAGCTGGACATACGTTTCACGCTCCTAATCCTTCTTTTACATTTTTAGTCATACTCCTATTAAACAACTAATTAATGCCCAGAATCACCAGGGAATACATTAGACATGCTGCCGTGGAAGAGGGGTTCCAGGGTGTCTGGAAACTGCGGAGCCGACTTAATACGCGGATTTCAATTTTTTTTTTTTCTCTTCCCCCCCTTCTGTCAAAGCAATAAATGTAATAATAGATTTCAGGGCGAGCAAAGGCCGCGGCGGCTGTATTTATAGTCTGGCTCCCCCCTCCCTCCAGCGCGGTGACAACAGCTTTAAAACCCCCGAGGAGGCTGGGGAGCCTTCCCGCGGCGGCTGGGGCGGCGGCGGGCCCGGCACCCGCGGAACCCCCGGGCCGGGAGCCCTCCTTCCCGGCCCCGGCCGCCACGCCGGCTTTCTGAGCGCCTTGGGCAGAGGGCCGGGGTTACTCCTCGCCCCGAAAAGCTGTTTTCATAAACGCCTATCGCGATTATCCGTTTTGCGGGCACCTGGCGCAGCCAGCGGTGCTCCCGACGGCGGCGGGAGCCGCGGGGCTCCTCCGCGGGTGATGCCGGGTCTCAGCGTGGGCGAGGCGAAGGAGGACCCGGGCTGCTTCCCCGCTGCCCAACGGGGAGGCTTTTTGCACAGGGACAAACAAACAAAGAAGCAAACAAAAAAAAAAATAGCCGACAAGAACAACAACAAGAGCCAAAAGGCGAAGGGAGCCCGGCGGTGCCTGGGCACGGAGCCGCCCTTCGGGCATCCTCAGCGCCCTGCGCCGGCGCTGCGGGGCCGGCGGGAAGGGGAGTTATGTTCCAAAGTGTGCGATGGGGCAATTCAGGGCCATTTACTTTCTTCATTCCCGGATTATGATCTCAGCCCTCGCGAGCCATCCCTCCCGCCACCCCCCAGCCTCTCCTCCCACCTCTCTGAGCTCCTTATCTGACAGCAAACGAGTATGTAAATACCTATAGCTGGCTATGTTTAACACACTCAAACATTATTGATTTGTTGGGCTGCTCGAATATTTTCTTCCTGTCCAGAACTGGTTTCAAAATTGCACATTCGGGCGGTTCGTCCAGGCGCTACGATACAGTAATTGTTAAAAAATAAAGCATTTCGAATGGACTCGTTGATTTGCATATAAATTAAAATTACTATGCCTCGCGTTTTATAATAATTTCGAAATTAGCGCTTAACCACTTGAGGTAAAATAATATATAAATGCCTGTATTGACTTAGTAATGAATTACCTAATTAAAACGTCCCGAGGACGTCGGTCGTTAGGACGATTGTTAAACCGGGGCACGTTAGGGGTGAGGACAGCGGTGCGAACCGGAGCGGAGCACCCTCTGTTAACACCGAGTAATCTAAGCTTCGCGCAGCGGCTCCCGTATTTATTGTCCTTCTCTTTGATCCCTTACCCCTCTTCTATTAATTTTTCTCTCTTTCTTTTTTTTTTTTCCTTCTTTTTTCCCCTCTATTTATTTTTCTCTTCTTGAAGGAGGAAAAAAGAAGAGGAAGGGCTGTAACCCCCGGCTCGCTCCGGCACCGGTGCCCGCGGCCGGGGCCGCTCTCTCGGCTCGCCCTTTCCCGGGAGCCACCGAGGAAGCGGAGCCGGAGTCGGCGGGGCCCGTCCTGTGATAGAGATGCTAACAGGGCACTTACCTTCGTCATGAGACTAGGGATAAAAAGGTAGCTCTTCCTCGGAGAGGCAGTGCAAAGGAATGCGAGAAGTTCAGAAAAAAAAAAAAAATAAAAAGACCGGCGGTGCGAAAATCTGTAGCCTCGGGGGCTAGCCAGCAACCCCTTTCATTTCAAGCACTTATTGATTTGCTGTTGTCATCTTTGGCGACGCAGAAGGACACTTGAAAGAATTTCTGATGGGGCTCTGATCTGAGAAACGAGGTGACCTGACCGGGCTCTCACCAAATTCTTAATTACCACATCGACTGCCTTAAAAATAATAAAAAGGGGGGGAGGGGGTGTAGGGAGAAAAAAAAGGCGTGGGGGGGGAATCTTTGACAGCAACACAGTTCGCTGATCCGAACTTTTTTAGCCGCTCAGAAACTGTTCTTGCCTCCGGCTCCCAGCGCCGCAGTCGCAGCCCTGTGCTCGCCCCGCCGCCCCCGCACCAGCCCCCGCAGCTCCGGGCTCCCGGTCACCGGCCCGGCCACCCGCCCGGCCCGCGGGCGCGGAGGAGCCGCGGGGCGCTGCCGAGGGGCGGCCGGCGGCGTGAAACCGTGCTCCGGCCCGGTGTCAGAGGTTGAGCTCAGCCCTGGGCCCCCCCTTTCCTTCACCCGGACCGCGGGCAGGTCTGGGGAGCAGCCCTCGGGGGCAGGGGAAGCGAGCCTGGCAAGGGAGTTGCAGAAGAAAACATTTCAAATGCAGCAGATTGCAGAGGAGAAGGGAGAGAGGTCAGGACGAGGGGGTGTGCGTGTGCGTGCGTGTGTTACACTCCACCAGACGTGCAAGCCTGTGACTTGTCTGCAGCCAGCTGTTTGAGTGTCATCAAAACTAGATGTATACACTCTGAGCCGGGGAGCCGAAAGGAAAATTCAGATGAGGAAATCAACACGAAAACCCCATTGTCAGAGGCACTGGAAGGCAAATAGTGTTTGGTGTTCCTTGTACACAGGCATACAACGCTGACAGATGACAGCAGTGCTCTTGGCTGAAGAGAAATATGCTGCCTTTGTCCCACATGGTGCACACACATATGCACATTCCTTCTTCTTCCTGCTCTGGCTGCTATTTCTGCAGGACAAAGCAAACCATCCTTTACGGGCATCATCTTCCCTTCCCCCTTCTCTCTCTTTTTTCTGTCTTTTTTTTTTTTTTTACCCCCCCGCATCTATATGCGGTTGCTTTTTATGTTGGCGTCAGAAAGCTGAGGGACGGGATTAACACCCATTTTGGCAACTCTGATTTTGTCCACCTTGCAGCAGCGGCCGGACACAGGCTGCAAATGCTTAGCAGGCTTTTGCTTAGTATTTTGTACCCTTGCTAGCTTTGAAGGGGCCCTGTCCTTTCCAAGCAAATGCCAGTCTCACTGGTTCACGTCTCTGCCTCGAGCAGGGCTGACGACATCCCTGTTGTCTGCGTGCCACCCCTCTCTCATTTCCAGTGGGTCGGCTGCTCAGCTAGGGCGACTAGGACTGCCTGGTTATACCCGGATCTTACACTCTCTGCTGAGCCTCAGCTTCTCAAAATCTGGTTTGTAGGGTGGCAACACTTATCAATAAGGATTAGATGGCCTAGCACTCGTTTTCAAGCCTCATTGTATGGCTTCAGTCATTTGTGACAAGACTTCTCAGCCCATAGCTTGCTCATATCCCGTGTCCAGCACGGTATACTTAACATGTCTATCTTCTCCCTACGTGCCTGACACTTTGGAACACTGTCACTGGACTTCCTTCTCAGCAGTGTCATGTTGTAGCAAAGGGAATGAATGAAACCACCCCTTGTTACCTTACAGGAGTTGGATTCAAATTTGGGGGATTTGGGAGCTTAGCAGAGAAACCCTAGAAGGGGTGCCACTTGGATTTTTTTTGACATGGCTTTCTATGTTGCTTTGAAGACCTTTTCCAAAGCTTACAGAAACCCAGGATCTCTGGGTAGTTGCTTAATTTGTTTTCATCTATACTTGGTAAAATTAGACCTTTTGGTAAGCGCTGCAGGTGTAGGCTGAAGGACATGTCACATTTTTCAAAGAACAGGTACAGCACAACAGTGCTGCCAGTGTTGGGGCGTCGCAGCCCCCCTGCTGCTCTCGCCTGGAAAGCAGGCAGGTGTCACCCCTCCTGTCCGCGGCGGCGTGGAGGGACCCGTCCCTCACGCTGCGAGTACCGGTTGTGTTTGCGCCCACCCTCTTCAGGGAGCCTCTGTCACGCTCGTCAAGCGACTGCTTCTCCTGTGTCTCGCTTGCCTCTGTTGCTGCCAGTCTGTCCATCCCTCAAGATATGAAATGCTCCACTTAAAGTGTTCATGCGTGGTCTCCCTCTGTGGTCTTTGAATGTTTCTGAAGGAGAAGGGAGAGAAACGATGCCAGAACAACCGCAAATTATCCGTGTACTGCGGTTTTGTTACAAAAGAGAGTACCTCTTCTTACTTTTATTTTGTTTGTTTGTTGGGCATGACACAATTGTGAAGAAACTTATTGAAGATGATGAGGTAAATGTGCATTGCTTAGGCTTTGCTCTCCTCTCACGCATTGCTTTGTGGTCAGCCTGCGTGATGACCTGCAGTTGATCTGCTCCTGGGTTTTGGTATCTTTGCTGAACTACACATTGTTGAACAGGTAGATGCACACAGTAAATATTCACCTGTGTCTGATCTCACATCATTCCTTACAGGAGGCTATTTTCTCTCCTTTCTGCTTGCCCTGGCCGTCCCTGCCCCGGTGCCAGTCGCCCGTGGCTGTGGTCCACCAGGGCACTTACCCCCTTTGCTGTGGAAGCCCCCAGAGCCCATCTCCCACTCTGTGGCTCCAGTGTCTTTTTGGTAAAAAGGTTTGGGAAGGGGTGTTGTGGTGCTTTGAAGTTTTGGGGTGAGGTTTTGGGGGTGCAACAGTCAGGTTTTGGTATGTGGCAGGGCTGTCCCACTACCTGGTTTCGGAGCCAGCTGAAACCAGCTGTGACTGGCCCCGGGTGGCTCCTGGCTGCCTCAGGGGCGGCCACGCAGCAGCCCCACTGCCACTGTGGTGCCTCCTTGCAGTGGCCTCCTCACCCATGGCTGGGACATGTACAAACCCCATCCAGGAGTGCAGAGTATCACAATTCCCCATCCCCACTGGCAGTGGGGTGGGGAGAAGGAGGGGAAAACCCTGCCTGGCCCAGGGAGGCCCCACCCCTGGTCTGAAGGGACACCTGCCACTGCCTTCCTCTATGGCGGGAGGAGACAGGACGAGGCCATCATCAAGACAGGTTTCAGTGCCCAAGGAGCTGGCTGAACGCAAGGGAAATGGAGCTTAAAAGCAGCCCCACTGCCTGACTGGGATGGCCGAGTAACCCCTGTCGCTGTGAGGGGAGGCGCTGGCCCCGACGCCCCTGCCCCACCGGGAAGGCCTTGCCACCCCAGCACCAGCCCCTCGGCCACGCTCCCTCCACCCCAAAGCGGCTGCCGGGCAGCCGGGATGGCTGGTCAGGCTGTGTGCCAGCCTTTGGAAAGTCTCAGTGCTTTGGAAAGGTTAAAGTATTAAACGGCATTTGGGGAAATTGCTTGAGGAAGGGCAAAGGCAGCAGCACCCGGCAGGTCGTTCTTTGTCTGGGAGCACGGCCAAGCTCTCTTACTCACTGTAATACACCGTGTCAAAGAGCTGGCTTCTTATTAGATGTTGTTTTTAAAAAGTGTTTCACTTGGAAACGTAGTGGTAAATTTTCCTCACCAGTTGAGGGCTGCTTCCCTACTTTATTATGGTTTTTTTCCCCTTTCACTACTTTTATATGAAGCTGTTCTGACATCCCCCATCACAGGAAATGTTGAATGCTTTTAGAAAAATATTTGTTCTGATGGAATTTATGACGTGATCTGCTATTCAAATTTATGGTTAGCTTAATGTGGTAGGTTAAGTAAAATAAAATGGCTCCTGATGACATTGTGACAATCACATAAAACCATAGTTTCAGGCATGTTTGGACAGCTTAACAAAAACTGTTTGGAAACAGAATGTGGAAATAATAAAATGCAGTACAGAGTTGGAAGGATCACCAGGTTAAAAGAACCACACAACCCAAATGCTAAAGTAAAAGACAAGTTTATAGGTACACTATAGGAGTGTCTTCATTTCCCGCAGGCAGAAGAGACACTGACTTTGAGGTCAGACTTGAAGAGGAAGGGTAAGATGTACTTAGTGCTTCTTTTTGGGAGTCAACAGAAGAAAAAGCGTTCACTGTGTTCAAACCATTCCAGTAGGCAAAAAAGGAGAAGGGGAGAGCCCACAAGCAGGTCTCTCTTCCATGTTTCTCTCCTTTCATGAAAATTGCTTCCCAGGAAAGCAGTGTGCCCTCTGGTTCTGCTGGCGTTGCACCACCCTGCTGAACGCAGGCATGGCTTGGTGCAGCGAGGAGCTGACTCCTTTCCAACCACTTTCGCTGATGGTGATACAATCTCACGAGGACAGCATACCATGTGAAACAACTCCCCGTTCAGCTGGGCCATCCCTGCACTCTTGACCCTAACTAGCTCTGCTCCATGGACTATCATGGAATGCGTGTTTATGGAGTTGCTTGTGGTAACTACAGCCATTGATCTCATGACTGACCTCTTTCCACACCAGTGCATCTCACTTTTTCTATCTGCTGCCTACTGGCCTTAATTTGTAAGCTTCTACGCTCCTGGGTAGTGTTTACTTGTGCCACCATTTCTGGGGATAAAAGCCATGCTGCTTTCCCCTGTTTAGCATCACATTATTTAAATTAATATATTCCCCATGTACGCTTTGGGGAGAAAACAAAGAGGTCTTCTAAATTTGGGAGACAAAAGTTGCTGGAAACAGGAGGAAAGCTTTCTGCAGATGATTTTTCTGTCCCTGCCTGCTACTGAGCAGCTATAGCTGATTTTGGTTATTGCTTTCTCTCCTGATTTCTAAGACCAAATATTTTCACACAGCCCATTTGTCTTTAATTTATTTTCCCTTTTGCCTCAGAGCACTGGGAACACAAGGGGCCATGAACACTTTGTGGCAACCACCTTGCCATGAAATGAAAGCCTGAATTGAAGTAGTGAGCCTCAGAAAACACTGCGTAATAAGAACAGCCAGGAAGTTATTTCTGTCTTCTCAGATTTTAAAAAGCTACTGAACATACCTGTGATTATAAGTGAGCTGTAGGTCAATAAAAATGGCTGTTAGTGCTTTCATTATAATCTCAATTGTTGGGAGTTTACATAGCACAAACATTTGCTTTGTGGTGAAAGTACAGCATGTAAGCCTTTTGATCTGCAAGCAGTGAAAAAAAAAAAAACCCCAAACTTTTTTGCTTTGTTTTCATTCCTTCCAAACACACTTTACAAACCGGGTTACAGCAGGAACGATCTGATGTTTGAGCTATAAAACATGGCATGAATACAGATGACATTGGCCACTCCCACTTTGCTTGGTTTGGGAGAAAAATCCTTTTAAAGGGCATGATAAGATCTCTTCTGAGTGTGCTCAGTAGCAGACTGCACTGTCTCTGCAAAGAGATGAGAAGCCTGAAATATGGGATTTGCCTCATGTATAGCCCTGCGATGAGTAATAGGCAGAGACACTCCCTCTGCTGCTCTGGGACCTGTGAGAGGGCAGAGAGAGGCTCAAAATATGGTGAGCGTGAAGATTTTGAGATTCTTCGGTTCACACAGAGCAAGGGAGCAAGGAAAAGTCTCGAGTTGCTTTTCTTTTTTCTTTTTTTCCAGTTTCAGTCAAAAAGGCTCCTCTTCTCCCACAGAAAAGGAGGGCAGCCCACTTGTGGCTTCTCCAGGACTTCCCAAAGAAATCAGCAATGAAATGCTGAACAGCTGGGCTCCCTCTTGGCACTTCACAGACAGGGGGGTGAGAGAAAAAGGTTTCCAGATACTAAAGCAGGAGCCACAGCTGCTGCTATGGCAGAAGTTTTCCTGGGAACAAGCAGGTAGGGAGCTCTGTAGTGCCTGGACAGGCTGAAATAACAGCAGTGGGTGCAGAAACAGTTTGGCATTGCTGCCTGCCAAAGTCCAGCTCTGCCTGGTACCCCAAAAGACTGGGCAACGTCAGCTCACATGCAGTGAAGGCTGCGGCTACCCAGTCTGTATCAAATGACAGGCTGTTTCTTTAGAAAACCTGCCTGTCGGTTTTCCTAATCTGCTGAAGCACAATGAAACACAAGGCGTTCCACTTTTGGGCTGTTTGTCACGCCTGCTGAGCTATGGTACAAACAGTAAGTAATCCTGTATTTGCAGATGATATGATAATATAAAAGGAAGGCATCTTTAGGTCATTTAGGCATTCCTTAAGTTTTTTTGTGCTTGACTTGGAAGGATGAACTACGGAGTTGATTACAACCTTCCTATTCCAGTGCCCTGCCAGAGGGCTTGCTTTTTGAGGCGCTTTCCTTGTTTCTCTGGTCTCTTTCTCCCACACCAGCTCTCCAGACTTTTGGTCTCACACATTTATTCCAGCTTTCCATTCTGGGGATGTTTACACACAGTTTATATAAGGATTAGAATTTAGCCTTATGCATATTCCTAGAGATAAAGAAAACTCACCCTGCTGTGGAACCTCACCTTCCCCCAAGCGCTAGGTATTACTGAAAAAACAGGGGTATGCTGAAACCTCTTGAGCTTAGAGACCTTTTTTACTTTTTAACTTGTAATTTTTTGATACAGGAAAAATATTTTGATTTTCTCTTCTTCTGATTGGTTACTGGCTTAGCAAAGGTTGACTTTTTTCCCCCTAGAATTCTTCTTTAACACAGAAAAGTGCTGCCTTCCCAGTTAAAATTTAGCATTGTTACAGACAACCAAAAATACTGCTCTTGCAACAGGCAGTGCTAGGGAGCTGTGAGTATGAAAGGAAAACACACCCAGGAGTAAGCAACAGCACCATTTCCATAACTCTGACCAACTGTTAACCCCGGTCAGGTGTTGGCACTTTAAATACCAGCTTTGAGAATACTATTTTTGTGGGGGTTGAGGGTCCGTTCATCTTGGGAAGCTGAGGGTTTGGACAGGCTTTGCTCCATCCCAAAAATATATTGCAGAGGAAGGGTTTGCTTTGGTTTTAGTAGTTTTTAAAAAATTTCCTTTTCCATCCGTTTGCTATCTCTAAGGGTAGTGTGAGTGTGCATGCATATGGGGGTGTGTATATATATTTACTGGAAAAATCTGATACTTCTGGCTCTTTTGTTTGATTTGATGTTTGTTGGAATTTTTTTCCTCTTCCACTGAGGTAATGTTTAAAGTTACTCGCAGTTCTTAATAATTCATAATAATGAGCAGAATTAGGCTTTGATTTTGTATCCAGAAAAGGAATTTAAAGCTAAGTAACTCAGTTAAAGAAGTTATGCTGTAGATACCTTAAATCCATAGAGTTGATGTCTTAGCCTATTCCTCTGTCTCTCAGATGGCTTCACTGTGTAGGTGGTCAAGTTAGTTCATGTCTTCTAGTAGCTGTGTTCTACAAGCTGGAGGAGACCAGGCTATCCTGGCTAGTGTGACAAATGGGAGTTAGGAAGAACCCACGTGCTTAAGGAGTGGACTAGGCTGACCTAGAGTCAAGGTGATTTTACTTGTGAGTGATGTGGTAGGTAAAAGCCTGTGGACTGTTCTTTGCTAACAATATTTCTACTACGCATAAAACTTTTGATTTTCTATAGTTTCATGACCTTCCTTAGTCCTGGATCTGGCAATTTCTGTGTATATCTGAGATGCCGAGTTTCCTGTTTTGTGCTATCGTTTCACTAGCTCTTTAGTTGGTGTAAGGTTTTCAAGGGAAGGTAGCACCTGGGGTTTTAGGGTGTTTTTGTTTCTGCTCTTTGGTACAACAATCTTTTGTTCTTCCTGGTTTGTTGGTGGTTGGTTTTTTTTTAGGGTTTCTGATACTGTACTGAGTGTATCCAAATTGCTGTGTTTCTGACTTAATAGTGTTAATACTTCAAATACTAGGAAATACTTTGACCTGGACAGGCTGGAGAGCTGGGCTGAAGGGAACCTCATGAAATCCAACAAGAGCAAGTGCAAGGTCCTGCACCTGGGAAGGAATAACCCCATGCACCAGTACAGGCTGGGGGCTGACCTGCTGGAAAGCAGCTCTGTTGAGAAGGACCTGGGAGTGCTGGTGGACAACAAGCTGACCCTGAGCCAGAAATGTGGCCTTGTGGCCGAGAAGACCAACGGTACCCTGGGCTGCATTAAAAGGAGTGTGGCCAGCAGGCTGAGGGAGGTTATCCTCCCCCTCTACTCAACCCTAGTGAGGCCACACAAGGAGTACTGTGTCCAGTTCTGGGCCCCTCAGTTCAAGAAACACAGGGAAATGCTGGAAAGAGTCCAGCAGAGAGCCATGAATATGGGCAGGGGACTGGAGCATCTCTCTTGTGAGGAAAGGCTGAGAGACCTGGGTTTGTTCAGCCTGGAGAAGACTGAGGGGGGATCTTACCAATGCTTATAAATACCTAAAGGGTGGGTGTCAAGAGGATGGGACCGGACTCCTTTTCAGTGGTGTTCAACGACAGGCCAAGGGGCAATGGGCACAAGTTGGGACACTGGAAGTTCCACCTCAGTATGAGAAAAAACTCCTTTCCTGTGAGGGTGCCAGAGCAGTGGCACAGGCTGCCCAGGGAGGCTGTGGAGTCCCTTCCCTGGAGGCATTCAAACCCCGCCTGGACGCGTTCCTGTGCCCCCTGCTCTGGGTGTCCCTGCTCAAGACAAGATGATCTCCAGAGGTCCCTTCCAACCCCTGCCATTCTGTGATATGTTAAATGAATACACAAGAGAACTGTGCTCTATTCTTATAACAAAGCAAGTAAATGAAAAAATTAATTTGCTTTATACCTTCTTATTGTATCCCTATCTTAAATGTGTCAAACTCTTCACTGTCCTCTTCCTAAAGCTTAGACAGTCCTGGTTTTAACAGTAACATAGGAGATGGTGTTTTTGGGCAAAGTAAATCTGAAATTTAGTGTATCTGGGAATTTCAAGCTTAAACTAGCAGGCTAGCATTTAAAAGATTTTTAGCAAAGTTTGGAGTTCTAAATCATTGAGCTATTATATTTATTAGGGGTATTACAGAACAGCTTCAGCTCCAAGTATTTTACAAATGTTTTTTTTTTTTTGAGATTAAAGCACGTCTGCATGTTCTTGCTGAATAAAAGAAACTGATTGTGCTAATTCAACACACACTGTTTGAAAATCATTTTGTTTAGTGTGCAGGGTAGAATATCAATTGGGTATCTGGAGGCTGCTGCATCTTTGATGGGGGTTTGTTAAATGCACCTGTAATGCAGATATTAAAATGTACCCTTCAGTTCTGTAAACAGTCTGACCTGAGGGGAAGGAGGGAAATGTAATAATAAGAATACACTTAAAAGCGTCAAAATTAGTGCTCAGGCGCTTAACTTCTGGCAGTGGTATTGCTGATACAATCTGTAGATATGCTAAGTGCTTAGTGCTCTTATTAGTGTCAATAAAATAAAGATACTCTCGAGAGGCACAATTATAAAATTTACTCTTCCTAATCATCTGATTAGGGAAACAATGTTACTTTTGCTTTGCCAGTCTAGCTGGTCTTTACGTGTGAAAGTGTTGAAGTAAGAGGCCAATGTTTTCTTCTGTCTGCAAAGTAGAAATACCATTTTTTGATAGACGGCAGCTGTGAACTCCCTAAATGGAGAACACTACAAGTGATTTGGGGGCAAAATGCAAGACGATAATTAAAATATTTTTGTTTCCCCTCCTTCTGCCCCCCCCCCCTTTCTGTACCCACTTACCTTTTGTCCTAGTCTATATGACTCATATTATGAAGACTCAATGGGGATTTTTCAGATTTCTGTTAATATTTATGACCTAGCAGCATACTGGCTTCTCTATCATTGTTTGAAAGCTCAGATGGTTTCTGGTGTATCAAGACTATTTTAAGACGAAGGTGCTTTGGTTCACGTGTGAATAGAAGCTGTCAAATATTCAGCAGAACCAGGATACTTTCAGCTCCCTGGCTGAAGGTTTCTGTACATTTTCAGCATGGTCTTGCCTGCCTGAAAAAGTTCACAGCTGGTTAGCTGAATGACATGGAAGGAATTTCCTCTTTCATGATGCAGATGGTGCTAACTAGTGATGTAGCAGTTCGGGAGAATAAGAATGATGGGATGCAAGGAGGAGCAAAATGTTAACTGAAGCCCCTAAAATGCCAGGTTTGGAGGCTTCTGTAAGTTGCAATTCAAAATCAGAGGGGAAGGGCTCCTGTTTCCTTTTCTGAAGTGGAATTCTCTTTCAGGTATCAAATTATGAGTACAGCAGTGAGGTGGCCCCTTGCTCCATCCCCATAGTATTTAAGTATTTGATTTGACACCGTTTTAGAGGTAGTTTTCTCTTTTGGGGTGTTGTTCTCTGCTCCTCCCAAAATACAAGCGTTTTTTTGTACTGGCTCAAAGAGGGTGTCTAGTTGCCTTTGCAAGTCCTTAGTTTTTTTTGCAAGTAGTACCTACGGATGTTGCATTCCCACTGAGTATTTTCTGCCATTTTGCAAGTGTGTTTTTAAATTAAGAATCTGCTAGGTATGGTAGTTAATGGCTTAGTTTCTTGGCCAGGCCAATGGTTTGTTTCCTTTTGTTATTAGTTCTGTGTCATCACAGAAAGTAGACTAATTTTATTTTGAGTTTGTCTTATTTTTTTCCCCAGACATATTGGGCTGTATAGCTCAACATAACAAATTATTCTATGTGCTTTAGTTTCAAGTTTTTAATGTAGAATCCAAGCTCTAACATCAGGATTCTATTAAATGATATTTGATTTGACTGAAAAATTAATGGTCCAGAACAGAAACCTCGTAGTATTTTCTGAAGTTCTTATTTTCGTGACTCCTGTTTTAAATCAAAATCTGGACTCAGCCCAGTAACATAAAGCTACATGTTCTCTCATCAGCTAAACATACATAATGATTAAATTTAACAGTGATTGTTTGGTTATTGCTCCTTTTGGCTGCATAGGTATCTTTCTGTGTTCATAAAACTAATTCCCTGGCTATAAGTGGCACTATACTGACTTGCTGTGAAAAGCTTCTTGCTACTGTCTTTTGCCCTTTTCAGGAAACAATGATTTGCCAAGTACAAATCATATTCTATAATTATATGTCATCTTCAATGACAGCTTGAACATTCAACTCCTGTTTACGCTTGAATCGGACATATTGATTTTTCATTTTAATGATAAACAGATTGGCATGTAACACATTTGATGATACATCTGCTTAAAATGTGTTAAGATTGTTGAATGAACAGAAAAAGTTTGCAGTGTAGGCTAGTGGAGGCATTCAGGCTGAACATTAAATGGGGATGCACGCTACTCTAGGTAATTCACACCAAAAGACAGCACAGTTCCTTTAATCTGGTATCCATGCAAGCATATTTATAATTTGCTTTTCTGGTTTGCTTTCAGTCTGTTTTTTTCGCCAGAAGACATTTTGCAGCCAAGAATACTGGGGCTAGTAAAAAAAAATTACTGTGGCTTTACTTGAAAGTGTTTTTGGTTTTGAATTTTGATTTGTTCTCATAGTCAGAATCTACTGCAAGTTAAAATGGAAACTGGCCAAACTGCACAGTTTAACCTCTTGTTACCTGTGCATTCCCTCCTAAATGGTTTTATTTTTGGTGTTGTTCTATAGACCTGTATATGCACACCTTAACGTGTCCTGGGATTGTGTACTGTACTGACTGTATTTAAAATCTCTTCTACTAAACTGTTGCTTTTGGGTAAAGATGAAGGCTTCCAGGAATACTCCAGTTTTGCAAATGGTAATGATGTTTACTTAACCCTTTTGGAATTCTTTAGAACATAAACAGATACCTTAAAACAAATTTGAGTTCTTAAAATTTTCTGTGGGCTTGCATGGGAATCTGAGCATTTGACTTTATTATTTACTATCTAAATGTTACATAAAATCCAGTTATTCAAATTTAGTTCGAGTAAGTACCGTGATGTAAATATTTGTTTCCAAGTGCAGTATTCTTATCGGGTAGCAGGTACAAAATAAATAAATATATACATACACACACACACATATGCACACTGTGTGTCTACAGTCAAAGGCAAATGATTTAGTGTTCTGAATGTTTTGAATAAAGCAGTTTTAACCAGACTGATATCCTTTGACCAAAAAAACCCCCAAAGAAAACCCACCCAAACCCTAATGGTGGAATCAGTTGCGAATGTAGCAGCATCTGCAGTAGAAAAATACTGAAAGAATATGTAAGTATTTACAATGAAGACCTTACGCTTTCTGCTTCGTAGTTTGCAAAACATGGAATTGAACACTTTGGGTAATCTTGAGATCTGTACTTCTGTGTTTCATGTCACAGAACATCATGAAGTCCTTCTTGATTAGCGAGGCCATCACGTGTCCTCTGTCCTAAAGTATCTTTGTCCATGGTGATTTTTAAGGCTATTTCTTCCTCCAGACTTCCATAATTTGATGCCTGAAGACAAGTGGTTCATAGCCCCATACCACAGAAGAATGGAATCTGTTGTGGTTGTTTTATTTATTTATTAATAAAGCACGAGCAGTTTCAAAGCAACAATCATTTTGCTGCTCAAAGAGGGGTGAACACTGAATACCTGGTCTTCCTGCTCCCCCCCGCCCCATTTCCTGCCAGAGTCTGTCTCTAGCAGGCCTTTCATAGTCTGACCTGCGTGTGTGTGTGTGTGTCCAAGTTTGGTCTTCAACATGAAGATGATGCAACCATTCCTCTGAAAGGTCCAAGGGTTTCCCTGGTTAGTTTGTTGCTGGTGTTTATTCTCTTTGGACTGCATCCTCTTTGTGTCTTACTAATCTTTTCCTCTTTCTGTTCTTCCTCCATGTTCTCTTTGGTCTCATTCCCTTGTATTTTCAGGATGCTAATTTTGTAAGTGCAACTGCATTTGGTCACATAAAGGATACACCCATGGCCAGGTTCTGTGGTCTTTGAGCATGGCCTATCACGACTCTACCTGTATTACTGAAGATTCACAAAATTTAAGGTTCTATAGATTCAGTATGTTCCTGTATTTTATTCAGCTGCTCCTGTGCAGAGCCTGGAAAGTATAGTATCCATGCTTGTCTTGGAGGGGTAAAGTAAAACTGAGTATTGATTAGTTGAGGTCAGTTAATAAGGAAAGTGTAGAAGATGCTTCAAGAAATGTAGCGGCCTACAGATGGTTTGCTTTTGGAGCAGAAAGGCATTTTTCTATTCAAGAAAGAACCCTACACCTTAAAAAATTTCAGCTGTTGAAGAGAAATATGAAGAAGGAAGGACCTGTTAGTTACACTTGATTTTATCCTTCCCCTAGCCAAAGTTCAGTACAGCAGCACATCCAGGACTTAAACCCTTGTTTTGTGGGTGCAACTCCTGGGGGAGTCGTGGAGAAAAGCTGTATAAAAGCAATCAGGTGTCCAGATGACTGTGCCATGGAGTTAATTGCTGATGTTAGCTTGTGTTCTTGACTTTCTGGTCAGAAGTTGGCAGGTCCAATTCAGGAAGGCTTTTACCAAGAAGCTCTTGTTTTGTGTGTGTGTACCAGTGGGACTCCCAGTTGTAGCTGACAGAGGGGAAAGCTTTACATGCAGCCATACTTGAAAAACGATCTACCCCTCTTCTGTTTCTGGTCTCCCTTCTCCCCCCTTCTTTTAAAATAGTGCTCCAAGGTATAACTCTGTACTGCTCTTAAACATGAGGGCCAAATTTTTTCTCTCTAACCCTCCCAGCAGGCTGCTGTTAAACACTTTATACTGCAGCCCATGTGGGATGTCTGCGGAGTCCTGTGGGGTCTGTGCTCCAAACAAGGTCTGGGTGGGAGTGAGGAACTCATCCTTAGGAGTCCACACCTCAGGCTGGTATGGTTAGCTGCACCAATATACAGACACAGCATGTACAGAAATGTAGAAAATAATGTGTGTCCAGAAAATAATGTGTGTCCAGAAGATTCTAGTTGGCTGTTTGTTATGTGTAAATATGAAAAATACTTGTCATTCTCTTTGCAAAATTTGTTATATAGAACAACAAATGTTGTTCCATAGACTGTACAATGATGTACCTATATAGATTGCACTGCTGAGATCATGGCTATTACTGTATGTGCATCACTTGCTACGTTAGGACCTGCATCTCAGCTGTGGTCTCTGCCCATTACTGCAGTATTTCTACTCATGCTCCCTATATTATAAATGTCCTATATAGGTTTGCCTATACTCTGTGGTGCTGTACTTGTTCCTTATTACCCCAAAAGACACTCATGAAATCTTTTCATTATCAGCTTTCAGTTGACCTGTCATGGATGCAAACTCACTGTTGCTTCCAAAATACAGCAATGGTATGTTCTCTCTCCCAGTGAAATGTACCTTTCCAGCCAGTTGGGCAGCTGAGTTGGGGTGGGGAGCACAAAATAGACAAGCTTTCAGGCACATAAGCCATTTTTCATGCTTGACCATATACAGTACCCAATTATAACAGATTCTTTAGGCACACAGATCTGTTACAATACACTTGTACAGCAGAGGTATAGGCTTTTTAATGTAAAATATTAATTCAAGTGTATAAAATAACAGAGATGTTATCTTAATTTTATTGTAATGAATAATACAAGAAGCAGTACCTTATATGTAAACTTATCTGAATTTTTTCATTAGTGAGATATATGATAAGTTACTGGAGACCTCGCTGCTGTAGCATTATTTATATTAACTGATACAGCATAATAGTGTAATGATGAAAGGGACCTGGGAGAAGAAGAAGGAAAGCAGAACTTAGCTATCTACTGAAATGAATGGAATCTTGACTGCCCACTAGGCTTTAACCTGTTCCCAAGTGTAGAAGAGGAATTTTAATTATATTATTAAAAAAATAATTTTAAAACCCCACCAAAACCTGGGCATGGTTTTTCTTTTGGCTTGACTTTAGGCACTTCAGCAGCTGTTTTGACTTGGATTTGCATCTCATCCTAAATGGCAAAGTTTAGAATTGCCATTTCAGATAGTGGTTGTTTTTTTTTTTTCTACTTCCCCCCCCGCCCCAGTTCTGTGACAGCGTTCCAACTTCTGGAAAAGGCTAGGAGCATCTTGGTGGGTAGGTGCCTGGCTATTGGTACATAGCTCAACAAGGTAGAGATCTCAGTGCCAAATGTGAATAGTAAAGAGTCCATACATGTTATTAAAATACCTTTGCCAGCTACAAACACAAGGGCAGGAGACAAGCCACCTGGCAATGTCCCAGGTACATCCCGGGGCATGGAAGCCTCCCAGCAGAGACAGTGGAGGAAGACTCATGTCATACGTGATTGTTGGTGAGGGGAGGGTTAAAGTATGTCTGCGCTGGTTGGGGGTGACTGTTGCTGCCCAGAGCACAGCCCCAAAAACAATGGAAAAAGATAATTTGGCTTACGACTTGTGTTTGGTGCATGGCAATGATCAGGAACCTTCTTGGCAGACCCCTGCTCCTCTTCTCTTTAGCAGAACCCAGAAACATAATGAAATGGGCTGTTGCTGGAAAGGAAAGATGGATGTTTTTAAAGGGCACTTGAAAGTGGCAGAAGTTAAACGGCACCAAATAGTTGAGCCTCCCCTCCCCTCCTCCTCCTGGTCTCCTGCTGATTTTAATATGATTTGGTTGTTATTTCAGTTGTTCCTGTAGACAGATTGCATGTGGGTATTTGTAATTGTTATCCTTGCTATTTCTTTTCTTTCTGGATTTTTTTTGGTCACGCTTGCATGCATTTCATCTCTCCAGTTAGGCTGTAAACTCTGAAGGGGAGGGAAGGATCAGCTGTCTCTTCACTATTCCATGGAGCTAGCCTCTGGAAGGTGCCTTGTCACTGCCCTTAAAACGCACAAGAAAAGAGCAGGAATGAGGATGGCTAGTTTCAAGCACCCGCGTGCTACTCCATCGCAGCTGCCTCCCTTCCCCACTAGACTTTCACAGCCAGCGGCAGCCCTAATCCTAATCTAGCTGGCAGTCTCCTAGGGTGCCATACTGTGGAACGGGCAAACACTTCCTCTGTTGTTTGTTTTAATTCATGGCTGAGCACAGTGAAAGCAGAGCTGTGCCTGCTGCCGTAATGCTGGATTGGAGTGCCACTGGATGTTGGTGCATTTGAAATACGAATCCAAACGTTGCTGCTTGTATCCTTTTCTGCTTAAAGATGCCTGCCCGTGTGTCTGTTTGTGACCACTGCCTAATTCAGCAGCTGTGAGCTGCAGGCAGTAGCACACGTGCACTTGGCTAAAATAACCAGCCAGCCTGTCCCTTTGCTCTTGCCAGAGTCTCATGTTATTGAAGAGAGTTTTTAGGATCAGATCCGGCTTCTCAATTTACCTTATTCCTTTGCCCAAGACCAGCAGGAAGGCCTCATCAGGGTGGCCTGCCCTCTTATTCTTTTCCATATCAGGTTTAAAAATTAGTAATTTTGGGAATTTAGTACAGTATCTAAGTGGTTCTTATTTTAACCTTAATATAATCTAGTAGATTAGGAAAATCTCATCTGAGAACAGGCTTTAGTGTGTGGTGGTTTTTTTTTCTGAAAGTGCCCATTTTTACCTTAATTTTTTAAAAACATATTAAAAAACTGTTTGAATTTTCACATGGACGTCCATTTACTGTACAAAATGAGGGCTTTTGTTCTTCAGTTGCCCAGCGCAGGCTTATAGGGCAGGTAACTAAAAATGCAGCTTGCTTGCTATTCTTTTGAAACTGATCCCATGTATGTGAATGATACAAATATGAATTTTGTAAATGCAACTAATATCTTTCAGAGAGTCAGCCTGGACCCTATGCCTAGATGAAAATAATCTCTCCCATATCTGTGGGCACAACTTGGAGGTATATTCCAGGCTGAGTATTCTTGTACCAAGGTTCATCCAGAATCAAATTTTTATGGTTGAGTTATAAGCCCCTGAAAAACTGCTTTTATAATGGAAATGTTGAAAGATCCTCAAGTTTAGGACCAGGCACAGCTATAACTTTACAGGCATTAGGCATCTGAAATAACCTTGTCTAAAAATTACACTGGGATTTGTCCCCCTTTTTATAGAAAATACTTAACACAAAACTGTGTTTTATGCACACAAAAAGATTTACTTCATAAGATAAGGAGCTCAGATTTACATTTCAGTATTCAACAACTCTTAGTGCTTTTTTCAGTCCCATAATAGAGTTGTCATCGAGTATGTATTTTAAACCATCTCAAACTAAATTTATGAAAAAAATGCTACATGGAATCTTGATTCTACATATTTGAAGTGGAAAGTATGCCACAGAGTTAGGTCACCTTATTTAAAACCACTTCTATTAACAGAGAGTCTTGTATCTTTCTTACTTGTAATTTAAGGCAATTAATTAAATAATATTTTTATCCATGAATGTTTTGAAGTGAAGAAGATTCCTTGGGGCTGCAACTTGCACACTGGGAGGAAAAAAATGAAGACTACTCCTTTTGCCAAACAGGAAAAATACTTTGCAATATGTTTGGGTGCAGGAGACAAAATTCTCCTGACAAGCTGGAATGAAGGCAAGGCCCGTAAAGAGGTTGTGTTCCAGTGAAAGGATGTGTGTCCAATTCCTGCATCAGCCAGCTGTTGAGATGTGCACTCCCTTGACATAAGGAACAGCAATGCATCACTGTCAGAATGTCATGCTGGCTTTTAGGGGTCAGTTTTATGTTGCTTGGATGTCTTATAGTGACCAAAGTTCTCATGTAGGGCGGTAAAAAAAAAGAAATGTTCCCAGTTTGACTTCAAGCAGTGCTACGCCTGCAATTCCTGAGTGATAATCTGGTTCCTCAGTAATGTGGACAATGTCTTTTGCAGAAAAGATATTGAAATGCTCTCCTTTCCTTGTTGTAAATTATGAGGAATGGAGAACATGTCATGTACCACAGAGCTCTGAGCATGAGTTCAATAATGTGATTGAAGCAGTTGACGATGTAGTCAGATGCTCTGACTACAGCCTTAAGTAACAAGTGCCATTGCATGCAGCTTACTTTTCTGTACAAAGCTTAGTTCAATGCATGTGTGGTGGGGGGGCTTGTCAAGGGGAGAGGTAATATGGGTGATCCTGCAAGGGTCTCAATGCATGTCCATATTTCATTTTATTTCACCTTATCTTCACATTTTTTAGTTGCTGCTGTGGAAGTAACAGCTAATATTTGGGATCATATAGGTGGTTTTAAAAAAATCCAGATCAATAATTCATTGTTAAGACTGCTGCAGAGATAAATATTGGTTGCAGAGATTTTCTGTGATCTGGAAAGGCTGCTGTTACAGCAAGCAGTATCCAAGGAAAAGTTCTCATTAGTTGAATATTTAAGTGAAGTGTGAGCTGAACCACACATGAATTTAGCAGTGCAAAGTCTTGTAGTGATAACATAATCCACTGAAGAGACGGGCATTGCCATCATTCTTGTTGGTGATTAATCACTTACTAAATTAGGGAGCAATTGTAAGGAGAGTTGGTTATATCACCACTTCTACCAGAAAAGCAAATATGCAGTGGCTGAAGGAGTTATCTACCTGTCTGTGGGAGGTGAGTGTACGAGTAAAAGGAAGGGAGGATATTGGTGGCTCTCAACAGGTTGTGTAACTGTGTAACTAAGTATAAATAAAACAGCATCTAACAACTCCCTCAGTAGTCTCTTTCCTCCCTTTTTATCAATAAAAATGTTACAGATCTTGTCAGACTTGCTGTATGAAGTTGATAATTCAGAAAATTAAATTCCCTTATTTAAAGGCTATAAGTTCCATTTTGTTTACACACACATTTTAGCAGTTTGTGTCTGCTCAGTTCTTGTAAATAGATAAACTTTCCAAGTCTAATAAATTATGACCATCTTGCTCTAAAATAATTTGCTTAGCCCAGGGGAGAAAATGTTGTCCACTTTCTTAAAGTTCTTCCCTTTCATTCCTTTTTGTCAAATATCACTGAGATCTCTATGCTCTCATCCTGATCAGAAAAAAATCCCATTTGTGAAGATTTCAGGTAAAATCTTGGTCCTTCTGAAGATTATGTCAAAGCTGTCCTGGAAAAGCCACAATTTCAACTCATTCCTGGGCAAAGTGGTTTAAATGAATAACACGTGTCACCTTCTTGTGTGCTCGCATGGCAGCATACTTGTAGGTTAATTTGAGATAGGAGAGTGTTTTTGTCATGCATGACCAGCTTGAGGTCTCACCGTGGCTGTGTGTTTGGATGGCTGCAGCTTCAGCGTGTACCTGTGCTGTGCCAAGTAACGTGGTCTGCTTGAGCAAGAACCGACTGAACTGAGTCTGGGAGCAGCTTCTTTGTGTCAGCAGGGTACCGCACCAAATCAGCGTGGGCCCAGCACTGTGCTGAGGTAGAGCTGGGGACAAAGCGTCACGCTGAGTGCGGAGCTGCTCTGTCAGAACTGGCTCAAATGTCCACCGAGCATGGTGTTGCATTGCCTTGTGTAGGCAGGTCCTGAATGCCTTGGGACCTGCCAAGTTTTTTGTAGGCTGGGAGGTAGGAGTAGCTTTACTATTGCATTTTTGCCGATAATGTGGATGACAGCCTATTTTGCTCAAGGCTGTGCTGGAAGTTTCTAGGAGATCAAGGCGTTACAGTCCTTGGAGTTCCTTATCCGTGATGACTTTACCAGTTTAATAGGCTTCAGATGCAGATACTTTGTGTTGACTCTTTGGCTGGTAATTGTTTCACACCTGCTTTCCTCTGCATTTTTTTTGGAGGATGGAATTATCTGGGGAAAACTGCAGATCAGGTGAAGCTGAAACCTGAATAGCAAGTGTCAAATAACAATGTCGGCAGAGGCTTGTAAAGGTGACAGAAGCGAGACCAAGATCGCAGTTAGAGATGCAAGCGCCTTTTGAAGAATGTACATATGGATGGTCACTTCAGAAAAATATGTATTCAGAGAGGCATATAGAGTCGAGTGTAGGAAACACGGAGCACATCTTGAATAGCGGAGGTATGTGCTTCATTTATCAACCTTATGAAGTCATGCTAATTAGTAAACATGGAAGCAGGGAGATGGTGGTAATATATGTCTAACTTAGTTTCAACATAGAATGTGAATCATATTTATAAAGGTATCCAGAAAAAAGACTTGGGTTGAATTGTGCAGATGTTTCTGTTCATGGTCTGTTGTTTATCTACTGTAGGCTCGAATAATGAGTAATAGGGATACTAGAGATGAGCTGTCCTGGAGGTGCTCAGGGGACTGCTTTATTCTAACTGCGAATCTTCTCATTTCCTGAATGATATAAACTGATAATTTCTTGTCACTTATTTAGGCGTATCTAAACAAATGCAGGAAATAATTTTGCAAACCGTAATGTTATGATACATTTTCTATCAACAGCTGAAAACGTTTCTGAATAGGCACAAGTCTCTGAAGTCCTTGAGGTTTTGAGGAATGACAGAATTGACACTAATCAAATTTACTACTAGAGATTTTGCAAGATATTGTATGTGGTTGAGCAAAATAATCTGAATTGAAGAGGAGTTAGAAGGAAAGGTTTGTAAAAAAGGAGTTGAAATAAGGCTATGCATGCTTTTCCTGGTAGAAAGAGGAATTTTGCAGTGGACATTTGTGTAATTGATATTAAAAAAGCTACTACCGGCTTTTGTTTTATAATGATGGATGAGTAGCTAAGAATATGAATTTGTACCTTCAATGTTAACAGGAACTAAAATCTGAATCTCATACCTGAAGAAAATATTCAGTGTATTTATTCTGTATTTATTGAAATTATATTTTCAATTTATTGAATGCAGTGGGATTTTATTAAAATTTAACAAAGCTCCAGTAAAGATCGGGTGCATATGGGGGTAATATTTACCAGTTTAGTAGCAAATTAATAGGTATTAGTCAGGTGGAAACATATAGATGAGGATATTCTAACTCTTATTTTCTTTAATGCACTGAGAGTCTCATTCATTATCACATAGTTTGTTGCGAGTCAAAGTTTTAATTAAAATGTATCTGTTGATATGGGAACTATTAAAATCACCTTTGGGACTGGGGACAGTTCTCTGTAAAGTGCTAATAAAAAAACCCAAGCAAACCCCAAACTTGAGTTGCATTGGAGGGGAATATTAAACATTACACCTTTTCAGCCTGCATAATACTTGAATGTCTCTAATTGGCTTTTATCCACTATTTCAAGTGTCCTGTGAGTGTGTGGTTATTGCTATAGGATGTTTTGTTTTGAAGGTATAATAACCACTGTCCAAAAATATGTGCCTTAAATTTTATTCTTAAATCCAGAGATAGGAAAGAATAGAATTTTAAAAACATGGAGTGCCTATACTTTCCTTAACATCAACTCTGATGAGCATCATCTTGCACACAATCCAGCAGTTATCAATTTCAAGCCTAGAAGGGCTTGCAGAGTCTGGTAAATGCCTGAAATAAAGCCAGCAAATCTCTGTGCAGCATCAGGGATGCAGGAGCAATCTTAAGACCTCCTGCACCTGCCATATGTGCCCAGTCGCTGCAGATCTGGGTATGAAAAGCTTGCTGGATACCTGTGGGAGGGCTAGGCATACTTGTGCTCCTGCTGCACATTATTATATCTGTGTCAACATATCATCTGTTGCAAGATTTACATGGCATTACTGACAAAACATACTCTGTTTGTGCTGCCTGTCAAAGGCCTCCTATTTATTTTCTTCCTAGATGGAGTCTTTTGCCAGACTGCAGAAAAGATGGGCAGACAGGTCTCTAGCTTAGCTACCTGGCAGTGTGAAGTAGCTGTAATGTTGGCTTAACCCATGACTGGAAGACTCCTCTGTTGACAGAAGGTCACTGGGATAGCACTTCTGCCTGAAAAAGCTTCTGCTTTCCTGTTTAGTGTAAGCACCCTTTCCTGAGCAAAAGTGGGTAGGCTGTAATGTGTCAACACACCAGGAACTCCTGCCTGCCAGAACAGCTCTCTGAATCCATATGAAGCTAGGTGTGAGCTATTGTGCCTGGGACCAGCCCAGGCATAAAGGAGACCAAATGTGAATACAATATAAAACAACCGCTGCTACAACCTTTCTCCTGTGAGGAGGCACAATATAAACAGCTTAGAATTAGGGCCAAGCTCTACACTGCAGAAATCTTGGCATATAATTTGAGATGTGGTGGGGATGAATGGGAATAACATAAAACAGAGTGACAGGGTAAGGTGGGGTGGATGTACATCAACTACCTCGTACACCTAGTTCAGACACATATGGTGTTGGTTGCTTTCTCTTTTGTATTTTGTTCTTTCTTTCCTGATTGTAGGTAGTGTATCGCACCTATCTGATCCAAAGAAATACAAGCTTTAAAAAGAAATGTGTCAGTATAAGGCAGAGAAACCATCAGATCCCCAGTACAGAGATATGATACCAGTTGCTCCATGAAGAACAGTACAGGCACCACTTCTCTGAAACGTCATCTGAGATTTGAATTTTCACTAACTTGAATAGTGGTATGGTTTCATGGTGCTGAGATGAATATTGTACATAGTACCTGTAAAACTACTGTGCTGCTCTGAAGGGTATTTGTCATTCACCACAAGGTTAGCAGCTTTAGACATGAGGCTGCCTTTTGTGCTCTGTACGCAAGCAGTCCCCTTCCTGACAAGCTGCTTCTCCAGCCAAGTGTGGGTTATGACAAGTGTGGCTATGACACTGCTGTGTGAAGCTTTAAAAGAGCAGATTTACTGAATCTGGATTTTATTGCCCAAGTGTTGGCAAAAAGTAGCCATGGAGGTTTCATGGAAGATAAAACTTTCAAGTCTTGCAAGGGATGTGGACTGCAAGATATAATTTTTTTTCTGGACATTTTAAGCATTTTTGATCTGTCTTTCAATGATAATCAAAATATTCAGCATCAGTATTGCCAATCTTGAGTCAAAATTTCCTGTGCCAACTTTGTAGCAGCCACTCCTGCAGCACTGTTGGATGGCAGAGTGTGGAAATGTGGTTGGCCAAATGAGCCAATGGGTTTTTGGTGGTGGGGGAAAAAGGATTAATACAAAGGAAACAGATAATCCTAGAAGGTGTTAGTTCATTTGTTCCCTTCCTCTTAGAAAATGAAAGATGTAGTCCAGCTTCCTTCATCATCAAAGGAAGTAATTTCAATTACTTCAAGCATTTCATAGACTTGGGGCCTGGTTTAATTTCAAAGATAACAAAAATTTGTGCCAGGTGTTCTGTGGGTTTTTACCATAAGTCCTAAAGTAGATAGTCAAATGAACTTGGGAGACCAGGAGTTTATACCAGAGAGGGAATTTTGAGTGGCAAAAATCAGCAGGCTCAACTCTTGCAGAAGCTATGGGCGGCACTGTAAGCTGCAGAGAGCTAAAATGATCATTATTAACCTGACTAAAGTCAGAGCTTTGTAAATGCATGGAGAGCGTCTGAGGATTTTGGACAGATGTTTCAGATGTTAAAACAGGGTAGGCTTTGCCCATCCTGACAATCTGTCACTGTGCGTGTGTTCAGTAGGCAAATAAGAGGGAACGCCAGCTTTTTTCATGTAAATCTCCAGGGATTTTCCTCTAGGGTTCAGAGCTCTGGCAAAAAGCTGTCTGCAGGAATAATTAAAAATGAAAAAAAAAAACCCTAACTCTACAAAATTTAAACAAAGTATCCAGTGTACAAGCATAGTGTATGTGCATCTTTGAATACAACTTATCAGTGTTTAAAATTAGGAAAAAAAATGTCCCTTAAAAAATACATTATAAAATTAGGTATTTTGAGGCAGTCTAAAAGAGCACATGGTTTTGTACTGGGAATTGGTCTCTATCCAGTATGCTTTACATGTATTTGTTGAAGGATACAACGCACTTGTATTATTGCACCGATTTCATTCTTGGATGATTTCCCCTTTGGCATACCAGTGACAGTTTTTCATTGGTTATTCATTTATATTATTGATTAACATCTACTGGACCAATTTATTAGTCCCTCTGAATCCATTTTAAGTATAAGGATTTTCTAATGGAGAAATATCTCTCACAGAATACTAATATCACACTTGTAAAACATTCATTGGCTTAATTTATTGTACTGTGTATAACATAAACCAGAGCTCAAGAAATAGATGTCCTTTTGTTGTAAGCCTCCAATGTTGCAAGCCTCCTGGCTTTTTTGATATGGAAATGTTACCCGGAGCACAAGTGAAACCTATTCTCCTGCAAGACTCATGGGGCTCTTCCCGCTCATCATGTAACTGTGTTAACATTCCTCTAAGGAAAGTGCTTTTCCCTTGTTTGGGTCTTTCTGCAGACATAAGCACACATGGTCTCGTTTGTTGCATCTGGGGAAAGCGTGGAGATTGCCTCTGTTGTTTGTGTCTTAGGGAGTAAGAACTGAACCAGGAAAAATAAGGCAGTCCTTTTCTGCAAAGAGTTAAGCAAAGTATGGTGCCAATAGGTGGCACAGTGAGAGATTTCCTCAGGAAAACCTTTTGGGTCAAGGCATGGTAGCTCTGGGACAGAAATGTCCAAAGTGTATCTTCGGAAACGCCATATGGGCTGATAATATTTAAGTACTCTGGTTCAGGAGCATGTGTTCCCTATTGTACTTCTCAGAGGAATCTCCTTGCACATCGCTAGGTACTTATATATATGTATTTTTATTTTTTTAAGTGTATGAGTTGTCAACCTTGTGCCCATGCCGAAGTTACCAGTTAAGGGCTCAAGTCCTGAATGGTGGTGAAATTCTACAAGCCTACAAAGTTTAGAAGATATTATTGTTCATTCCACCTATCAGCTCCCTAGGCCCATCTTTTCCAGTAACTAGCCATCTAGTTTGTTTTCCACATTAGCAGACGAAACTTGTTTCAATCATAATTTTCTACCTTTGTTACAGCTAGTGATTGACATGATCTTGATGACTGACAGATGTTTGTTACAAGATGTTTGCACGATGCCTGGAGCAGGTCTAGGTATATGGGGGAGAAAGCTGGGGGTCAAAGAAATATGGTATGAATATGGCCAGTTTCCTGAATTTCAGCTGTTTCCCTCCAGAATGGAGTAATAACAGAAACTGTCTTCTCTGCATTAAAACAAAGTACTGCTCTTGGACCTTTCTGACCTGAAGTGCCTAAAACAATAAAATAATTTTAAATTTAACAAATTAAAAGAAATGCTAACATTAGCAAAATGGCAACAAAGTCAGAAAAAGTAGTTGTGACATTTTTATACTATAATCCTCCAGTAGTTCCGAGATCATCTCCCAGTAGACTACGTCGGAATGGGACTTGTACTTTACAGGGGAAACATAAATGGAAAGAGTTCACAGTAAGGCTATGATTTAAGATGCAAACAGATGTTGGCCAGTGATGTGGCTGCAGCAGATGAATAGGTGATGAATCAGGAGAGCTTTGCATAGTACAAAGGATAAACGTTGTCAGTGCAAGTTGTCCTGTTTCTTTTCTTTAAAGGCACCTCATTTGGGATGTGCTCTTTTTGCTGAATGAAATGTAATGACTGTTTTCTGACTTGGTAACTACTTTGAAACCGGGTAAAGCATAGGCTGCAATTATGAATTAGAATTTACTGAAGCTGAGCATGCAGTTCATGGTGTTATATTGCTTTGAAGCTAGACATTTCATACCTAACACATTTTGTGGGATCAAAAATCAATCTGGCAAGAGTGCCAGAAAGGACACACAAACTTAAACTTCAAATTTATTTTTCAATGTCCTCTTTAGACAGTGCTATGGAGTCACATAGTTCAATGAGACTTGCAAAGCAAGAAACCTTTATGTTAGGATGTTCCCTAACCTTCATATTCAGCCTCTTCAGAAACACCGTCCCTTGCTGCCTGTGGGGTCCAAACGGAGCTTAGGGAAATCTGAGGCCCCAGACTAGGGAGGAAAAGGGCTGGATTAATAAATGTCCATAGGCTGTGGAAAGAATTTGATGCTGACTAACATTTTCCTCATGGGCCCCCTTCTGCAGTGAGAAACTGCATTTCACGGGGTATTTGCAGAAAGCTCCAGCAGAGCTGCTCCACAGAGTTACACGGTCTGCAGCTTGCTATGAGAGCAACAAATGTTAAGCCTGGTATGGAGTGGAGGGACTCCATGGAGATAGTGTCTCCTGCAACTTCTAGCAATCTGTGGATTATTTCTTTACAGAGATTGATGCATCCCAGTCATCTCTCCTGAGCATATAGTCAGGTTATTTTCTTCCTCTTCTGCCTTCAGCATTCCCCATTCGGTTCCTGCCGCAGGGTGTGCATGTGCAGAAGCGCAGGAAGGTTGTCCGGTGCACACAATGTACTATTTTCTTCATGGATTTCAGTGGAAGGCTTTAAGAAACTAAAAGGCATGGGTTCTCATGACCACAATGATTCATCTCTCAGTAAGGGAGTATAAACCCAGCCTCTTAGTAAGCAAATTAATTTTTATGTGCTAGTGACTATATAATTATTTGGGTTTACTAATGCCTTAGAGCTTGTACAAGATAACCTTCTAGTTTCTTCTTGCTCGTCTCTTTTTCTTCTACTTGTGGAAAAGAGTGCTCAGAATGAATGTACCATGTGCTGAATAAGTTTTTATTTGGTTTAATTATTTGCTCTATCTATTCTAATGCATGTTGTGGGACCCCTAACAGGCTGGACTTTCCCCTGGGTAGATGGCAGCTTGATTACAGGATGTCTATCCATAAGTACTGTTGAAACTGGCTTAAGGCATGCCTTTATTGGGAACAACTTGTCCTCCTGCTGTCACCGAGCCATTTGTAGGTTCCTGGCTAGATTTCTGAAGCAACCCAGGTTGTAAAACACGCACACAGCATGCATTTAATGTTTTGACTTTTAAAACCAGGGTTCCTTCAAAGATCTGGCTTGGAGTCCAGCCTCACAAGCAGGTGAATTGACACAATGAAGGGGATGGTAACTTCCAGAGAGCAGGTAGCTCTGACTGGATGGGCTAAAGTTGGAAGAGAGAACTGCTTAAAGCTTGTTTACCTGCAAAAGAGCAACTTGGAGCTGCAAATTTAGTCTGTGATTCAACAGTCCTTCCTGCCAGATCTCTGCTAATACTAATTAGGTCTGGATCAGCGTGTATGCTCAGTTGTGCCATGTTGAGCCAGGCGCAGCACATGCTGTGCTGTTGCTACCAGACCAATGCCAGCTGCGGTAGCAGAGATGATACCTGATCCAGCATAAAGTTAAGAGTGGTGTAGACAGATGACCCCTGATCTCGCCTAGTCTGCTGGGACAGCTACTCCTTGAACATTTTTAACAAATCTGAAATGTCAAAGTGAGTTTTCACTGGCTGTGCATCTGTGTCATGGCTTCAGCATTCCTGATGCAGCAGTAAGCATCTTAAAGCAATAGCCTTCGTCTCACAAAACCGTACTTACGCTATGTCAGTGAACATCTGCCTGCCCCATAGGGGGTTTAGAGAATATAGCTTGTAGATATGAGATTTAAAAAACAAAAGAGAATCAAATTCTAGTCTGGGCATTATAACTGCTTAGTTGACAGGCAATTTTGTGCCAAATGCCTGGTCCTGTAAACGCTTAAGAGTGAGTACAGTTTTGTTGGCTTCTATGAGGACTTTAGTTATCAGGCTAACACTTGCTAGCTGTTGGCACGATTTGGGTCCTAAGCCAAAGAAAGTTTTCCATGGTAGGAAGGTAAACCCCACAGACACCAGTAATGTTAGTTTAATTGGGATTCATTTGGAATCTCATTCTAACTAATATCCTCTTAAGGACTATCCACAAATTCCATCGAAAGTGGGATTGAGATCTAAAGCAGTAAGAGGGCATTTTTTATATATATCACTATTAGTATCCTGGTTTTGCATCTGTCATCTAAAGGAGAGTTTGTTATGTTGAATAAACAGCAGTCCGTGTGTGTGTGTGTCTGGAAGCAGATTCAGGGACTCTAGTGTCTTTTTCTGAGGTGCAGTTCTGTGTTAATAACATAGGAGAAGTGTGGCTTGTCTTCTCATAGCACTAAAAGTGAGATAATCCCTGTGTAAGGAATCAGTAAGTATGGTCTGCTTAATCTAGTCCCAGTGTGAAACTGTTGACATTTGTTCTTTTTTTTTTCTATCATTATGTGACTGGGCCTGTTTTGTGCTGGATTAGGCACAAATCTCCTATGCAGCACATTTGGCATGTTACTAGTAGTTTAACTTCATTAATAATGTATGAAGGAAATGTAATCCATGACAAGGAAGGAAAGAAAAGTATTTTTACAGCTACCAAATCCTCTGGAATGGATAATTATTCGAGATTTGATGTTTGATGTTATAGTTTACAATTGAGCTCTTTTCACAGAATTAAAAAAAAGACCCAAAAGAAAAAATATACATACATACACACAAAAATATATAGTGGCACTGTAAGAAAAAATGTGTTCCTTGCTGTCTGAGGTTGCATGTACTGGTTTAGAATGCATCAGGTGCAAAGAGAAATGTAGACTGTAGAGGAAATGTGATTTATTTTAGATGTTGTAAACAGAACTGTGTTCTTGTCTCAAAGAAAACAAACTCAGACAATATAAAAGGCTTTTTAAAGAAAAAAACAAACCCAAACCCAAACAAAAAACAAGCTAGTCGCTGAATTATGTTGACCTTGCCTGAGAAAGCAGATGAATTGTCTATGTGCATCAGCTAAATAACATAGATAATGGTTTATGGGTTGTTTTAAACTGATTTCTTATGCAGTAACTCAAGAGCATACTTTGGTATTCCCTCTCACCTGCAAGTCAGTCCTAAACAGCCTCAATATTAGTGGTGGCTGAAAGTCACAATGCGGCGCAAGGAACCCAAACCAGCCCCAAAGCAGCGGTCACTTGTAACTACTTTTGTGCTCTGCACTCCTGTCACATTTGTGCTATCAGAGCAACAGCTGGGGAGACTTTTTCAACAAAGATGAGTGTCAGATAATCCTGATGAGATTCCACATCCAACATCTTTTGTAATTATGTCACATTCAGCTGTAATGGAATAATTCAAGCTGAAAGGACAAGCTTTGATCCTTTCTTAAACCTTTCCCTGTGGACTGGCTATCTAAAAGATTTAAAGATATTTCTGTTACAAGATCTAGTGTTTCCTCAGAGAAGTCATGTTTCTGAAGCAGTGAGATCTGTAAGAGCAATATTATTTGCCAAATTAATCTCTCAAAGCTTTTTTGCTAAATAAAGATGTCAATAAAATGATGCCCCTCCATAACCAACAAGGATGTTAGAGTTCATTTTAATATTCTTTAACTCAACTGGGTGCACAGAAAATGGACTTTATTTGATAATGAATCACAGTGGTATAATCTATAAATATTGGTGTATAGATGTGTTTGCGCTGAAGCAAATACAAATTTGTTTTGGCAAAGATCATACATATTGGGAATATCTATTTAGTGAAGTAAATGTTTCTGATGATCCACTCTTTACAAATAATTAGTTTACATTAGGATTTTTGAAATAAGATTTAGTGGCCAATCTCCTATTGAATTTCAATACAATTTCAGTACCTTGTGCCCCTAGGCTCTTTTGGAAAACTTAATTAAGTTGGAGAGGCCTTTAGGCCTACGTTAAAGAAAAAAAAAGTGTGTTCTTCAGATTAATCTTTTCCTTATTTCAGGACACTATTTTGTATTGGTTAACGTTACAGAATATGGCACTGGCTACTTTACTTTTCTGAACAGAATAATGGTGGCTATGGATATGGAAACTGCTGTAGAAGATATTTGCCTCTGATCCCTTTGGCCTCAGTTTGGAGGACAGAGTTTGGATCCCTAATTTTTCTGCGTGTCAGATTTATGCCAATGTAAATCCCTTGACTTCAGCGGACGTTTTTCATTAAGTTCCTGGCCTCCACTGGAAAGGGAACTGTTTCTTAAGGTTTTCACACATGGACCACATTAAGGGGTCACATTCAGATGATACTCTTCTGGCATTTCCATCAGCCAAGGGTCAATAAAGTGCTATCTGGGCTAAGAATATAGGGTTGGGCATGTGTTTAGTCAGCTCCAAATTTCCCATCTGTCAGACATGAGAAATTCAATGTCTTTTCGTGCATGCCTGTTTGTTTAGGGTCTGAGAATCAGTGTGGCAGGGGTCACTTCTGAGGGCTGTGCTGGCGGAGTCCTTTGGTATGCCTCCCAAATAACCTGGTGCATGCCTCACTCGTGTCTCCTGGTGTTTAATGCTCACTGATCTTCATGGTCCTGAATGTGAGGCCTATGATAGAAGCTGACCTCTTCAGAGGTGTACAAATGGGAGAGGCCTGCTTTCACACAGTCTTACAAAGCTTCCCTCTCTCCTCCAAGTTTCTGCTACACATGTAGAAAGTTATTACTTTTGCCTTAGCTTGAGTTTGGTTAATAAATAAAATTAATAACCAAGGTCCTGGGAGAATGTTTTTCTCTCTTTCCCAGGATCTATTTCAGTTTATCTGCAAGCTAATAAATGGTAGTGACTAATGATTGGTATGAGCAAACCTCAAGAGCATCAATTCAGAAAGCAACCTTGAGTTTGGACGTTTATCCGAGTTAGCTGTGTCTCCTGAGTGATCAATCTGGACTGAAAGCTTGAAGGATTTCTTCCTCCATTTTGCTGGTTGAGAGGAACTATTCTGCCTCTGGTTCAGGAGAGTAAAATTCTGGGATGTAACACATAAAGTTGGTCTGTGCCTCTGAGGATGGATGCTGAAAAGAGTGAAGTTTTTAACCCTCTCATGTCCATTGTCACAGAACGGGGCAGTTGCAGGATGCTGCCCAGTGCAGTTAATACTCCTGAAAAAGGGGTGATGTTTCTGCACGGATATAAAAGCAAGCCTTGGATTTTTCACAGCATCTGGACCTGTCCTTGACCGTAGAGTGATTTATTTAGTTGTTAAATAAGCATCTCTTTAAAATTTGTGGAGGGTGGATGAGGTACTAAAAAGCTGAGGAAAAGGATAATGCTTTCTTGTCTTTTAAAATAGAGGTGAAAGGAAAGGAGCAGGGGACCTTGCAGACTAGTCACTGATCTTAATCTTTGGCAAAATTCTGGAACAAATTAATGTTCAGTTTGGAAATATCTAGGAAATAGAGGATGAAGAGCAGCCAAAAATATCTCAAGAACAAATCATGTTTAACTAATGCAACCCCCTTCTATGGCAGGGCAACATATCTGTAGATAGAGGCAAAGCAATAAATCCCTCTGTATCCTGGCTTCAGAAAAGCTTTTAAGACAGTCTTACACAATGCTTTTGTAATGAATTCAAGACATGTGAGCTAGGTGAAACTGTTGTAAGGTAGGCTCAAAATCAGTGGGGCAACTGTACCATAGAAGAGTTACCAGTGATTTCTGTGGGGTCTGTTTGGAGCCTGATTATGCTTGAAGATTTCATTGACAACTTGGCTATTTTACTAAAGGCTGTAATGAACCAAGGATGGGGTGAGCTGCAATCGTGTTTGAAGGTGAAATTAGAACTCAGAATATTTGGTAAATTGGAAGGGAAGTGATCTCAAAAGTATAGGTTGAAGTTCAATGAAGTTCACTCTGAAAAGAGTGAATATTGGGTGGTAGTAATAGCCTGCATAAATATGGATGAGAAGCAATGGGGTAAGCAGAGGTTCTGCAGAGAAAGACCTGGTGCTGAGTAAGTCACAAGAGAAAAGTGATTGAGCTGTGTTGCTCTGTTGCTAAAGACTTGAACAGGACTAGAACAGGAAGGGCACAATTTCTTTTCCTACCCTCTTGTCAGTGTAAGACTTCAGCTGCAATGCTGTACCCAGTTTTGAGTGTTAAATTTCAAGAAAGACTTGGACTGGTTGTAGAGAGAAGAAAGGAAAGCACTGAGAATTGTTACATGTTAGGAGGATGAGGACAGACTCAATGGACTGGGTTATTTAATCTGATGGAGTACCAGCGGGGGTGACATATTGTGTCTGCAAGCCTGGTATAAAACCAAAATAACAGTCGTATCTCTGTGGTGGGTAGGATAGGTAGTAATGGACAAACTTCAGGAAGATGGATTAGAAGTAGGTTTTTGGTGACTTACTCTGTTAAAAAAGGGATGAAACACTGAAATATCATGCTGTGAGACTCTATGGTGTGTTCTTGGAGAACACTGAGAAGAAGTTAGGCAAGTAGTTGTCAAGAGCGATCAAAGCATGGTTGATACCATGCTGACAGCAAAGTACAGAAGATGACCTCTTGAAGTCCCTTATGATAATATTTAAAAAGCTGTGATCCCTTCTCTGTGATAAAACATTGTATATGTGTAACACTAAATGTATAGCTGGAACTTGAGTATTGGTATACGGGTGCCAAGGACACAAATTTTGTAACCTTTTCCGGAGTCCCATCTGTGTACGATCACTGAAGATTCAGTTCTTCAGCCATTGGAATAAAAGACAGGCTGCTGGGGTGGATTTATGGAGATTTGGTCTTGTAACTTTTGAGTGCATTGGCCAACATAAAAATTAGTATTAGGGTTAGTAAAAGCTTTCATTAAAGTTTAGGTGTTGGTGTAATCACAAAGGAAATCCAGATTTGGGTACAGTGGATAAAGTTTCACTGAATTGAAGACAGGAGATGTAACTGCAGTCGGGCAAAATCAAAACAAATGTAACTCGTTCAATGCACTGAAGTGTCATTTCAGCAGTAAGCTGACAGTTGTGCATGTGGATAGCATGGGGGAGCTGCCTCTGCATGTTAGTATTTCCTGTGCTAAATCGCTTTATATGTTTATAGATAGTTTCCCGCTAGGTGGTACATTATCTCGAATAATTTTACCTTTTATTAGAAGGTACAATTTTAATAAAATCCAGTCATTCTAAAGGGGTAGGGGAAGACTGTGATCTGTCAGCTAACCACAGATTACTTCAGGTTAGTGGGCAAAGCCCATAGGACACGTGTGATGTTGCAAAATGATGGTGAAAGACAGGAGACTACTTGGAGGAAAGCAAGCAAGAAAGCCACTGTACTCATTGACAGGCTACAATGGTAGCTGCAAGGCTTAAAGACTGCGGATCTAATTCCTATTTCTGCATCTTATCTACCTGCTGGGGCTTTTATAACAGCAATAAATCTGTTATTCTATTGTTTAAACTCTGTCTAGCTGAGAAGCTTTTTGGAAATGTTTGTGACTGGCAATGGTATTATTCAAATGAGTGGAGTTACAGGGCTGAGATATACTCTGGTCAATTTATTTTATTATAATATAGTGTGTTGTGTATTCTAATGAAAGATAATGTAAGGTATGTCAAATACTTAATCCCTTTTGTGATAAAGGGCATAAATGCTCTCAAAGCTCAAGCAGATTTAGCTATCATTGGGTAAAAATGTTACTAGTACACATGTTCTGTTGCAAACTGACCTGTAAGACTTATGACCAGTGGTGCAAATTAACTTCCCCTTTGTCCTCCCATCCTCCCTCATATGCTAATTCTGTGTAGATGGTTGTTGTTGCTGTGGTGAAAAGAAGAGGAAGATTGTGACTTTAGGGGAGAGGGGGGAAGTACCTTTTGTAAAAGTGTAGAAAGTCACTGTGTCATGTGATTCAGAAAAGTTATCCTTTATTTGTTTAGTGAAAAAAAACCTTTTAAAACCTATTGGTTAGAATCAGAACATCAGGATCTGAAGACAGATCCATTTGTCTTCAGGTGGGTTACCAGAGTCATTCATTTAACAGGGGTGGCTTTAGCTTTTTTAATGGATCCGAAGCGCGAAGCTTTTGAAAAATCTAACCATTAGACTTGATCAGCTTTTTATATTTTGTTCTTTTGGCTTAAACATTCACACTCATTCTTGATCACTTGGAGGAATAAATCCTACAATATGCTCCAGTACATGAGGTATAGTACAGTTTTAAGGGCAGCCTCTCTCTATTAGAGATCATGTTATTTTTACTCTTCAGCATGAAGCCTGGGATTTCTTGCAAATGAAATACATCTTAGTAGTAATTTAAATACAGTAAAACTCTGTGATTTCAGGGCACTTGTAAAGGTCAACATGCTACTAGCACTGGACTGTGTTTGAAAGTAATGAGAACCAGTGGTCTCAGAACACTTACTCAGATACTATGTTTGCGTCTTTACGTGCATGCAAAATCCACAATTATAAGAATATAAAGTTCTGGGAAGCCTTTAAAAAAAAAAAAAAAGGTGCTGATCCTGGACCTCTACCCTGTGTGGAGTAAAGCCTCTGAACCAGGAGTGTGATATAATCAAGAAATTTCTTTGTAAAATGGGAAATAGCCTTAGTGTTCTCAAATTCATATAAGGTAGACGTACAATTGGCATGTCATGTTAATATTAACTTTAAAATTTTGGGGGAATTCCCCTGGGAATTAATACCTACTGATATTTTTTAACTGCTTTATGATTGGCATCAGCAGAGACCATTTTGTGGCTTATCTTATTAGTAAAATACAAAACTACGTTTCAGAAATCTGAAAGTAAAAGAACAACATCAACCCTGTTTTTCAGGAGCTTTGAACTACTGGACCTGATCTTGAAGTGATATAAACTGAGTTCTTCATTTTGCTTGTTCCAGTCTTTCAGATTCTGTAACTAGAATTAGTGGAACTCCACTGTCCTCTAACTCACCTTGTGAGCAAATGGTTAACAAAAACTACGTCAGTATGTGTGGGCTTGAAGCTGCATGTGTTGCTCACCATAAAGACAAGAGATTAAAAAATAAAAACTGTAGAAGCTAATTTCTTAAAAGATATTGGTATAACTGACTGAATATGGAGGAAGATACCTTAACTAAGGTGTGCCATATTTATGCTTGCTTTTGACCTGAGAAACAAATCGTACTCTTTTTAGAGTGAACATTATTTGCCCAAGGTGTGCTGGTATTTCCTACCTCATCTGAGTCCAGGAAGAACAGCAGCTTATTCCTGTTTAAATCAGTTAAGAATTAACAGTTATTCCAGAAGTCACAAATTTACATCACCACTGTAGCTGTTGATAACTCATGTCAAGTCTTTATATACCATTGTGTGCTTCCTAAATAGGCTGTGTTTGCTGTGAAGCTTAGCTAACCACTGTGTGACCTTTTGTTCCTACTTGTGTGTGCATAATAGAAGAAAGTTCCTCTGTTGCTCTTAAAGTATACATTTGCATAATTTCACATTTCTCAGTGAGAGCTCCATCAGCTTAGTGGGTACAAAATCTCCCTTCTCACTTCTTTCAGTTGAAGTATTTCATGGGTATCAAAAATAATGGTGTTAGCCATCAATTTCATTCCTATGGATCATCCTAGATAAAAAACATAAATTACATTTTAGATTTGTAAAGTCTGTTACATTAAAGTTTTAGGTGATTACCACAGAATACGCACATAAAAGGTAGCCTTAGAGCAAGAATCAGCCTATTGACTGAGAAGAGCTCTGATTTCTACTCCTTTCCCTCCCCCCTCTATAAGCCACTTCTCCTCATATGCTAGAAAGCTGAACCCTTTCTTCAAGAAATGGAACTAATCATATACCTTCTAGCTCCATTGTATCTTCCTAAAGGCTATTTGTCTTCAGTTTCTCCTGGCTCCTCTCCTTCCAGAGCTGAATGCGTTCTGGAGTGTAGGAATGTCTTTCTAACTTGTCCAGACACTTGTGTGGTGGTTTTTTTTTGTTTGTTTTTGGTTTTTTTTCCCCTCCTCTCCAACAGTGCTTCAGACAGATGCAGAAATGAATCTGTTGTAGGGAAGAATAAACAAATATCCACTGCTTCTATACATGGTCTTAGTTTTAGACTATGCTAAATATGCTTCAGGCTTTCCTCAGTTTCTCATACTGGCTAGCAACACAACATTTAGCCAGTTAGCATAGACTAGCTGAGAGGTTCCTGTGGCTAAAATAAAAATGAATTAATTTTCTATAACCCTAGGTTGTCTTCAAGCTCACCTGCCTATTTTGCTTAGCAGTAAAACTGTTAATGTGCTTGGTATTTTTGAAGTGCCTTCATTAGCATCAGAGATATCAGCTGCTGAAATGAATAAAGTTAACATCACAGAGTGTACTTTCTGAGTCTCTTTGGGCTTGGGGAAGTGTTTCTGCTTTAGCTTATGGTGACTTCATCATACTGTGGACGTCTCCTCTGAAGGAAGCAAGCACTGAACTCTGCATATCACTTTGGAAGGGACAAGAGGTAAGAGCCAGGAGAACAAGACTTTCTTCTTGCCAGCTAACAGAAAAAAAGGCACAGGCAAAACTATGTGAGATATTTTTGGTCACTGAATAGGTAAAGAGAAAACAGGGAAAACCAGCTGTTAATCAAGTGAGAGAAAACAACATGTTTAAATAATTCTGTAGGTATTATACCTTTAAAGACTATTCTTGTAAAACAGTATTTCAAAGTCACCTGTTACCCATAGATTGCAAAGCACTTTCTAAGGGTGGGTAAGTATAATTTTCCTGCTTAGGCTGGGGAGAGAAGGTGTAAAAGTGAAGTGACCCCCTTTCAGGGCTCTCACTACAGAGTCCCATTCTCTAGGCTCTGGTTAGAAGATGTAGAAGACGCTGTGAGAGACTGTATCTCACTTTTTGCTTTCTTTTTCTGTTTCCTTTTTACTGGTTGAAATTTTAAAGTATTTTTACTAATGTGTTTTCTTTCTTGGCTTCCCCTGTTCCCCATGTATCAAAAGCAAGAGAGACCTTTTTCACATTGTAGATACTGAGATGTACAGTTTAAGCAAGTAATGTATTTCTTCTGCTTGAGAAATAGTGTCTTCCCATTCTGCCTCCTGCCATTATTTTTTTCATGGTTGCACTGCATTCTCAGGGAAAAGTAGCTAGAAAGGTCTCTAACACCTTCTCATCTGAGACAACAGATAGGACTTTACCCCATTCTTTCTTTTTCCAGCGTAAGTGATTTCGCTTTGATCTCTTCTAAGCACAGTGGCAGGAATGAAACACCACGGGTATGTTTAGAGGCTGTCTTTTTAAATATGGTTTGTAAAATTGGTTTATTGCTACTGCTATACCGGAATATTGGTTAATGTGATACTCATTTCACCTGTCAAAGTGCTGGAGAGCAGATCCATTGCTGACATCATGGGTCTGCTGTGAGTGGGATAATTACCCTGGCTTTTAAGAAAGAATTTGCTTAGGGTTTGTCCAGGATGCTGGGCTGTTTTTTCAGGGTCCGAGCATGAACTTAAACCTCAGTCCCAAGAACAATGTATTTGGCCTATATTGTATTTTGCAAAATTATATAAAAATGATAGAGCAGGTAATAAAATATAGAATCCCTACACAGTTGTGCTGGCAGGCAGAGGAAGAGAAATTAAAGGTCATGTGACTAGTATTTGTCACTTTTAAAGCATAATACTAGAAAGTCATTGTTTTGGAGAAAGCAGTGAGCAATGACATTTGGGTTTTTTTCTCTTTCCCTTTTTTCCCTATTTGGCTAGAGGAGAGTTTTAAGTATAACATTTTCCCAGTAACTTTAAGGTTTAAATATTCCTTGTTCCCCCTTTCGTTTGGCTCTGAGAGACAATTGCTGTACTGTCTGCTCCACAAAGAAGAGAGAAGATATTTAGAAGAAAATTATCTGCTCGTTCCTTTGCCCTTTCTCACTGAGCAGCAAAATGAAATGCCCACATTGATCTTAAAAATAAAACTGTGATCTCTACCTTTTCCTTACCCAGCTGTATAGCCCAGTGACAACGTCTGTTTTCAGCACAGTCTAAAGAGATATTTCACATAGTAACTTCTCAAGAAAGAACACCCAAAGGGATCGGTGGGATAGACTGTGGTCTGGTAGGTAATGTTGCATCTCCTGAATTGAATATTAATGGTTGCTGCTACTGAGCATATTCAATCCTTCATTTGTCCATACCCAAATGCTTATTCGGTGCTTTGTTCCAAGACTGCATTTTGATGGCAGCATCAGATGGACTGTTTAACTTTTTATCAAGCAGAAGAAAACATGTAGTAATTGCCATATTGGATTGTGCTTGTGGTCTGTCTAATGTACTACCATTTCTCTGATGACCATACCAGATGCTTGAGATGAGGATGGTAGACCCCATAGGAATTAGAGGCTTCTATGAAAATTTCATTCTAATCCCTTCTAATGAGAAATTGATCTAAAACTGAAGCAGGAGCTTTTATCCTTTCCAGCAGTCGTCTTAGATTGGTGACTCTAACTCCTCTAAGTATTCTTATCTGTGTCTAGATTTGATCTGCCTTTGGATAGTAGTGTGTGGCTGTGTTTGTGTGGTGGGGGGTTCATGTGTGTTCTTTTTTTTTTTTAATTTCAGAGCCTACTGCATGAACTGTGACAAACTCAGTGTAAATTCTAAAGCAATTGAATGTTCCTTTTCCTCTTGAACCAGTCTCCTCCAAGTGTATTGCAGAAGTGATGGCTTCAGAGAGTTAAATAACAATGTAGAGAACAGCTACTGCCTCCATGTTTTGTCACTGAGGATAGTCTAGTAACCATGGCTGGTGATCATCTTTTATAGATACAGTCTGAGAGGTTCAGCACCTCTCCCACACCTATTTTCTCAAAATCATACCTCTTGAGGTGTTTCAAGTTGGGCAACCCAAATAACTGACTTGAAAACCTCCACTGATTTGCTTGACTTCTGTAGACAGTATTGGTTTAATCAGGAGCTCAGGTTATATTAGACTTGGATGCTATGTTAGAGCTAAAAGAGGTATTTTCACTAGTTGTTTGGCTAATGCATTAATTGCTAAGTGCACCATGTCTGAAGATCATAGAACCATAGAAACATAGAATGCTTTGGGTTGGAAGGGACCTTTAGAGATCATCTAGTCCAACCCCCCTGCAATGAGCAGGGACATCTTCAACTAGATCAGGTTGCTCAGAGCCCCATCCAGCCTGACCTTGAATGTTTCCAGGGATGGGGCCTCCACAACCTCTCCAGGCAACCTGTGCCAGTGTTTCACCACCCTCGTTGTAAAACATTTCTTCCTTATATCCAGTGTAAATCTACCCTCCTTTAGTTTAAAACCATTACCCCTTGTCCTGTCACAACAGGCCTTGCTAAAGAGGTTGCCCCCATCTTTCCTATAGTCCCCCTTTAAGTACTGGAAGGCCGCAATAAGGTCTCCCCGCAGCCTTCTCTTCTCGAGGCTGAACAAACCCATCTCTCCCAGCCTGTCCTCATAGGAGAGGTGCTCCATCCCCCGATCATCTTTGGGGCCCTTCTCTGGACCCGCTCCAAGAATGCCATGTCTCTCCTGTGCTGAGGGCTCCAGAGCTGGATGCAGCACTGCAGGCAGGGTCTCACCAGAGCGGCGTAGAGGGGCAGAATCACCTCCCTCGACCTGCTGGCCATGCTTGCTTTGATACATCCCAGGACACAGTTGCCTTTCTGGGCTGCGAGCACACATTGCCAGCTCCTGTCCAGCTTTTCATCCACCAGTACCCCAAATCCTTCACTGCAGGGCTACTCTCAGTCCCTTCATCCCCCAGCCTGTGTTGATACCCGGGGTTGCCCTGACCCAGGTGCAGGACCTTGTATCCTGTAAGATGTACCCAGTTCCTTCAGTGTTTGTGGCATGTGATCAGATGCTCTTATTCCCAGATGAAATCTGAGATGTAGTTACCAGTAGGAAGATCTTTCATAACGCAGGCTTGTCTGCTCCTCTCTAACGCATCTTTCCTAGCAGGGGATAAACTGCTTTTCCATGTCTCTAATATACCCAGTTCTGTCATATAAACCCCTAATGACTTGGATTGGGGGGTGGAACCTCCTTGGAGAGAAACAATAGTCTGATTTAATTTACATCTGTGTAAAACTGGATTTTTCTCTCCTCCCTTCTCAAAGAAATTACTTTGTATTAACCTAGATGTAATTAGGACTGTAACTGGAGTGGTTGGCTGTGTAATGCTTGAGTGCATATCTGGTGGTTTGGAGCTTGCTGGAGTCTGCCTCTTCTCCTGGGTCTGGAGGTGCCGCCGTGTGCCTGGAGAAATCAGACGCTGGAGGGGTCGCAAGAACTATTTGGCTCAGATAGGGCTTTGCCTGACACCAGTATCAGTGGCATGAGTATGCTGGTTGGGAACCTAATAGGCAGAAGATAGGGACTTCAGAGGATTGGAGGGAGTTTATTCAAGAGACTGCAAACCTCTGCCAAATAGCTTGTCTCTAAAGAAAGAGATTTGTAAATTCCTTAATTACAGTAATCATCTCTTGAGTTTATCCTAGAGCCCTACACAAAGAAAACTTGACCATGATTATTGAAAGTGTAAATGCTATTAGTCACCTACCATTTCCAGTTTCTGGATTACCCTTTTTTTTTTTTTTTGTTAAATCTAGGCTGTCTCTGTACATAATTAAAAAGCACATTCTTTATCCACCAATTAAATGGAATACATTGTATTAAATATTAAACTGGACTCAATTTATTAATTTCAAGACCAGGGTATATCTTGGTACCATTAAAAATCCGTGCTTATTAGGATAAACCTTTCTGATGCCATCAGTACTGAAATGGCAGTTACAAAGAAACCTTGGTGCACAAATGTGTGGAGCCTTTCCCGCCTCTTGTGGAAGTATCTGACTGATTTTCCACCCCCAGCCCTCCTTATTTTTCCCCTGCTTCTAAATTCTTTCCCATTTGTTTCAGTGTCATTGGTTAAATGTATTATTCATCTGAATGATGGCACTGTATGTGCCCTTATCAATCAATGCCTTAGCCAAAGAAGTAGTGAAAATACCTCTTTTAGCTCTAACAAACCGTCCAAGTCTAAAATAACCTGAGCTCCTGTAATATCTGTTACATAAGATTCTCCATGGACATGGGTATAAAAAAAAAAGTGCAACATGTTTCAGTGGTTGCAAGGAAAAAGTGACGACTGACAACAGCAGACACGGATGTAAAATTTGCACTTCCAGTGGCCTCAAAGTTGATTTTTTTTAATGTATGTGGCAGAAGAGCTTTAAAAAGGGATTTGGAGGACAAAATCACAGAGCTTTGTGGATGGTTGAAGGTAACTTTCATTTACCAGAACACTTCTTTGTCCCCAGTAACACCTCAGAAGAGTAATGCAGGTATTCAGCTCTGACAGTTTCTTTTAGTCTTATTTTTTCCAGATGTGCTGTGGTGGTGGTCTCCTTGTCCACAAATCAACAAGGAGAAATTAGTTTAAATGTCTTCAACTCAGGTGTTGAAATGTTTGGGAGGCAACACTGTGGAGGAATTTTGAAGTCCAGACAACTATTTTTATTGTGACTCTTTTTTGTTTTCTATTTACTTCAGAAATGTATTTTTATGTAGTCATTCTTGTCTGCACTGGGATTTCCTTTGTGGCTGAATATTACAAAGATCTTCTATAAAACTGATGCAGAGTACTAGTGTAAGGCTATGTAAGCGTATATTAAAAATGAAAAAAACCCCCAAAACCAAACCAACACAAAACAAAAGAAACAAACAAACAAAAAAACAATCCCCCAAAAACGTTCCTAATGCCCTTTTGCCTTTTCTAATATGAATAAGGAGGTGCAAAGATACTGAAAACACTTAACAGGAACTTAACAGCCGCAGCATTTTTTGGGAGACTCCCTATACTACTGTGTTTGAAACCAAATGCCACTTGCTCCAGAATGTTTAAGCTATCCCAGAAATGTCTGTACGTCCTTTCTGAACAAGAAAGCTGCCCTGGTTAAATTTAAAGCTGGTTGAGAAATAGATTAGTTGAGGCAAGCCCTGTTTGGACATCCCATTCATAGTTTTAGAGCAGTTAGGTTTAACTTAATTCACATAACCTGTGCTAAAATGAGCTTGTTAAATGCAGAATAGTGTCTTGGCACTAATTTTGCCAACAACCAAAACTGTTATGGCTCCTGAATAACCAGTGCTGCTTTCTTTGTATATCTTGCTGAAGAGACTGATTGATATTTGTTTTGGTCACCGAGCTGGGAGCCTAAGGTTTCCTGGGTTTTGGTGGTTGCCTTAAAGAAAGGTTTGTCATCTTCGATTGGAATCTACATGCTTATATAAAGATTTAATATTTTTAACCTTTGCAATTACAGACCAAAAAAAAAAGAGACTCCATCTGGTTTTTATCCTGTATTCTTCCAATCACTGAAAGACATAAAATATTAGATCTGCTTTCAAGTGTTTTATTTTTGTACCTTAAATTACTTCATCTACCAGAAGACTCATTTTACTGAAGCAATGGCTCATTCTTAGACAGATTATTTCTCTAGATTTCGATCTAAACTTTTGGGAAAGCCTTAGGAACTAATATATTTTTCTCAGCTTATAATCACATGCCCCAAAACTGGGAGAAACACCTTTCCTAGAAAGACTTCTCTAATATTTTGGGTTCATGCTCACTTTCTATTTAGACTGGATATTTTCCAATCTGAACGCAGGACAGATTAGAAAAGTACCTTAGAAAAAATGATGAAACTCCAGGTCTTCCTTTAAAGGCTACATTTCTCTGGGACTGTTTGGTCTCTCAGAAGAAACAAAGCACTGCAACACTGCAGTAGAGCAAGCTCACAATGAGCTTCAGCTGCTGTTCTCCCTTATACTTGGGCAGGTACTGTGGTGCACATCTTGACATAGCACAGACGCAGATGGAATTGGGACAAAAAAACTTGGGAAGGCAGAAAACGCCAAGCTGTGGAAATGAAAATGCAGGGTGAGGAGGCTGAAAGCACACTTAACTTGTTCTTGACTGAATCTTCAAATTCCCAAAGGGTCCTACTTGCGTCAGGATGTGGACAGGGCTAATATAGTCATCAGCCAGTATGAAAGAGAGGTGAGGATGTCTCTGCTTGGTATCTCGCTGGTGAAGGTCGGGGTCCTTGTGCAGATGCTAAAAAATGTTACCAACTTCCTACCAACCCAATTCTACACATAATGCTGCAAGGTTCCCCAGTTTTCAAAAAATTCTGCATGGGTTTGCCGGTGTCACTTACAGCCAGGAGTAAATTGTGAGAGGACATCAAATGACAGGCTGGGACTGCTTCGCAGTTAGGTTAAGGATTTACTAGATTATTGGTATGAATTCTGTTTTAATGTAGACTTGCCTGTAATGGCAGACATGCTATTCCTCTCCTGTAAGACTCTAATGCTAGTACACCTTTGTTACAAAAGAGTAAATTTCAGAGTAGGGATGGACTTTAGTAGGCCAATGAACATTTGGAGCACATAATGCATCATGCCCTCTCTGCTATGTTGTTTATGGTGCAAAATTTATACCTGTTCTAAATTCACCATGACCATGTGGCTCTGCATGCCTGACTAAGGAGCCACCACTGTATGGATTTCCTGTTTTCAATCAAGCATGGAGCATACTACACACATTTTTGAGAAATGCATCTTCAATTCTTTTTAGTAAATCAGCTGCAATGTCTGTGGAGCACCAAGAGCCATACCCTGTAATTCTAGAAAACTGCAGGAGTCTCCAGACATTTCAAAATGCCAACAGTCTCCAGCATTTGCAACCCGCCTGAGTCAGAAACAATAGATGAGCTGTGCTCGCAACTTTGCCCGTATCTTTTTTCTTTTCTTGCTGGTAGAGTACTGCAGATTTTAGTAGTAATGACTTTCATATGAAACAACATTTAAGTAATTATCAAAAATTATTTGCAGAAACTGTCTAAAGCTGTAAAGTTAAACCAACAAATGCATTTCGATAAAAAACACTTGTGTTGTATCAAAGGAACGGTTTTTTTCACAGCATACTTGCAGCTGACAATTCCTAAATATACAGAAAAACAGCTATTGAAGAAGGGATTGCCTTCAGCTTTTGCAAAGGCTAGCATAACATAAGATGTGAAGGCTGGTTATTTTCTACATGGGACTTCAGAGAGAATACTTAAACATTTTGATGAGTTTCTGGGACACCTGGCATAGGTTTTTACTTGTGAGCAAGAGGCATTGACAAAGAATTCGTATAAATGCCAGAAAAACCCAAACCCACCTTTTATTTGCTCAAGATCATTCACATCAAAGGAACCCATCATTTCTTCCATGCAAATGCTGTGGGGCTTGCTTCACCCAGGACTGGAAAGCAGCCAGGCTGCATAGTATGACAGCTACTCAGCAGTCCACAGCAATGCTATACACCACTAAGAAGCAGGAATGGATTGCTGGTTTTAAATCTGATACATATTTGCAGCAAATGTTCAGAAAGCACTTTTTATTTCTGTATTTTGACTATATCTTCCCTAATACACAGCTTCATGAGCCTTAAGGTATGGTGTCAGATCTCAACTTTTTCTCAGGCTCAACGTTAGTTAAACAGTCCTACAGAACTGTGCAACTACTCCATCTTTTAATGGCTGCAAAATGGCATCCTACCTTTGCAACCAGTGTTGAAGGGTTGTCTCAGCTCATTTACTAGACTTCGGGTTGTATCCTAATGAAGCTAGATTTTTTCTTGGTTTTGGGGGTTTCTTACAACATCTCCAGGAGTTCTTAAAAACTGTTATTCTGCCATGCATGACTTCTTAGATCTGCACATTGAGGAAAATTACTTAATTCTTCCAACCTGAAGTCTTTCTCTAATGCAGCCCAGTTAATTTCCAGGCACTTAAAATCCAACCCTGTAACTCATTGTTAATTTCAAAATAACCTTTCTTAGAAATAAAAATTCTACTGCTGAAAGTATTCTGTGGTTGTCCTCCTGCGTTCCCCAGCTGGCTCGAGGCAACGGATGTTCTGGCTTTCCAAATAAAAGAATCTCAGCTCCAATGGGGTCCATGTCCCTCATGCAGCCTAATGTAGAAGCATTAAGTGCTCTCCATAAAAGTTCTTTCCTCTGATCACTAGCGAGCAAACTTGAAATTAACAAGTGGGGCAGCTTCAGCATTTATATTTTATATAAAGAGAAAGTGAGCAGAATCTAAGGAATTAAGTGAAATGAAAATGTATGCAGTCTCTTACTATTCTTTTCTAGTGGGAAGAAAGCTCTCCTTCAGATGAGGAAAAGTCATTTAATCATATATATACTTGCCTCCAGATCTTGAAGATTGAGCCCCTCAGTTTATTTTTAGACTTCTGTTTTTGAATATCTAACATAATCTGTGCTACAGAGTTATATATGTACATCTTTGGAATACTTGTGTACAACAACTAAAAAGAAAAATTTCCTGCAAGACAAAGCAGATGCAAAGCATTCTTTCTGAAAGAACTGTCAAAATGTGGGTGACCTTCCCCGCCAACATGAGGTGTCGGTTTGCTCCTTGCGTTCTGAGTATCAGAGTATTTGCACAAGACACAGGGCGTAACACACCTTGTTCTTTAGAGATTTTGCAGACTATAACCGTAGTAGGAGTTGGTTTTGGGAGGGTGTTGGGGTAATGCTCACTTTAGTAATGCTGCTTTTGGTTTACAGTAAAATCAGATGGTCAAGATTTCATTTTTACATTGTATGCAAAGAAACATGCCTGGCAGCATAATCTTAATGTGTTGAGTATGTACTTGTCATAGCAAAGAGTTTCACCAACTGGAAATATAAAACTGTTTCAAGTATTAGGTCTCCTGTCTATCACTTCACAAGGCATTTGAATTTATCTGGATTTTCCAGAACTGTACTTACTGATGCTCTGTACATGTAAAAATAACCTTTAAATATAAATTTCTCAATGATTTGGAAATAGAGATGTAGTAAAGCAAATCTATACCTTGTGTTTGCAATTAATTTTTGCCAGAAATGTGTGTTAACACGTAAGCTTCTAGTTTTGGCCATGGTTACATATAGAATTACCAGGCAACAGGCTGGAAATAAACAGAAGGGGTCAGTTTTGCAAGGCAGTGCATGACTTAGTTGTGGAGCTCCTTGTCATGGGACTATGCAAAGGCTGTTTTGAGAGATATTTGATATTTGAGTAAAAGGTAGAGACACTGGTAACTATTAACTGTGGTGGCTGGGATGAAATGTGTCATGTCCTCCTGGAAAATTCTGAAGGCACTGGGATATATGGGGGAAAGGTCACTCTCTTCAGCCTTTTTCTTAGTACAGCCTTTTTATCTGGTCCTGCATTCCACTATTAGTCTTGCTAGACCTTTATTTGATTGGGACTGGTTGCTCTTACTTTCTCAGGTTTGTATTGGTACACTTTATAACTGACTTGGATAAAAGACTAGTGCTGGCTCTACAGATCCCTGAAGCCATAAAGATCAGGCTATTTGTTTTGTCGTCATTATAACAAGAGATTGTAAGATGTATGGTATATTTGGCGACATCAGGTAAACTTAAAGCTTAACCAGCAATATGTTAGAGATTCACTCTAAAAAAACCAGAAGTGGAGCAAAATAAGATACACTTAAATACTTAATAGCCGTCTAAAATATGTGTCTAGACCTGTAAATCAACCTAAATCTTGACGGATTTGGGCACAGCCGTATTCTGGATGCACTTATGAAGGACGGTTGTGATGCTGTATTTTCACTGGCAGGTGCTGTATTACCTCATCCCAAAGTGGTGAAACTGGGCGTGTGGCCAGCTAAAGATGGTGATCAATTACTTAGCTGAAACTCTCAATTAGTTTTCTTTGAACCACATTGCCCATCATTCCTTGTGGAGCAATTTCTTCAGGGCTCTCTTTGCTTGTGAGGCTAGAAAAGGAGAAAAACCATATGTATGTTTGGATGCTTTTCTTTTTGCTTTTTTCCTGAGAGCACAGAAATTATCAAAGGTACTTTGGTTTGGCAAATCAAAGTTACTTATTGTAGTCTGTCAGAGGAAGAGTGGATATCCTAGAGAGAGACCTGGCATCTCTACTCAAACTGTTCAAGAATGAACAGGGATCTGGAGAATCAACTGATTTGCAGTCACTTATGACCTGTTGTTAAGGTTGCTGTGCCATTGGGATTCATGGACACCAGTTGGTAATTCCTCTCATGCCAGCAGCAGAAGCACACCAGGTATGGCTACTCAGCTGTGTGCCATGGCTTTTCTCTGTTTCATGCTGTTCTCACTAGAACTGGTCACTCTGCTGGCATTTGGAGGGAAGAACAACACTGGTAGCAATCACGAGGGAGGTTTTTTTAACAGCTCACTTTCCATCTTTACCATTTGCTGTCAGTGGTATGCACATGACTAACAAACTAAATCAGGCAAATTTCTACAAACATGTCCATCCTGTCCCCCCCCCCCCCCCCCCCCCCCCATCCCAGAGCTTCCTTCCCTTGTAAAGGCTGATTTTAGAGGGTTAATGTGTTTAATTGTTTTGCAGTTATGAATTTTAAATTATGTGAAAGCATCCACTTTGAAAAACTGGCAATACAGTTGCTATCTACAGCTATTCAGGAGTTCAAAGTACCTTACAGAGGTACAGATAATGAAAAGAATATTGTGCTTCAGGCAGACTGTTCTAAGCGATCACGCTGACTACAAATACTGTTGGACTTCACAGGCCACCTCTATCAGCCTGTATCCATAGCCTGTAGGGTTAGAGAGCTGGACTGCATTCAGAGGTCCAATGGTTGTTATGGATTTGTATATTTTTAGCAGTCTATGTGTCATCCTAATTGATGGGCATAGACTGGCATTATATATTGAGCACAATTCCTGGGGTATATTTGGCTTATTTAACAATGCTATCTTTAGAATACCATCAGCATGCTAATCCTCATTAGTGGTATGAACAGCATATCTTGGTGTCATTTAACTAGATGAATTGGTACTGCTGGCTTAGGCTACTCTGAGTTTTTTTTTTAAGTTGGTATAATAGGCATTTAAAGTATAATAAAGCTAAGAATTTTTGCTTTTTTTAAACCTATGTTGTTAAAAAAAGGGTGAAATTTTGATGTCTTTTTGTCACAACTATTAGTCTGTTCACTTACTCTCTCTGCATTTACGAGCTCTCAACGTGCAACTGAGACTTGTTGTGACTGAATATTACGTAGCTATGGGACCAACTTGGTGTGTTTGGCTACAATCACTTCAAGGAAACATAATAAATTCTATTGCTTTTCAAGGTGATTGTCACAATTTGCAAAATGTGGCATGAAGGGTTCTGGCTAAAATAAGTCAGAGAAACATCTTATTCTGGTGGTTGAACTACTCGGGCACTTAGGTAAGCCTAAGGATGGGCATTGTGGTCTAGATGAAAGATACATTTGGGACCTTGAGATGTCTCTGAGTTTGCTGAGCTACAGATAGGCAGAATTTTAAGAAACAGTGTAAATATGAAATTATTTTCCCTGTGGCGTACCCTGCCTCCTTTCTCAAGAAGCATACCTTGAGCTCATACCATGGTCTTCTGTTTGTTTGCTAGTAATTTTCTAATAATTTTTCAAGTTCAGCTTATGTTTTCACTGTTCAGCTGATGTCTGGGGGAATATTCTACAAATGCTCCAAGATCTTTATATTCATTGTTATGATTCAGAAAGTTTGTCTTGAAGTAGATATGTTATTTTGTCATTTTGCTGTTTACTGTTTTCTGAGCTATTTACTAATATAATATACATAATATTTTTTGTAAGATCCTGTAGGATTCCACAGTGAAAGCTGATTAGTAATCTACTTCCCCTTACCCTGATTTTCTTTTTAAAAAATGAAGTTACAGTCTATAAGATGACCTTCTCTTTAATTCTTTGATAGTGTGGTTTCTTGAGAGTATCCTGTAAGGGATGTTACCAATCAGGGGCATGAGTCAGTATGGTTACATGAGCAATTTTCCTGCAGGTGTGTGAGTACGGGAATCTGCCATTGGTAAGAAAGTTCTTTTGGTTTCCAATTACCTGTGCATTTTTATCTACATCTTTTAGTCTAAATCACAGCAACGTGGCACTGTTATTGCGGTAAATGGAAAACACAGGTGAATTTAGGATTTCGTCCTGAGAACTATGGAGTACCAAGATAGCCAAGCCAGGACTGTGCTGAATGTCCCTTCACATGGGGGAGGAAAGTAGGAGATTAGAAATACAATGGGTTCCTGGTGGTATTGGCCTTAGTGAGGTCCTTTCTCCTTGTTTGCTCTGCAAAAATGTACATGAAAAACGGGTAAGTCTGAAAACCTGTTATAGGGAAGTGGACAAAAGTGTGGGTAAGGTGATACTTATATAAGTTACATTCTTACTCCAAAACACTCTGGTAACACCTTTGTTGTTTAAAGAAAGCATGACTTTTTTTTTTTTTTAAAAAAAACACAATCAAAATCAAAAACAAAAAGCCCCCAAACATTTGGATTGATTTCTTTATTAGCCAAATATAAAGATAAGTTGTGACAGTGGAAGAACCATGGTGATGCTCAATGCTGCCATATAGTTGATTAAAAATGTGACTGAGCTACTTGTGTGGCCAGTAGAAACTGTGTGTGATATAATCTAATGTATTTGTCAATGCAAGCAAGAAAATGCTTGGGAAATGAATTTGAAAAAGAAGTGGAAAAAGACATTTAAGGATGTTGCAGAGTAATTTAGGTTGAAAGGGATCTCTGAAAGTCATCTGGTCCAATCCGACTCTGAAGCGGGGCCAGCTGTGGTTCTTGAAGCGTTTCTCTTAGTCGTGCTTATAGCAAGCTGCCTTAACCTGCCACATAAGAGAAAACAATGGTTTTAATTTTAGTAATTCCAGAATAACTGGTAGAAATGAACCTAGTAAATGTAACAGCTATTCATTTGGGCAATGCCTGATTTTAAATTTTAATCTGAAAGCTAACACTGTGGTACCCCAAAGAGTGCAAAGTAGAATAATTAAAGTGCTATTGTAGTACTGTTCCACATCTTTTCACTATTTCAATGTAACCTTTTAACATTGTATTTTTAATTTTTAAAATGAAATAGCGTTTAAACTGCCTAATGAGGCCACAGCCAATGGAATGTTTTGAAAGGGAAGAATATGTTTTGGCAATTCTGCTTGATCCATGTCAGAATATTTAGAGTCTGATCCAGGTTAGAATTGAAACCATATCCCCCTACTACCATGAAGTTATACATTGTTAAGGGCTGCTTCCAAAAGCAAAATGCCTCTATCTGGTTTTGCTCTCTTTGTCTTGAGCACTTAAACAAGCTGAGTAGGTTTTATGTGTGAAAAATAAGCTATGTTCCTTCCAAGTACAAGTCAAAGATGATCACAGTAATAACTTTGCTTGATGTAATTTTTTGGGAGCACCCTAAAAGAAAAGGCATAGGGAACAGAAGAACAACTATGCTGTTAAAATGCTTGATTTCAGTGTCAGCAGCTCAAAATGCTAATGATAGGACATTCCTTCTAATGTCCCTTGAAGAAATTAAGTATATTTGACCTTTCTGATCATCAAATAAATGAAGAAATATAAATCTTACCTCTGGGGAAGCGTGTTTACATAATAAAAGATTTCTAGGGCTGAACATCAAAACAGGCATGGAGCAAATCACCTTGTCCTCAGAGAGGATTACACACACCCTCCCCCCCCGCCCCATTACAGAGGCTATATGCTAGCTTTTGAAATAAAAAGCAGGACACTGCCATGTCTGTTGTTGTTGCCACGTATTTACACTGACCTGTTTCCATCACTTACTCGGAACACATTTTCAGTCTGGCTGAGCACAGTGCAGATGTGGAACAGTTGGATGTTCTTAAACATGTTGTGGTTTTTGCTTTTTTTGTTGTTGTTTTCTTGAAGACACTGCTGTTGGGCTCATACAGCCCTTGACAGATGATGAGGAGTGGGATCTGTTGATGGTTGGAAGTGAGAGCCTATTGCATTGTGAGAAGGAGACATCTTGAGTATGAATCCCAAGGCACTGGAGTAGCCAAATATACTGGCCCAAAGGCACTGGAGGGACCCAAATATACTCAACGAGAGAAGGAACTGAATAAAAGCTAAGGCAAGGTACTCAATGGAAAAACCTATTTTTCACCACTTTATTATTTTATAATCAAAAGGAGTTATAGTTTATGTCTTACTTCGCCCAGATAGCCCCTGCATATGATGAAACAAAAATAGCTTTGGGGAGAGAAGTAGGAAAAGGCTGTGTGGTGAAATAGTTTTGATGTTAGGAAAGCAGGTCTCTCCTTCCTCGGTCTGCAAACCTACAGGAGAGTCATTCCTCTGCAAGCTATTGAATCTATAGGACTGACCTCCCCTTCCTGAAGAAATGAAGAAATTTTAAAAGGCTAGATTTTATTTTTGAAACAATGGATGTTAAAACAAGTTTTAATGTTTATATTCCGCAGAGCCTGAGGCAACCTGGTGCGAGGTGCTGCAGCAGACTGACACAGCTGCAGTATGAATTTACAACTGGTATAGGTATGGCAGAATGGGCAATTATTATCATCCACGTTTTGCCTATGAGCAAAGAGGCCCCCAAAAGTGGAGTGATGTTCCCAAGGTCACACAGGAAGTCTCTGGCAGAGACAGAAATTGAATGCAGGTTTCCCAAATCCCGATCCAGTCCCTTAAGAGATCTAAAAATCAGATATTCATACCAATCACGTTGACTGAATTTTCCTAACCTAATAATGTTCCTTTCAGAAGTGCCGTAGGCTGTGTAACAGGAGGTTTCTTTCCTTTTGAGGTTGCACTGCATTAAAGTCTGTGATGTTGCAAGTCATGGTTCACTTTTTATGGTATTGCATAAACTAAGGGTGCTACCTCAATGATTATGTGGTGAAAGTAGTGATTGTTTGGCTTCAAAAGACCAGCTCTTCTTTATTATGGAGGCCTTTGGCTTCCAACCCCAAAGAAAATCCTGTTGGGGCAATGGATTAGTTTACAGCTGATGACTTCTAGATAGGAAAATAGATGCTAAGATAGAGCTAGACTGGGAGAATATTGCAGTTTCCTATTTAGTGTTTTAATATTTTCAGGGGTCTTTGTTCTCAAGCCTATTGTGAGTTTTCCACTGGCAGTATCCATCATCTGAGCTACCCTTATTCCTGGTTCTATGGCTCACTCCAACAGCCTCTTGAGTATGAAACTCTCTCCTTAATAAGTACCATCTTTCAAGCTGATGGTGATTGGCATCAGGCCATGTTTGCCTCTCCTGGGCATGTTTCAGTCTCCAGTATTTTGTTTTCATTGGGTTTTACTGCTTTAGCTTTTTCTCACTTTTAAGTTGTCCAATAATTTAAGATCTCCTGTGATCCTGTCAGCTTTTTTTCTGCTTAAAACCAAGCTCAATCACTTGGCAGATTTTCCCAAATGCTCACGTTCTGATAATATCCCCCTGGCTCTGAAGAACAACACAGTGAGGGTGACTTTTTCAAGACACATTTTGTGTTTCATTCCTTACAGCCATTTTCTGTTACAAGTCAGTTCCTTCAGGTGGGATGTTCAAAGAGCTCTGTCTAAGCATTGACTTCCCTTGGAGCAGAATAAGAGTAGCAATGAGTGACCTTTTTTGGAAATCTTGTTTCTGTCCTTCATTGAACTGGAAAAAGCTGCTTATGTTCTGCAGGAGATGGTGAAATGCAATTTAGTCTGTAGGTGCGCAAAGCCTCTAGTGCCCTCCTTTATATACTTGTGTAGTGAGGATGATTACAGTGACTAGAAAAAGTTCTTATTTACATCTGTTTCAGTATAGTGAAGTAGGTTGCAATTAATTAGGAAGTGTCTGGTGTGGTAAAAATCATCATATAGGAGGAATGCAAACATATGATTTCCAAAGAGAAATTTAATTCCATATGGGTTGTGCCCTCTCCCAGCTAGGAATTAATTGCAACTTTAAAAGAAGATTTGATTATGTCTGTTTAAAAATAAAAAAATAAAATAAAGAATCGGCAACAAAAAACCACCCCCCTCCTCTTTCTGCCATGCATAGCCACAGTTTCAATACTGAGGAAATTTAAATGATTTTAATTTAAACTTTTCTTTCATTGCTTTGCTCAAGTTGAGAGAGTGCTTTGATCAACCTTTGAGTTATATAATTTATTAGAGTAAAGGGAAGAGGATAACCTTCAGATGTCTTCTGTGGTAAAGCACTGATGCTGAAAATGTTAAATGTTTGCAGACTGAGAGCATGCTTGGCTGGGAAGGCCAAAAAAAAATAAACAAAATGTGACATGTTTTATTTTTTTATTTATGCCCTAGTAAAAATACAAAACAAAAGTAAATATAAATCATATCTTATTCAAAACACTGGCATGAGTTGTCTGGAATGTAACTCTCTGTGGTGGTATCCTCCCATACCATATATGATGTCAAAACATATGCAGTTAGCTTTAAGGTTGTCAGTACAGTGATTTTGTTAAATCCTTCTAGCTTCTTAACATACATGTTGTAAATCCTGTGAAGGACAATTGTATATGCTTATTGGCACATGCCATAGACTTTGCTGTTCTGCTGCAGTTCTGTAGATTAGTGGCTCTGGTAGTACTTTCCATAGCTTGGGTACTTGGTTTCTAAGGTGTTTCATTCAATTCACTCAATTTTTCTTCTTTCAACTGTGTATAAATCTGAGAACCGAAATCCATAATTCTTTGACTGCTGGTGCTGACAGTGTAATTAGGAACAAGAGCATTCAGATTTGCATTTCTAATTCATTGTGGGGGCACAAATTAAACCAGCTGAAAATGTCATGTGCGAGCGATGTATTAGCTGACAGGGCAAGTAAGTGTGAGGAAAACGAGCGGTATGCAACATGATAGTGTGGATCTTGGTCAAACCCTTTCTGTGAGCTGCAAAAATAACTCTTGTGGTATAGCTTTCCTTTGAATAGCATGACCTTTCCACTGAAGTCTAATGAATGAACTTGGATGAGAATAGCTGGCCTTCTCCCAGGTGCTACTGAGCATCAGTGAGGGTTACTGAAATGATGCACCCTATGAAACATAATATTAGAACCTGGCTGTTTTAGAAAGAAAATTAATATGCAAAAGTGGAAATGCTGAGGTCACTCAGTGAACAGCATATTTTAATGCACTGTGCTTGGAATTTAGTGCTAGCTTACACAAATATCAGCCCTGAAAGATGTTGGTGGGCTTGCAGCTGAGAGGTCTATTGCTCTTCATCCTCATTGTTTTCTTGGTAGGGGACTGCATCTGCAACAGAGTTGCTACTAAGAGTTACAGCAATAGCTTACACTGCTGTTGTCCTCTGGGACTGAAGCTATCGGGACAGCAGGCATCTTAATCATCCATGTGTCAGACCTTTCCATGTAGTTAGGTGACTTCTTTGGCCCACTGATTAGTGTTCATTTACACCAGTTAGTGATCTGCCCCCAACAGTAATTTAATTCTGTTCTTTACTAGGTTACCTAGCAGGCTGTGGGGTCCCTTCTGTTGGTAGGTCTTAACAGTGGTTTAGACAGAACAATTTAGGTAGAATTAATCTTGCCTCAGTGTTAAGTGTTTGTCGAGATGGTTTAATGCAGTCCTGATCTTACGCTTCTGTGTACTGTAACTTCAAAAGCTGGATCCGTGTTAGGTTCCTAATAATGTTTGAAATTTCCATTTGAACTACATACAAGCAGAGGATAGGTGCAGGGTGGTATAACCCTGTGCTAACATCATCTTTGTTTCCAGAGGGAGAAGATGTAAAATACGCGGTAGTACTACTTACACAATAAAGAGCTTCATACAAAAAGTAAAGCAATGTTTGTGTGGACAGTGGAAAAAAAAATATTTCATATGTCAGTTGCAAGAAAGGGAAGAAAGTTTAGTAAAATGTAGATTAGTCCCAGGTATGACTACATGAAAGGTCTTTTTTTGGGTCTTATAGGTCATGCAACCAGAACTGCAGGCACAAGATGCAGGGAATTAGGCTGGGAGAGATTATGATATGATCTGGTCTAACTGCCTGTATTCAGCAAGACAGAAAACTTGACAGAAACAATACACAAGCATTGTTCTCCATTGCTTGTTTTTAGCTGAAACGTATCTTCCCAAAATAGTCTTGATTTGAAATGATGAAAAATTTTCCAGTTCTTTTTGTAGTTGCTACCATGGCTAATCACCTTCACTGTTCAGAAAGCAAAACAATGCTATCTCATTTTATCTGTGTTTGCTTGGCTTCACTTGCAAGTTACTACTTATAACTTTTAGCATGGGTTTGAAGTCCTTTAGGATGTAGTACTTTTTATATGAAGATACTAGTATATTCTGCTTTAATAAATTAAACAGATTTAGCCTTTAAAGTCTGAGCATTTTCTCCGGTCCTTAAAATGTTTCTGTGGCTCTTTCCTGTACCATCTTATATTTCCAACACATTTAAAAAATAATCTCATCCCGAATCTTCATTCAGAATTTCTAATCCTTTGGTTTCAACTAGAAAAAACTACCTTTTCCCCTTTCTTCCTCTCTAAATCCATCAACCCTTTTTGAACTGGCAAAGTAGTTGTCCTCCTAATCAATTAAACTCACTAATTATATCTCTGGGAATTTCAGTTTTCAGTTGCAATTTCTGCCTAAATCTTCCCTTTTCTTTTTGGT